>NC_134826.1:97722643-98322643 GCF_004210375.1 Tachypleus tridentatus
TACCGCATACACATTCTGTAGTGTTGGCTAATCTTAACAGATTTAATCTTATACGGATTTGTAGATATTCCTTCTCCACTGATCATGTATCCAAGGGAACTCGCCTGTTAATAGAGCAATTCATACTTTAGATTTAGCTTACGGTTCTTTTCTTCTTCAGAACTTTCTTCAGTTTTTAAAAGTAGACAAGTACAATGTTTCAAGGTAATCCAAAAATAACACTCCTTAAGTCATTGAAATGTAATAGGTGCATTACATAATTCAATTGATAACACAAACAATTGCCAAAACCTACTTATTGTAGTAAAGGTTGTTTTTTTACATATTTGCTTCATCTACTTGTAAATATCGGCTTTTCAGATCCAATGTTGAAAACCATTTTGATTCAGGTAAAACATCTAAAGTAAAGTCAACCCACGGCAGTGGATAGGAATTCTTATTTGTGATTTCATTCATTTTCCATTAGAAAAGCTAAGAAGAGCCTTGTGATCCCTTCCTTACTCAAAAATAAAAAACGATGATGCTAAATGACTGGCACTCAATTCTATCACTCCTTGTTCTTTTATGGCTTCTATCTATTTGGAAGCCTGTATGTTTTGCACCTGAAAGTCGTCTGGTTAACTAACCAGAAATGCAACTCTAAATTCAATGTTATGAGATATTTTATTTGCCCAGCCTATTTCATGACATCCATTAGAGGAAATATCTTGGAATTCGAGGTATTGATAGTGATCAGCTGTAAACCCTCTACATATTCAGTCATACAATTTTTCTAATTGAGGTGGTAAGGTGTCTTTATGTGAAGATACGACATCACACTTTCCCACATATTGTCCTAAGATAACTTCTGTGATGTTCTTCAATATGGAATTACTTCTGTAAAGCTCCACATCTTGGGGTCCGGCATGGCCAAGCGTGTTAAGGCGTTCGACTCTTAATCCGAGGGTCGCGGGTTCAAATCCAGGTCGCACCCAACATGCCCGCCCTCCCAGCCGTGGGGGCGTTGCAATGTAACGGTAAATCCCACTATTCGTTGGTAAAAGAGTAGCCTAAGAGTTGGCGGTGGGTGGTGATGACTAGCTGCCTTCCCTCTAGTCTTACATTGCTAAATTAGGGACGGCCAGCGCAGATAGCTCTCGAGTAGCTTTGCGCGAAATTCAAAAACAAACAAACAAAATCCACATCTTGCAGTGTCCTATCCAGAAGAGTCTCGAACTTTATTGCTTGTGTTCATGGCCCTAATAATTATTCCATTATTATTCAAATCAATAAAAGCTCTTCCAATTAAATAATCCATCTGTTTATTGTTGGCACACAAGTTTATAACTTATAGCACTGAGCTGACTTAGAAACTAACGAACGCAGTGGCTAGTTTATTCACTCGTGTTTGCATATATATCACAATATTTGTTTTCCCCCAAATTTAATGAAAATATGAAACGTCATGTCATATGTAAGAAAACCTCATAGCAACATGTGTCATCACTACATCTTGCTAAAATTCCCTCTCGTAAAAATACAAAATGTTTAAATTAAAATGTTAAAACATAGCCCTACAACACAATTATAACATTTCCGTTAGCAAAACAAAAATCGGAGCTTAGGAAAGCTTAAAAACAACATAGAAGAAATGTTTGTTTATCACAGTAATTTAAGTGCCAAAAACTTTACAAAATGCATATTGTTTCGACAATATATTTCAAATTTCTTATAAAGTTATAATACAACAATTTAAGGGTAAAACTCTGTCATGTGATTGTGAATAGTTTATTAGCTACTGAATGTCGCTAAAGAAAGTTTTATACGTAACCGGAAATTATTTACAGTTAGTATTATTTTATACAATGATAACGTATATAAATACTTGGCTAAAAGTAATATCAGAAAATGTATAGCTGGAATAAAAACTGTCTTTTTTTTCTAGATTCTTTGTTTGTTTCTTTTCGTTAAGTAAA
Organism: Tachypleus tridentatus; assembly: GCF_004210375.1. Lineage (NCBI taxonomy): Eukaryota > Metazoa > Arthropoda > Merostomata > Xiphosura > Limulidae > Tachypleus > Tachypleus tridentatus. Next base: position 97,724,599 of record NC_134826.1, read on the forward strand.
AAGATACAAAATAGGCTATCTGTGCTCCGTCCATCACAGGTATCGAAAACCAGTTGTAAGTGATAGAAGTCCGGTGACATACTATTGTACCCAGTGGAGTGTATAGATAGGAGCTAGAGAGGGTTCAGCCCCAGAGCCCATGGTCTTAATGGGGACCCATTAATAATTTTATTTTATGTAAAATTACACGGGATGTAGGACCCCTGGGCCCACACAACATTAAATCCGCCACTGATTGTGCCACCGTGGGCTTCTAGATTCTAACGACAAATTATAACTAGGTCAACGAAAGGTCGAGGAGGTTCGGGAAATTACCTGGGGCCAATTTGCTACCAGTATTTCCATGAGGTTAGCAAATAAACAAAAACAAGTATAAGGTTTGTATCACATCAGTTAAGAACGTACTGCAAAGCAGACATTAACCGCAACTTCAATAACTTGTACGTGGCATCATTTCAAAAACTATTCGTGAGTCAGAAGTACATATCCATTATTTCCCGAGGCATATTATGACTGTTGATGGCCCTGGTTATAACCTATGAATAGATTATTAAATAATATAATATGTATCTGTCTTCACAGCATCATCGTACGTAAATGTGAAGTTTGACTTGTTATCTTGAATAAAAAGCTAAAGTTTTACAAACTTCATAATAAGTAAAAACTCAATTATTAATTTTTCTAAAGATTGCAAAAAATAAATAAAAAAGTGAAACCTAAAAAGAAAATTTTAATTGTAACTTGTCCATTGTACCCTTTGCTGATTACTTGGAATTTTTCACTGGTTACAGTGTTAACACAGAAGCTTAAGTAAATGAACCAAGAAACTACACTGGCTTATAAGTATCATTTATTTTCTAAAATAATTAATATATATTACTTACTGCATAAATAAAAAAATGTTTAGGACACAAGAAAAAACTCCTTGGGTGAGTTTCTAGAATAAGATATTCCCGTTGAATACTTGATGTTCGTGGATTCGAGTAATATAAATACGAAGAAGGGTCAGGTATTGTTCGATTTTCAAACTCCATCGATGTTACGCTCAACACAATCCATCCCAATCCAACACAAAAAATTACTCCGAACAGCATCTCGTGTATCATCGCAGTTAATCGTTTTCTGATAATTTTCTATATTAAAGATAGTAGAAAATAGATTAATCAAAGGAAATGAAAAATCAGAAGAAAATGGACGAGTAGTAAAAAAAATGAATCATTTTTTTCTGAATAAAGCCTCAACACATCAGAAAATTTGAATTACAAAAATAATTAAGTTTAAGAAAACAAAACTGGTTGTTTGTAATTAAGTACAAAGCTATGTAGAGGGCTATCTGTGCTCTGCCAATCACGGGTATCGAAAGCTGGTATCTAGCGTTGTAAGTCTGCAGACATTTCGCTGGGAGAATTCAGAAAATTAAATATTGTCGTTCTTATAAAACATAATTATTTTGGTAGTTTTATTTGCAATGCAACACATGGACAGCTTCAATTATAATTAAATAAATAAATTTTAAATACATAACGCTGTCAAATGTTTGCTCAAATGATTAAGTGAACAGTTAACAAAACCATAATACTTTCTAAATATATTCAAGCAAAACACGTTAATTGTAAAGTTACAAAGAATAGTTTTGTGGATCATAACAGCATATGAACGATACGCATATCTCAATGAAAGTTATCAAGGGTTAGACGTAGTAGCCGTGTATGTTTGCAGGTAGCAATGTTAATTAATACTGTTAATTTCTATTTGTACATATCCTAGATTTTCATTATTCGAGTGTAAGCTGTAAAGAATGGCTTTCAGTTACAAATATGTACAAGAAACCACCACTTGGAAAAGCAGTGTCATTCAATCGTCTAGTATAATTTTACATTTTAAAAATAGGTTAAATAGTCGAATTGAAGATATTAAAAACTTAGTCATAACCATCATTAATTTATAATTAGTAACCAGACGGCGAGTGTCACTCTGTAGCGTCTGCCGCCTACACGACTACACTTGTATGAATAGTAGATATTACGATAAATTATAATACCTTCACAAATGAAGATGCGAAACGTGTTGAATAGCATATCAAAACTCTAGCCGTGGACCTTATGACTCGTAGTTGTAGCCTGTTACTTAATCACGTGTCTGGTCGTGGTTAATATAAAACTGAACGAATTCTTTATACCCCTATCTGAATAGATGTATTTTTAATATTTATATTAAGTTTGACTTACTAAGACTGCTCTGACGGTCGAATGTCGTTGTTATTGCTTTATACTCTACAAGTTTATGTTAATTAATACGTAAAACACCTCACGATTTCTCTCGAGATCTCATATATGCATCATATCCATGCTGTGAAATAAACTGTACACGCACCAAGTGAAAGATAATACCAATAATTGTGCTGAAAAGATAATATTTGGAAAAATACAGTTGTTTCTGACACATCTGCGCGATTCTCACGGCAATTCTAAATCTTTGTCCCTGGTTTAGTTGCTATCATATTATTTATTCAAAAACACTGCACTTGCTGTTCTGTATTTTCATTTTTTTTGCGTCTAATTTATTGGGTGAGAGACTATAAATGTACGCTTTTTAATTCAAGCATAACTTCTTTTTGTTTAGAATATTTTTTTTTTGTTATGAAGAGCAAAGATGTTGTCATATAGTTAAGCGAAAGTTTTTTTATTTTTTGTATTTTAAACTTTATCACTGCATGTTATATATTTTAGGAAACTGCGAAAACCGGCTGAAGATTAACTGTGCATTTGTGATAGAAAAGATTATTATTTTCTTTAAAAAGAGATATTACATTACCATGATTAGAAGGTGGAGGATTTCTATTGGTTCAATAATACCATGAAGTGTTTTGAATTCATTTTTTTTTAAAGTTTAATCGCATCAAGAAGCTATAATGTTTTAGATGTATTGTCTGTGAACCTATTTGTTTTGATAAGAACCTGTACATTTCATTTATGTTCACAGAAAAAAAAGAAGTATTTCTCTAATTGCAAGAATTGATACTAATTATTAAAGTAACAGTGAAGTGCAAGAGCTTTTATTATGAAACTTTTACACATAACACATTATTTTTTATATTTTCTTGATAAATTAGTAAGATTGATTTTAGAAACTCAGAATATGCATAATTAGGGTTTGGGAAGTATGAATAACACATAATATCAATTGGGCGAATTGAAATTGAAATTAAAGACCTGTTTCGCGGAAAGTATGAAAGAGGTTTGAAACCTTGTGATGTTGCCATCATGCCCCTGGTGACTCATTGATAAGTTTGAGGTCTTATGATGCTCAACATCGAGGTTCTATCCCTATAGTTGGCACATCGCTGATTGCTCATTAAATAACATTTTACTTAACGACAAAACAAACAAATATACAAACTTATCACAGCGACGTCATTATTCTAGTAGTTCCTGTTGTTACTTCGTTATGAGCATTGTTTCATTGATGTATTTAATCCAGTGGTTCTTAACCTGGGATCAATCGAACCCCAGGGGTTTGGTGAGTCAGTCTTAGGGGTTCGGCGGAGCTCGAGACACACACACTGTGTGTGTGTCCGTTCCGTTCACCCCACTCGTATGATTCGTGACATCATGCTCCACTGGGCCATTATTGGTTGCGGCTGATCACTTCACATCACTTGGCCTTAATATCTGTGCTGCAGGGAACTTCGGGCGCTTAGCAGTCGACTTATGACTGTAGAAATCGTGCGCCATTTGTGATTTTTTCCCTAATCCTTCAATCCTTTCATACTAACTATCTCAAGCAAAAACAGAAAATGGTCGGAAGAATACGTACAATATGGATCCTCATTGTATGACTTGCAATGCCAAGTTGAGCAATTCTAGTCTAGCACCGGCAAAACTAAGAGAACATTCCCTAAAGCTATATGGAGATGGGAAATACAAGAACACAACGCTTGCTGAATTCAAGGTAAAGAGAGCCAGGTTCGATGAAAAGGCTACTTTGCTTGTTCTCGGCTTTGTACCCATCGATAAACCGATCCTCACAGCATCGTACGAAGTTGTGTACTTGATCGCAAAGCAGGGCAAACCACACACCATTGGTGAAACACTCTAAAACCAGCTGCGTTTAAGATGGCGAATATCATGCTGGGAAAAGCTGCTGAAAATAAGTTATCCCAAATTCCTCTTTCAAATGACACAACCAGCAGCAGAATAGATGACATGAGCGATGACACGTTGGTTCAAATAGTTGCAGATCTGATTACAAGCCCAGCAAAATTCAGTCTTCAACTTGACGAGACCACCGACGTATCCAATCTAAGCCAGCTTGTTGTATTTGTGCGCTATGTGAAGAACGACGAGATAAAATATTTTTTTATTTTATAAGCCTCTTACAATAACAACTAAGGCAGCCAACATGAAGAAACTTGTGGATGACTTCTTCGGAGACAACGATCTTTTGTGGGATATGGTTTCTGCAGTTTGTTCGGACGGAGCTCCAGTTATGCTGGGACGAAACTCTGGTTTTGGTGCGCTGGTGAAAGCCGATGCACCACACATCATTGTAACGCACTGTGTTCTGCACAGGCATGCATTGGCAATACAAACCTTGCTTTTAAAACTGGCAGAAGTATTAAAGATTGTAGTGGAATGTGTGAAATAGTGCCCTGAAGCACCGCATCTTTAAAGAGCTGTGTAATGAAATGGACTCTGAATTCGAGTTACTTCTGTACCATTCTAACGTTCGGTGGTTATCCCGGGGAAAGGTGTTTTTGCCATGCGTGTGAAATTAGCCGTTTTTGCGAGAGCACCAACATTGTCATGCAGATTGTTTCGAAAAATCTGAGTTCATTTTCATTTTGGCGTACATGGCCGATATCTTCAATGCTCTCAATCATCTCAATCAACAGATGCTGGGCGGTGGAGTAAACATCATTGAAGCGGAAGAAAACCTGAAGGCTTTTCAAAAAAAGTTATCGTTATGGAAACGATAAACAGAGAATGATAATTTCACAAACTTTCCCCTACTGGACGACTGTGTACGTAAGATCGAAGATGTGTCTAAAATCGGAGACATTTCTGTACCCGGGGAACTGAAGCAAGCAATTGCCATACACTTAGATGAGCTCGCAAAGTCTATCGACGGATACTTCCCTACCAGAGAGTCATATCCAGCATGGATGAGACAGCCGTTCACGTTTAATGTTGCGACAGAAGATGTCAACGATGAATACCTCGACGAAATCATTGAACTTCAGCAGAGCCAGATTCAACAGCAACTTTTCAGAACAACAACGCTTTCAATGTTTTGGTGTCACCAAATCATAGCGTATCCTCTTATTCTTAAGAAAGCCCTTGAGATACTCATACCGTTTGTTACAACATATCTTCGCGAGCAATTCTTTTCGAGGATGGTAGACATAAAAACGAAGAAAAAGAACAGACTTTGTTACGAAAATGATATGAGAGTGGTACTTGCCAAGGTAAAGCCACGCATTTCTGAACTTGTCTCTGAAAGGCAACAGCAAAAGTCACATTGATTTGCAGTAAATATTCATTGAGTTATGTTTTTGTTTTTGTGTGAAATTCATGTTTTGTTGGTTTTGTTCTTTGAACACAGTGATATTGTGTGCAACTGATGCATCGTTCATTTTGTACACTAATAAAATATCTACTTATGTTTTAAATTTGAAAAAATCATATTTTATTTTTCCAATTACGAAGGGTTCAGTGAATGCAAGTACGAAACTTCCGGGGTTCAGTACCTCCAAAAAGGTTAAGAACCACTGATTTAATCATTAAGGTAAAGCAGAGATAACAAGGGTGTATTTTGGTACTAGACAACATGAATAAGTTTCGAGTTCATATTCTGTAAAAGCATAATTAGTATATCTATGATCTATCAAGTAAAGCAGTAATGTTCTCGAGAATGATTGAAAAAAATCCACAAAAACCGTTCATAACTGGTGAAATGTTTATTAGAGGGAAATACACAGGTATATATAAAATTGGCCTTCTACTTAGGTCATCATCAGGCAAGAGAAAATAACAACGATTTGACACATTAGATAATACGATATTAGAATGATGTAATCGTGCACAACGAGAACAACAATAAAAAATAACTAACAACACTATTTATTAGTTACAAACGGTATAGAGTTGTGTTATTAGACACACCAGATTACCGAAAAAAAAAAAATGAAAACCATTCTGAGCGACACTACAATGCTCAAAGTACTTAGTCAGATATGCTCTCCCTGACCATTCAAAAGGAAGAAAAGTTAAAACGCTTTCTTATGTACTTAAAAAAAAATATTATTAATAACAATGCATTCAATCAACTATTTCTTATGGATTGCGACCTGGTATACCGTATGGCCTCCTTCAGGTTCATAAACAGAATAATCCATTACGTCATATACCTTCTGCTATTAGAACATACAGCTATAAAACAGCCATATTCCTTATACCTATTCTTAAACCACTAAGGGTTAATAAATTTAATGTCCTGGACTCGTTTTCATTTGTTAAAAAAATAAAAGCTATACACCCTCCCAGTGAATGTTTTATGGCTAATTTTAATATAAGTTCTTTATTCACAAACGTTCCATTACATGAAACCATTGACATTTGTTTGGAAAAAAACTCTTTCAATAGGAGTCTTTTGTTCGTGGATTAACTAAGGAACAACTTAAATCTTTAATTATTCATTCTAAAGAACAACCATTTTGTATTTAATGGAAAACTGTATGACCAAATTGATAGAGTGACTACGAGATCCTCTTAGGACCACCTCTAGCTAACATTTTCTGAGCCACTGAACAATCTTGATTGAACAATTGCACACAGAAACTAAAAAAAAAAATTCATAAACGCTACGTTGATGACATTTTCGTCATTTTTCGATCACATTATGAAGTTTAGTAGTTTCTTAAGTATTCAAACTCACAACACTCGTCTATACAGTTTGCCCATGAAATCGAAGGAAAAAATACTCTGTATTTACCAGACGTACTATTTGTACTCGAGCTGCTCAAAAGCCTTTAACATCAAGATGTCGAAAGAAAATATTTTTACAGGATAGCTTATCCAGTTTTATATTTTCATACCTGCAGAATATCTGTTCAACTTATTTCATATTACACTCTAAGGTTTGGTTTACTTTGTGAAATATTATTGTGTAATGATGTCCTCAAAATGATTGCAAGCCTAACCAGGATATTTCTGAACTACAGACTTAAAACACCCATACAAGTGTTTACAGTGGATAAATGCCAAGTCTTATTAAACAACCCTTACCTAAGATAATAATGTGTCATATTATCTAAACAACTTAAATGTTTACAGTGGGTAAATGCCCATTTTTATTGAACAACCCTTACGTTGGACAATAATGTGTCGCATTATCTAAACAACTTAGATCTTTAATGAGGAAGCTCAACTCACAAATCAAACTTAACATCATTTTCAAACTATCCTTTAGGTTAAAATACCTCTTTCAACACAAAGGATCTTCAACTCTCTTCGCTTCTGGACTGTGTATAAATATGTGTATGGTGACTGCAAGACACTTGTATCGGGAAGACTAAATGTCATTTTGCCGTTCATATCCACGAGTACAGGAATATCACTGTTTTTAAGTCCACCCAATTCGACGGTCAGGAACAAGAGACATGAAATTGGACATCCGATAATTCACTCAGGATTTACCATCCTTTGTAATGGTAATTACAACCTTGAACTGTTAATACAAGAAAGTCTATCTATACAATGAATGTTCCCTGTTTAGATATGACACACTCCTCCTGTACACTTAATTTGTTTTAAAGCAACTTACACTTTAAAATGCATTTATAATAAACCACTTTATAAATAGAATGTTTATATAATAATAATAACAACAAAAATACAGGTTTGTAATACCATTTCTTCCATAGATACTGTTGTAAATAGTCGATAATACTATTAGTTAATTTTATTGTTGTTTCCATTTCACGCGTTATAATACGATTTTAAACTTGTGCTTTCCCAGTGGCACAATGATACGACTACAGACTTATACCACTAGAAACGGGGTTTCGATACCAGTGATGGGCGGAGCGCAGATTGTCCTTTCTGTAGTTTTGTACTTAATTAAAAAAAAAAACATTTATTCCTCTAATGTGTCAAATTATCGTTATTTTCTCTTGCCAATGATGACCTAACTAGAAGGTCAAAATGTTGCATGGTCATATTTGGATACGCGTGTGTAGTTCTCGATAATAAACACTTTACAAAAAGTAAATATGAATTTTTTTTAGATTACAAATGCTTTTAGAAATTCAACCCTATTTCTAGAACAGAATGTAATGCATTAGTGGAATTATGTACGATAAATAGGGCTTTCTCCAGAGAAAATGACTATTTGGTTATTGCTTTTCAGTTTTCTTTATTTATTGTATATTGTTGCAATAAATATGCCGCGTGAGACTTCACAATATATGTATATTGTTGTGGGCAATGTTTTGATATAAATAAAATCTGACATTTTCTATTGTTTGCTAGAGAAGGTTTTGGCATGACATATAGATGGTATGTTACGCCTAGAAATGTGGTGACTGTCTAAATTTGGCGTGACGTGTGTCTCGAAGTTTCAGAGTGTTTAAAAAAATTGTATAGAAACACTGGAGAGAATTAGTTAGTTACTGAATCCATGAGTAGCCAGTTGATTAGTGGATCAACTAAACAGTGAGTTAGTTACTGAGTATCGTAAAGTGTTGTCGTTTGATTACTTTGTTAGCGAGTACAGTACATTTTTGGTGAGATTTTGCGGTAGATACAAAAGGAGAGTCAATCCGTAAGTGACATGGCCCGGCATGGCCAAGCGCGTAAGGCGTGCGACTCGTAATCCGAGGGTCGCGGGTTCGCGCCCGCGTCGCGCTAAACATGCTCGCCCTCCCAGCCGTGGGGGCGTATAATGTGACGGTCAATCCCACTTTTCGTTGGTAAAAGAGTAGCCCAAGAGTTGGCGGTGGGTGGTGATGACTAGCTGCCTTCCCTCTAGTCTTACACTGCTAAATTAGGGACGGCTAGCACAGATAGCCCTCGAGTAGCTTTGTGCGAAATTCAAACAAACAAACCGTAAGTGACTTTTAAGTTTTTTTTGTGAGTTACACTTATTGCTAGCTTAAATTTAGTTCGTGAGTCCATGTCAGTTGTAGAAATGAATTGTACTTTTAGTTAAGTGGGCAGGAATTTGTATTATTTTTTACCAAATAATAAAAAGAAGAACACACCCAAGGATACAAACTGTTAGCATTCTTGTTCTCTGATGTAAGATTAATTTGGTACAAGCAAAATAGAATCCAGATTAAACTCCAAGATGCTAGTATGTTCTCGAATTGAGATCGAAAATTTGCTGGAGGTAGTGAAACAGTAGAAATAATAATTAAAAGTATACAAGGAAGAATGAAAAGAATTCAAAGAACATCAAGAAAACATGTAAAGAAAATTAAGTGGAGATCGAAAGATGGAAAGCAATAAATTAGGAAGAGGGTTAAAAGAAGAAGATGCAAGATTTAAAGAATTAAAAAAAAACAAATTCAGTTTAAAACAAAATCAACGACGTACAAAAACTATCTATGAAGTACAGAAAGGTTACAATTAAAAATCAATGCAATGCAAGGAAATTATAATAGCAAAATCAATAAACTAGAAAAGGACATCAAAACAGTAAAAAGGGAGTACATAAAACATTGATGCCATGATAAAACATTTGGAAACAGATTTGGTAAATGCAAGGATTAAACCAACCACACCTCTGTCTGTACCTGGCCAAGAATTCCAGTATCTAACACCTTTAACTGTTAAATACTGAATAGGATAACCTATTTGGTCTATAACTTTTCCCGCTACTGATGTGTCACTTATGACTCCAAGAACTTGCTGGACTACTCTGGCTATATCGTTAATTCATCGACCCTTTCAGAATTTAGCAGATTGCATGCAAATATTGTCTATTAAACAGACTGTGATAGAAAGGTGCATGAGAAACATATCATTCTAATTATTATTTAAAAAGTTAATGTGTGACATAGTAAACAACAAGTTATTCATCTTGCTATTAATTTAAAAAGGAACAGCTTAAAAACATAAAGCAACCTTCCAAGTGAGAGCTATGACAACCATCAACCAATTATAACTACCTTATTCAACAAGTTTGAAATTACTCATCAGAAGAATGTTTCTAAAGTAAAGTTGAAAAGAAGGAAAAATGACAAGACCGCGATTAAAGTTGCAGAATATGTGAAAAGATTTGCTTGTTTACCCTACCTTGACACCAAACTAAAATTAAATATTCATTTGCATATAACCAACTCAAAGATGCATTAGTGGATGAGTACATACAAGTTAGCCAAACCAATAAAGGAAGTTGTCCAGCAGGTGGTGGAAATTGAATCAATTAAAGATGCAAATAAACAACTACGGGAACCACCCAAAATTTATGGTATTGGTAGATCAGGTATTGTTGAAGAATTAACTGTCACTGAGAGTTTGATTTTATTTGTTAGATTGTGTGCAAAACTAAACCAGAGTTATCTAGGCTAGTCATCCCTGATTTTGAAGTGAGAAACTAGAGGGAAGGCAACCAGTCAACAGCACCCAGTGCTAATTCTTAGGCAATAGTGGAATTGGCCATCGCTTTTATAGTGAATCTATGGCCTCAACACTTTTTATTTAGTGGTAACAGAACTCAACCACAGAAATTCAGCTCTACAGTCTGACATGTTAACCACTGGACCATGTTTGGACACTTCTGATGAAAGCCTAAACGAAATAAAAAGAATAATTAGGCAACAGTTTAATACGAATGGAGGAATTAAAACAGGAAACAAACAAACAAGTGTTTAAATCATAACTTAAAAGGATATATTGCCAAGATTTGGAAACAAAGTCTGTATAGAATAAAAAACTTATTCTAAAATATTCAAAAAAGGATCTGTTATAAATGTGGAAGCTGAACATTACAATTATGGCTGTAAGTAAACAACAAATTATAATAAACGAAAGAAACAATATCAACTAGATCAAAGGAGCAATAAAGAGCTAACCAGCCACTGGAAAAAAATGTCTGGACTTTGGGCCACATTCAGCTGAGAACATTTCATCTGCCCATTTGAGATAAACGTTCACTATTTAAAAACAGTCTAGTAGGTAGTGGATTTATTGATGAGAAACCGAGTGCCATGTTGATCGACTATGATTCTATAGTTACAGCTGTATGACCTGATATGGTAATAAAAGATGGAAAATTATCTCCAGATATGAAGAAAAAAAAAGATGATTTTTTTTTTTATAAAAGGCAAGTAGACATATAGTTTCAGCAAGTGGAAAGCTTGAAGTCACCATTAGTGTTAAAAGCTTGTCTAAACCTCATGATGTGTGGGTAACTGATATCGAGGAATAATGCACATTGGAAATAAGCTTCTTGCAGAAACATGGATATAAAGTTAGGCATGCTTCAACCAGTTTCACAGTCTATGATGAGGAATTCCCTGTGAATTGCATCATAATTATAATACCATAGGTGGAACTTTTAGTAAAACAAAGACAGTTATTATAACAAAAAGAACTCGAATACTTATACCAGAAATAATGGGAAATAAATTTTATATAGTGACTGGGATATAGCAGAATCAAACATTCCGGTTTGTCCTGAAGAGTTATTAGTTGGAAGAACAATTATCTATCTGAGAAAATGAGGATGTTATAATTAAGGTCATGAACACAAGCTATGAAATCCAAGTCAATTATCGATAAAATATCAAATAACATCAGAAGTAGTCACTTTTGATACAAAGTGTAGGAAGTTTAATATGATACCTTACTACCTTACTTATGGGAGCTGAATGGTTAGAACAATGGAGGTATTGCAACTGATCAGTGCTATAAATTATGCACGTTGCTCAAACAATATTAAGACAAATTCTATTCTGTGTCTCATGACTTTTGCCAGACAAATCAAATATCTCATAAGATTGAACTACAGATGCAGCCTTAATACAAAAATTAGTCAGATGACTCCAATTTGCAAAATAAACTGATACCATCAATGAAATTGGGCCTTGAAAGAACAATAGAACCAACTACTAGTTATTGTGTACCTACTAATGTGCTTGTGAAGAAGAAGTTTGGATCCACAAGGCTCTGAATGAACTATCGGAAGCTAAATCAAATCCCAAAGAAGGTGATTATACACTGACAAAGAGTGAATCAATCTTGTATGTTTTATCGGGACCAAAATGGTTATTCAGCATTAGATCTATAGAGTTTATAGTCGCAGGAAGGATTTTAGAAATAATTAATAAAACAAAGTACCCATTACTTCAGGAAATTGGTTTTGGCAATGTGTTATATTACCATTCAGATTAAGTAATGTAATTTCTACATTTCAATAACAAATACTTTCTATTACAATCACTCAAGGGTAGGTCTTTGATATTGCTTGTGATGGGCTTAATAACCTCAAACTAAATCCCGAGAAGTTTGAATTGTTACATCAATAGGCGAAGTTTCTGGGGCATATATTTAATGAAAAAAGAGATTTTACATGTTCCATTAAAACTGAATAAGTTCAGAATTATCCAGCATCACGACATTTGTTTTATTTAATAGGATTTCTTATTATGGGCTCTTACTATTGCCATTTTGTAAAATTATTCTCTGACACAATTTCTCTTCTATAAGCTTTCGTGAACAAGCATTCAACAAACTAAAGAAAGAATTAGTCACTACTCGTATATTAATATAATTAACTTTCGAAAATGTAGGTGTCAGTGGTTTTTCAATAGAAACAGTGTTATAACAAGTATAACACACACACACAAATTTTTTCTCAGCCACGGCAAAGTATTATCCAACTTGAAAAGAGCTACTATGTATTGCTCAGGACTTAAGTAATTTTCATTATTAGCTTTTTAGGACAAAAATTTATACTCTGGAAATATGATGTAACATCAAAGTAGGTAGAATATTTTTGCAATCCAGAAGGTAAGAGAGCAAGATGGCTTCAAAAACTATAGAAGTACAAATTTAATATCATGCATTCTTCTGAACAGATCCATGGTATCTCAGATACCTTTATTTCTGAGAAATGTAAACATTGTAGAAACAGGGAACAGCAATATAATAACGATAACCAACTGAAAGTGCAATAAAGCAAAATCAAAGACTAGACATCCAGAAATGACGTTGAAGAACTAATGTGGTCCAATGAAGTAAAAGATATGAGCATGAAGCTAATTATTCAGTGGATCATGGATGGCTCATAATGACTTTGGTAGCAGAAAGTGGCTCTATATAGTTTAAATTAACCTTGCAACAACTGGACACTTGGGTATTAAGAAGACAGTTGAGAAAAGAAGAGAAATTTTCTATTTATTTGGTGCCATAAATCTTTAGATAATTGCTGTAAGTTATCTGAGCTATAATGCGAACAAAAAGGTCTATAAGAAACAAAATAGAAACCACAAAAGTATTGTATTAGAGAACCTCTTGAGAAAGTTGGTATCGATGTGCTTGGCCCTTTACTACAGAGTAACATTGATAATAAATACATCATCATGGTGAAAAACTAGGAAGTTTGTTAAGACGTTGTCTCAAAATTTGGTGTTCCCATAGCACTTAAATGAAATAAAGGACGAAACTTTGAATCAACCTTGTTTATGGAGTCGTGTCAAATCTTTAAAATAAGAAAGAACAAGAAAATTTCATTTTCTAATGGAATGGTGAGAAGATACATCTGCACCCTTTCAAATCAATTAGCCATTTATGTGGTTGACGTGGGATAAAAATAATCCACTCCTAGAAATAACACATTAGCATCACTGGTGTTTAGAAAGGAACTCGAAGTGCCACTGGGCCCTCTTTAATCACATTCTAAAGGTCATCACTTAGCAGAGTCTTAGATAGATTATACAGAGAAATTAAGTAACACTCTTGGTGCTATTACATGGCCTTACTCGAAAAGATCAGCTAGTAATAAGATTAAAATTTATTGTGATGTAACTTCTGACAAGACTGTATTTTATCATGGTGAAATGGTATCACTTTACAGTTCTGATCCTAAGAGGAGATTGATTTTAAAGTTAAGTAGATATTGCTAAGAGCCCTATTCTTTAGCTAAAAGAATCAATTAAATGGTTTATATAATCCAAAAATATAGTTGATTCAAATCAAAATCACCTTACGTTATCCTATTTGAAAGTTTGTAAAAAATAGCAAAGTCGTTAGCTTTAAACAAGACAGCAAGAGGTTGCTAAGAGCAAGAGATTATTCCATCTTGTACCGTACACCACAGAGAAGAAAAAAACTAAAATATTAGGTGAAAAGGTTCTTTAAAAGCAGTAAAATAATAAATATTTTGATCTATTATTCAAATGTTTTATTGTAGTTTTTTTAGCACATTTAATTAATGGTTTAAAAATTAAATTTTAAGTACTCCAGTAAAATGCACTGGTCTGAGTGTATGTGGAGATGCTTTAATTTTCTTTAATTTAATTTTCTTCTTTAGTTTTCTATTTGATGTTTGTTTCATTTGTTAATAAATGTCGTTTTTGCATATCTTCCATGATTCGACTCTTTCTTTCTTACAAACTTGGTTCGAGATCAGAGAGATAAACAGATATATACAATATAACTCAGCCTCTTTTGAACTCCTGTTAACCTACCCTGACTTAAGGAAAATCATAGAATCAGGAAAAATACTAGTGAAAAAGGTTAAATTCTAATGGCGTGACAAAGAAATGTTGTTGTTTTGGAGGTATGTGTTCTGCGTTTTTAAGTACTCCAGTAAAATGCACTGGTCTGAGTGTATGTGGAGATGCTTCTCTACAGAAATATGGGTGAATAATCTGGAGGAGAATGAGTTTATGGCCAAGGCAGTAGGGCTTCCAAGAAGAGTGGATAGAGCTAGGGTAAGTCCTCTCCAGAGTCTTGGATTTTTGCCAATGCTGTGAAGATCCATTACAACCACCGCTCTGTATCATGAGCTTGGGAAAGGAAAAATAACTTTTGTAACACTAACGAGGGCTGACAAAGTTTTCATACTGAGGATGAGCCTAGGTAGGGATGGAGTACAAAGAATTAAGGATGGCCAGGGATGTGTTCTACTCAAGGGAGAAAGTAAACAAGAGTCACTGATGCATGAACTTCAGTTGTGGCGAAAATACTAAAGCAGGTCTCCCAGTTGCTTGTCTGAGCTAACAAGTCAACTAGAATAATCATTTGGTCTAGAAAAATAACTAAAAGGATATTGTGACCTTTGGTTTGTGATATAGTGTTTTGTAATCTAACCAAATGTGTGGATGACAATTTGGAATGACCAATTGGTCAATACAGTTAGAGTGGTCGTGTATTCGAAAAATAACTGACTAAAATGGTATGGCAATACTTGCTTTCAGAGCCATCTGATAGTTTTGTGACATATGATACGTGCACTACATTATACAAGTATCATTCAGTTATTACTTCGAGAACTTATTCATTGATAATTCATTTATGTAAAGGAGCTTTGTGGCCTTTATTTTCTGAGCTACTGGTAGATTTTCATTGTGAAATTATATATATTTTCCCGTGATTCCAAACAACATAAGTGGATTGACTTCTACAAGGCAATACAATGTCCAATGGTTTGATGTTGGCAACCATTCTGGGCACTAAATGCATATTCTTTGCAGACAACTGTATTTGGCTGAAGTCGATTAGAATACATAATGATATATTGCACTGAAGTGTACATTTTCCCACGCACAGCTACATTTCCAGACTGTAGCTACTGATGAATAATATACGACAGTAGCCTATACCAGTTATTGAGGTAACTACACAAAATAGCTTGGTAGACTTTTCAAACTATTGGCGTACGTAATTGATATATGGAAGGTGGAAACTTACGTGTACCTAAATATATGCTTGCGGTTATGCAAATGCAAGGTATAGCATACTTATATGAAAGTTTATACAAAATCCTTCGTAAATGTTGTTCAATGCAAAATTAAGTCACAAAGAAAATGAGGGCAACATTTGAATGAAAATATAGGAATTTGATTTGAATGTCATGTAGAGTTACATAGATGACTTTAGAACACTAGTCAGAAAGTAGGATTATGATGTAATAGGAATAACTAAAAGTTCGTTAAGTATAGACAATTTTAATCACTCGATTGTTTTTGTAATATAGGGTTATACGTTATTTAATAGGGATAGATTCATGAAAAGAAAGTAGTCGTGAGATAAAACTCAGCTATTAATAAGAACAAAACTTTGAGTTTGTTTTGATTTAAGCACAAAGCTACACAATGAGCTTTCTGTGCTTTGCCCACCACGGGTATTGAAACCCAGTTTTTAGTGTGTAAGTCCGCAGACATACCACTGTGGGTCCATAATCTTGAGAATTTTAATTTCAGGCATTGAGATTGGAAAATGTTAAAGTAAAATACACATGGTAGGTAGTTTTTAGAAACTGTTCAGAAAGGGTTTTCTTCACCAATTTGTTAGGGAACCTTCGCTTTTTTTAATTTCGCGCAAAGCGAAGGAAGGAATGATACAAGAATTATTTATTATGAATTGGGCAACTGAATTAAGTGTTGATACTGTTCAAATGTGAAAACTTTAAAATCTAAATTTTTAGATATTCAAGATAAGTATGCTCCCTATAAAATGGGGATATGTGCAAGTAAAAACCAGGTTGACTGCAATGATGGAAAGTTTAGCGAATTATAGAAATCCAAGAGAGTTGACTAAATGGAAAATAAGGAAATAAAAAAAAATTATATGAAAAAGTTGGCTGTAAAGGTTAACAGTAGGGGTTTATTTAAATACATTAATGATAAGCAAAATGTTAGTATGGGAGTAAGGCATTTGAACTATGACACAGAAAACTCATACCTGATATTTATGAGATGCCTTATTAAAAAGTACGTTTTTCTTTATTATTTGCTAATGAAAATTTAATTAATCACTCTTCATCATGAAGATTACTCCTCTTTCTAAAAGTGATAAAAATTGTTCCAGTAACTAAAGGTCAGTTAGTCTTCTATCAGTTATGGGAAAAAGTTTTTGAAAGTTTGATGAAAGATTCTTTGAAAAATAATTCCACATAGTTTAAAATTTTCTTGGATTGTTGTCATGGTTTCACTAAGGGAGAATTTCTTCTTACTACTCTTGATATTGTTTGAAGATGTAACTGCTTATTTAGATGAGAGTGTAGATTTAGTGTAACTGGATTATCAGGAAGAATTTGACAAGGTGTCACATAAAATTTTTGTCAAAAATATCTTCGTAAGTGCATGAAATAGGCTGGCTCATAGGATACAAAACTGGCTGAATGGAAGAAAGCAGATGTTTATTATAAATGGAGTTCAGTCAAACTAGATTACTGACACAAATGGGGTAACAAAAGGCTCGATACCGAAACATTTGTTTCTTGCCTTACATCAATGGCATATGTTAAGGTATTTCAATACATTATTAAAATTTGCTGATTAGATTAAGGTTCTGTGTATTGCTAGCTGTAAGGAAGAGGATGTTGTTTTACAAAACATTTTATGTTGTGAGATTGGCAAATAAATAGCAGATGGCTTTTAATTCATGATATAAATTATAAATATAATTTTGATAGCCTGAACATTGTTATGAAGAAAAAGATATTCATGATCTGTTTGACTGGTCTCTGAAGACATCCAAGCCATGTGCTGTTGTTAGTAGTCGAACAAATAGGATTTTTAGTTTTATTCACAAAAATATTGGTCTAAAAGGTTAAAATGTTGTTATAGAGGCAATTGGTTAGACTACATTTGGAATAGTGTTCATTTTAAACTCCTTCCCTTAGGAGTTAAATGTTGAAAATGGTCAGAGAAGGGCTAGAAATATTGTAATAAAACGGTAGGTTAAGACCTCTGAAACCATTTTATCTTGAGAAAAAAAATTAGAGATCTAATTGAAATATGTTTATATAAAAGTGATTATGAACATTGACATATGAAACATATAACGGATTGACTGTTACGCCTTTATTTAAACATCTACATTTGTTTCAGTTAGGTGCATGTGATGAATATTTTTAGATAAGTATTGTGCAAATCCCGCCTCTTCTCTAAGTTTGTAGAAGATTCTCGATAGCAAGAATCAATAATACATGTTTTTCGAAAATACTAGTGTGTCTTCGAATATTGTTGAACATTCGAAAATCTAGCCTAATAAGTATATAAACTGACATGCCAAGATACAAAATAGAATATATTTTTGGTTAGTTACAATCAGTATACTATAAGCCTTGGAAGCTATAATTTTGATAAATGCTTACTAATTGGAAAACTACAGATACTTGACGAGGAACGTTAATAGATTTCGAACATTACAAACTTCAGTGGATTAACTTTGAATGTTAGAATTTTTACGAGGACATCATCTTCATCGGTAATAAGTCAGCTTGTAAGCGGTGTGAAGCTAGCCAAGAAAAGACAACTAGCTAGCTTAAGCTCATCGATAAAATATTCAGTTCTACACCAGATAGGCCCAGCATTGCCAGATGGTTGAGGCGCTTGACTTGTAATCCGAGGGTCACGGGTTCGAATCCCCGTCACACGAAACATGCTCGCCATTTCAGCCGTGGGGACGTTATAATGTAACGATGAATCCCACTATTCGTTAGTATCTGGGTGTTTTCTATGGTTATGTTGTGTTTATGTGATTTACAGTGTCCAAAAACGCAGGGAAACAAATATAAATAAACGTAATATCAAAGAAGCCCTACTTATACAAGTAAGACAAAAATTAAACCAATATAAAATAACACCTTTATACCTTTACAATTAATGACCTAACATCTAATTGCAACACCTCCTACTATACCGTACATGTGCCCGTCAACGTCAGTTGCAAACTCTCTCTTTGCTAACCTGACGATGACCTAAGAAGGTTGAAACGTTATTTCCTTATCAATAAAAGTGTTATATCCATACCAGCCGTCCTGAGATACAACTGTAATAACTGTTAGTATAAATTGTATTGTTGTTTGTATAATGAAATACATTTATGTTAAACAAGAAAACTGTGTGTATCAATCTCGTTGGTAAATATCATAAATTTGATACATATCAAAATTCAATTAACTTCTAAATTAAAATTTCCAGCTACCTGAAATCGTGATACGGAACGTGCGTAACATAAATAGGAGACTCGTCTAAAATAAGTTATAATATATAACAAGCATTATTTGACGTAACAGTGAGTTGTTTTTATTAATGCTCGAGAAATTGCTTTAGTTTTTATATCGAAACATTCGGAAGTTACGGGATTTACTGAAAAAAGTAACAACTTTCTGCTATTCTTGCAAGAAAAATACACTTAAATGTGTTTTGTAAGTGCTGGCATGAAGCAGTTCAGTTGTTCTAACTGAAATGTAAGAGAATGAAACAGATTTATCTTTATAAATTGTAATTGGCACGACAACTTTAAACTTGGCATATGTTTTATTTGATTGTTGTGGAACATTTTCGACCATGCAAACCGAAATATTTCTTAAGTTCCTAGTCTTGTGAATATAGTACATGAAAATGTAAACTATGTTATAACTTTGAATTATCACAGGATCCTGCTCCCTAAAATCCAATGGTTATTTGACGACGCTGAGTCTACACTTAAAGCTTACTAGTTCACACGTAAAGATAAAGAACCACATCAAGTAACTACGTAAGGAAGCAAGAAAAATTCTTATCAGATGCCTCTTAGCTTGATTATTATTTAAAGAAGCATGAGAGCCTTACGGTTAGCTTAAACCATACCACAGTATAAGAACAACAATAATATCATGAGGAATGTCCGTAACATTTCAAATATATGAAAAATAATATTGGAAAACAGGTTAGTTCATTAAAACTAACTTTCCATAGTTTACTTATATGCACCACAACTATATCTATAAATAAAGCCTGTAATCAAATCCATGAAATGCACACTTACTTAAAAATTACATGTTAAGTTGTAACTTCTAAGCGAGATTTTCCATCACATGGACCGCCTTCACGGTAACACTGGGTATAAGGTGTTTCGAAATAGACTACTTAGTGATGTTTCCAAGAGTTTTGACGATTAGGAAAGGACACATATGATAACTTGCGTTACATATTACATTCCACAACAATCCAAAATATACACGATTGGTCTAATTACTTTCCAACATGAACTGTGCCTACATAATAAATTATTTAAAGATGCATGTTCAGCTCTTAAACCTAAAGGCATTTTCCACTCGACTCTCTATAGGCTCAGCTTTTTCACGCTACGCAGAACAAGTGGCGGTACTATTTTGATAAAATATTCACTCTGGATTACATAATACACGTTTTAGTCGCTTGGATGTTAAATAACAACAGTAAAAAATAACAGTATTAAGGACTTATATTTAACTTTACACCCTGATGTTATAATGAACACAAAAATATACTTACAAACTACGACTGCTTTCGATTTGTCTCATAAGTTTCTATGGTAACAGAGAAACAAATAAAACACACTAGTTGCACAGTACTTTAAAATACAGACAATTTTCACGAAAATTATGCCATATTACAAAAAAAAGTTTCTAAAATAAATACTTTCTATAAAATAGATCAGTAGTTCTCAAACTTTATTTTTACACGAACCATTTCAGCGGACTACAATGGGTTTGCTTTGTTTCAATTTCGCGCTAGCCATCATTAATTTAGGAGTGTAAGACTAGAAGGAAAACAACTAGTTATCACCGTCCACCGCTAACTCGTTTTTTCAACGAAGAGTAGAACTGACTGTCAATTTATAACGCCCCCACGCCTGAAAGAGCGAACATGTTTGGTGAGACGGGAATTCGAATCTGTGATCCTCAGATTATCGCTAATAGTTTTAAAGAAATGCACCAAATTTGGGCAAAAACGACTAAAAATATTCAATCTGTTATCTATTATTTGATTTATACGTGTAGCTCAATTTACAGTAAGGTTTAGAAATGATTTTTAAAGAAAATAGAATCAGCATCTTAAGTGATGTAAAACAATAATTATGATAGATGACCTGTGACTTTTATGATTAGAGCAACCAACCAACTGTGCTTGCTTACTGTTTTCATTGAAGTGGATTTTTCTGGGGAATCTACTGCATTTGAATGAAGTTTGATGTACAGAATAGTTGAAAGATATGATCATATTAAATTTTGTGTAACAAATGCTGGAAAGAAGAAATTTTATGTACAAGTTACTGGAAGGGTGTAATTTGTTTCTGAATTTTACGCAAAGCTTCGTGAGGGCTATCTGTGCTAGCTGTCCCTAATTTAGCAGTGTAAGACTAGAGGGAAGGCAGCTAGACATCACCACCCACTGCCAACTCTTGAGCTACTCTTTTGCCAATGAATAGTGGGACTAACCGTCATATTATAACACCTTCACGGCTGAAAGGGCGAGCATGTTTGGTGCGACAGGAATTTGAACTCACGACCCTCAGATTACGAGTTGAGCGCCTTAACCACCTGGCCATGCCAAGTCAGAAATGGTATAGCCAGGATAAATTCCACATTCGCAATAATGGAAGAGTATAAACTTTATGTATGAAATACTTTCATGGTAAATTTTATCTACAGGATACAGCAAGGATGTAACAAAGATAAATTTTACGTATAGAATATTGGAAGTGTGACAATAAGATAACTTATGTATTAAATACTGGAAGGGTATGGCTAGGAAAATTGGTTTTTACTTGATCTCAAACATGCTTCTCTTCATCAGAATATAAAATGTGAAAATTCTGGAAAAACCTTCTATGTTATATTTTAATTTACTACTGACCTTGGTTCGGCACCTACTGCACTGGAGTTTATATCAGTTATACTAATATATACTTAATTATATTTTAATATGAAACCAATCCTGATCAGGAAGCTATTGAACCAGAGTTTACACCTGTTCTAAAAGTATATAGTTAATATTTTAGTGTGATACAGATCCTGTCAAGAACATATTACACCAGTTTATACCTGTTGTACAAGCATATAGTTAATCATATTTTAGTGTGATACAACTCCTGTTGAGTACCTACTGCATCTATTTGTACCTGTTGTATAAGCATATAGTTAATACTTGAGTGTGATACAGATCCTGTCAACTACCTACTGCACCAGAGTTTATATCTTTTATAAGCATATAGTTAATCATATTTTAGTGTGATACATCTCCTGTCAAGTAACTACTGCACCATATCTTCTGTATCCATGAAGTTACATTAGTCACGACATATTTATAAATATGAATTAACATCACTTACCACACTTTTTTATAGTAGTGGTTTCAGATTTTATCCTTTAAAATGCACATAACACAAGAATTGGTTAGTAAGGTACAGGCAATTCTCTCATACACATCAAGAATTTGACTTAAAAGAGCCAAATATACAGCAACCAGATTCAAGTTTTCACATACAAATCATGTAATCTCACCCAGTATTTATTTCACTATTCATCCTTCATCACTAGTCTTTATTCAATAGAAATATTGAAAATAGTCACAAATATTTTACGAACATTGATAAAGATTTAAAGTGTTATGATATATCTATCATCAGATTAATTCTGTATGCCTACATCAGATGTTAGCAAACGAAGTTCCAAAGAAAGTCCTGGTATACATATTCCCAAAGTGAATCCTTTTAAGACCAAATTTCCATTTGAAATCTTTTCTTCAACTCTAAGTTTTTCAAATACTTCTCTGCTTGTTCATCAGTTTTCCCACCATATTCTTGAACAATTTTCAGGAAAGCCTTTCTGACATCTATAGGCATTTGCTTAGCATTACCTGCCACATACACCCATGCACCTTGCTCTTCTATTAGGTCCCACAGTAGCTGTGCCTGCTCCAAAATTTTATGCTGTACATAGCTGAAGAAAAGAAAGAAAAAAAAAAGATGCAACCTTAAAAAGTTAATAATCAACCAATAATCACTGGATAATTTTATAAGCATTCCTACTGTGAATCAAAACCAAAAAAAATGTAGAACTAAAATAATTTTGATCACCTTGTCAGATATTATTTTACAGTTCTATAACAGTGAAGGTTTAAATAAAAATAGCAAATAGGTAATGTGAGGTAAATGTTTAGTTCTTCACTTTCAAGATTCAATGGTCACTTAATAATACTAGCCATAATTGACTTTTTCAAATCAAAAAACTAACTTCTACATGTAGAAACATAACAACAAATTTTATGTCCACTAAATAAAATATCGTGTGGCATCAATAAATATCTCAGGTGTCAAAGTGTGATCTTAGCATTTAAATTATTTTCAAAGCGTAAGTTGGAAAATCTCTTTTTAAAATCAATTAGACTCCTAACATACACACAAAACTTTCAACTAGATCTCAACACACACACATGCTTATTGTTTGTTAATGTTTCATTATACCTCCAAAGAGAGATACACTGTCTCTATTATTTTTCATCTTCTAAAAAAAACTTTTCAATTCACCACCATTCCTTCATTTCTTGACAAATTGACTTGAAATGTCATAAACTTGATTCAGTACACCTAGACACCTTTTCATTTAGGCCTTTTAAGGATTTTATGGAATCAAAGGTTACACAATCCAAAATAATGTAGAAGTTTGGCTCCTATGCAATCATATTTATAGCAATCAAGATGAAATTCCACATAAATATAAATTTTTTATATACCAACCACACTTGCTCATTTTGAGTCTTGTTTTTTTGGAGGGTGGTAATTTTTGGGTTCTTGGTCAATTACTTAGTCATATTTTGACCACTTTATATAGGATTTGGTACAAAAGTCCCATACACTGAAAATCATAAATGGTGAACTTGGTCATATTTAGTCATTCTAGGAGGTCAAGATGTTATAAAAACATAATTTTGGGGGTTTTTGACAATTACTCCTCTGTATTTTGGTCAGTCTTAATGACTATGGCACAAAAATATTTTTTTTATAGGTCCCATACATATAAATACAAAAATGTTGGATATGCTCATATTTTGGAGGAGGTGTCAAAAGATTAAATAAACTCATAATTTTAGGTATTTTGATCAATTATTTAGCTTTATTCTGACTAATTTACATGAAATTTGATGCAAAGGTACTTTTTGTAGATCCCAAACACAGATATAGACAATTTTGGAATGCTCATCTTTGCTTAATTTTACAATGAGGAAAGTACAATTTGGGTTTAACAAAAATACCTTAGAGATCTCAAGCAGTGATATAGATAATTTTCATTTTTTTTTTTTTTTAACAATTGTTTTGGTGTCAAAATTGGCCATGTTGGGACTGCATAGTGAAGAAATGTTGAATGCTTTAATTTTTTATACTTTCCTTTTTGAAAGCAGAAAATGCTTAAAGAAATCCAGGTGCAACAGAAATAATTTTAAAGAAAAAAAAAGTTTAACCGTAATCTTGTGTCATGAAACTGAATGAGCTAAAGAACACTAAGAAAAGTTTACAAAGCATGCTATGGTGGTGTTGTAGCAAAACATTTTATAACCTGAATAGCATATCAAAACATGTATGTATATTTTTAAAATAACAATTATTTTTCACATTTTTATTATGATTAAAAACATTCTGTGACAATAATTTATCTTTTATCATACATAAACTATCAAGTTAGTACATAACAAATAGGTTATAAATGCTTAGAGAAACACAATAAATAAATCAGCTAACTTGCAGTTTTAGGATATCAGTTGTAGAAAAAAATGTTATATCTTTTTTTACATTAGTATATTTCATATATTCACTGATTAAATTGTGTATTGCAATCTGACAGTCTAAATAGAAATATCATAGAATATATTAAAAAAATAAAAAACATAGCAAAATTGTTATTTTCAGGGAGAAGGTAAAACAGTCACATTTAATGAAAAATACTTCTGATCAGTTATTTATAGTAGTAAAGAAATATGACAATAATAAAAAATAAAACACATCCTCCTAATACACACAAGCTATATTATGTATTAAATTTAAAAGATAAAGTGAAACTTGCAATCTAACTATCTGTGTTATAAAGCAAATAATAACAAACAACAATAACAAACTACTGGAAATCTTTTTTTAGTCACCATGTGCACCAAATCAGTAAGTTATAGTTTGTTGAGGCTTTTAAAAGCCTGGAATGTAGTGTCTCTTCCATGATAATTTTGAGCTTGCTGGTTCTACAGATCTGAATTAAGGAGAATTAACTGAAAAGTTCTCAAAAAGTAATATAATTCTACACAATTAAAAAAAAAGTTGGATTTTTGGTTAACATGCTTAGATTGCTCAAGTTACAGAATTCCATAAATCCTTACACATTTAGAATAATCACAAAAATCAATCTATCTTACACTTTATGCTCTTGATCTCGAGAGAAGGCTGTAAAGAGATGAAGCATACCACTATTTACTAGTGACAACCAATCCCTACAACAAAGAAAGTCTCCACATTTGTTTCTGCAACCAAAGAACAAGTAGTTACTAACTATATTTCTGGATGCTCTTTCAAAAATGAATGACCTAAAAGGGGCACATCCTGTTCCAGGACCTACCATCACAACAGGATCATCATCGGGAGGCATTGTAATGGACCCCTTACGAACCCACAAAGGAATTTTATTAATATCTTCCATGTTAATATTTGCCAACCAATTTGAGCAAAGGCCAAGTCTAGGTTTTTGCAACCTTGTTTTAAAATTAACAATTGCTATTAATATGTGTATTTCTCCTACATGTACTGTAGGAGATGAAGCAATAGAAAAAGCACGAGGTTTAATGGAGGGAATCAAGTCAAAATAGTACTCAAAAGGAATATATTGGGTAGTATGAGGAAAATCTTGTAACACTTCAAGCACTGTACGACGAGGTCTGTTACAATAGGAATAAAGCTCTTCTTGACCCTCTGCTGTTGTAAATTCTTGAAGCTTTTCTCGTTCTAAGTCATCTTGGCTAAAATGCCACAGAAGTTCAAAAAATGATCTGAAAAACAGAAAAATAAATTGCTTTTACATAAAAAATTTACAAAATTAAGAAGCATAAATATAAATATTGAAAAGGCATGCTTACAAATAAATGTTTTATATTTCACTTTCATATTCAGGTTTGTAATACAATACAGTTGAAACATCCAGAACATCTCTATAATGAATGTAGTCTTATCTAAACTAAACTTGTGATTTTAAGCAAAGAATATTCCACAAATGATAAATGTGATTGAAAACTTCCATCCAAAAACAAAAAGAAGTGCGTATTCCTACATGAGCCTACTCTACTACTAAAGTTATATTTAAACACAGGGATGAAATTCTGCCAGTACTCACTTGTACTGATACTAAAATTTACTTTTAAGGTGGTACTAGTAGTGTCATTTATTTGAGCTACTTTTTTCAAAAACAGGTTTACTTCATCCAGTTTAGTACCTCTATATCTTTTTTAAGAATATCACTTTGTTTACAGCTATCTTGAAATACAATGAATTATATAACACTATACAAATGCTATTCATACACCTAAAAATTTACAAAACATTTAGTTTTTCTTTAAGAAATAATGTCCACATTGAATTAGTTTGAATTAAAGCTTGGAACCTAAAACAAAATATTTTAAGATGTGCCATGTTTTTAACAGCAAAAAACCCCACCAAAACCAATGTTTTTTTTTGTCATAGTGAATGGTAAATACTTATTATTACTTGTACTTGACTAGATTCATTAATACAGTTACTATCATCAAAGCTTTTGGTTTCAGTAAGCTCTGCAGTCAAAGATATTAACAAACTCTAGAATCTGGATGATGCCTTTCCCAGCAGTCTTGTGTATCAAACAGGATCCAAAAAAAAGAACACCTTTCATTACTTCAGCTTCATGGTCATTAGGCACAAAATGCAGTTTTTGATTGAGTTGCTCCTCTATCTTAATAATAGCTTCTCTCTAGAATCTAGAATGTCCTTACAAGCCCAAATTCTTTTCAAGAAAAATTTACAGACCAAAGTTTATAACCATTCAGCATGAAAAAAATCCCAGAAGTATGGACACATGAAAATTCTGAAACCATTCATGTAATACCTACACTGTTTGACTTACATCTGTTAGAATTTAAAATTTTATGAAACTTGTAACCTCAAGTATGTATAACTACCAATCAATCTAAGGAACCCATGTACATTCTAGTAAAACAATGGCCCAATACTTTTCACTACTAAACTTCTGAAAAGGATCACATGGAAAATTTCAACCCTGAAATGGTACAATTTATTTTCTATATTACTTCTGTGGTAAAGATAACATAAAAAATAAACTGAGATCTCACTCATCCAGTAAAGAAACAGGTTTTTAGTTATCATAAAAAACAATGTTAGAAATGATAAATAACACCTTTTTATACAAACAGGAATCAATGAGAATTTTTTGTAACAGCTAACCTAGTTCTATTTTTCTTCAATGAAAAACAATTGTAAAATATATGTGAAATATTTTAGACTTGACAAATCTTTTAACATGCTCATGTAATTAAGCCATTTTTGCTATAGCTTGACATTTCAGAATATTTTAAAACCTATAATATATGCCTCAAAAATAACTGAAACTAACAGCAATAAGAACAATGTATTATAAATATCAGTAGTTTACACATCATTTCAATCTCATTTGCAGATGTTTTTATTTCATATATTAGTTACTAGAGCATGTTAAATTTTCATAGTCACAATTTTGATGTATTCTCAAACACATTGATACAAGGGACCCACGTGACCTTTTGTCATTTAAGTCTTTTTTTTCCCTTCTATACTCTACTTCAAGTCAATTTTTATACAGGAGAAGAAAAATATAGAAACCATTTTTATTTCACACAGAATAAAAACTCAATTTCCACAAGTTTCAAATAGTAAGTCACCACTTTAGATTCATCATTTACTAACACACAAACTTCAACTAGTATAAATAATTATGTAATGAAATAACAAATTTTTAATTAATTTCACATCCTCTGTTTTGATCATTGGTTACTGTTAACTTAAAATCTTAATTGACAACACAAACAGCAGCAACCTTATTTTCTGACACCAACTTCACTAATATGAGCCTACCATATTTTTTTCTGATCTGCTAGTAATGACTGCTTGCTATGTTTAATTTCAGTATTAATGTCAATCAAGAATACATTCTTGCAATCCATTAATACAGCATTTCCAAAACTGTGTTCTGGGGAATCCATAGGGTTCCATATAGTATAGTAACATTAAAGGAGAATGCCAGGTATAGGTATTGCTTAAAAGCTTGTCAGCCCATAAAGTATTCCAACATGTATTCCCTTTGGCATTGGTTATTTCATTTATTGGTGGAGCATAAATGAGGACCTGCTATTAGTTAGCCACTAGTGATAGTTAAGTGCAGCATTTCAAGAAATCAACAAGCTATTCTTGATTTACTTTTTATATAGGAATATTTCTTAAGGATTCTGTGAACATTTTTAGAGCTAACAAGTGCTTTGTGGTCAGAAAAGTTTGGGAAAAATGCTTAGTAAAAATCCCAGAAGTGTGGACAAACGAAAATTCTGAAGTTGTTCATGTACTAACTACACTGTTTGACTTATATTTGTTAGAATTTAAAATTTTATGAAACTGGTAACCTAAAGTATGTATAACTAGCAATAAATCTAAAGAACAGATTTCTGAAGTAAAAGAAAGCAAAATACAAGTTTATAAGTAAAAGAAAATGTAAATACAAGTATTACTGACAAGAAAAACTAACAGGAATCTAGCCTCAGACAGGCTAAAATAAAGATTTATTTAAAAAGATAACTAACTCCATTTTTATCAGATTTCTAAAATTTTTTTAACAAAATGATTATTTTTTATTGCACTAATGTTGTAGTTACTTATAATTCAAAATGTTTTTTTTGCGTATTTAACATGAAAGAAACAGAAGGAAACTTTTCTTTTACTTTACATTAACCATTGTAAATAAGCATGTCATAGTTAAAGTTTTTCAGTAATAATGTTAGAAATATTTCTCTCCAGTACCTTCTTGGGATGGATTGAATATCCCAATATCTTTCCACACATTCTTGGACACTGCAAGGCTGGGGTAATTCAGTTGGAAGAGTAGAGTATAAATCTTCTTGATGAAGAATAAATTTCTGATCTGGAGAAACATCTAGCAAATTCAGAAATTCTGTACTTGTTTCCTTCAGATTTTGAGGATATATCACCACTACATCTCCTGGTCTGTACTCAATCTTAGAGCCTACAAATTTAATTTATATATCATATACCAAGTTTTTTTTTGTTTAAACAACAAAACAGCTGTACAAAAACATTAAATTCACAAAAAGTAAATTTAAAGGTGTACTTCTAACACATATTCATAGAGCTAAAAAATTCAGGATTATAAAATAATTACACAACTCAAAATAATTATTCATACACCACAAAAAATTTCTCTGAAAAATGAGAGTGACTAAATTTACATTACCTTGTATATCAAACGAAATTAATCTTACATCTTGAAAATGAGACCTTGCAGTCATTTTCTCATTACCAATCATTCTAGCTTTAAAAGGAGAAGCTTGAGATGGAGGACTTTCTACTTCTGGAATTGTTTCTAATGAAGCTCTGTTTTCTTCAATGACTTCATCTGCCAAATCTTTTTCTTCCTCATAAGTCAAAAACTGTACTCTAAATCGAGGTGGACTTAAAATCTCTTTACTTATGATTTCAACTCCAGGTGGAAGAGGGTACATTATGTGAACCTTGTTCCAGAAAGATGTGAGCCAAATGTCTATAGCTGCATCTGGTCCAAGTTCATGTTGGTCATCACCAAGAGCTGGACTTAATATTGCAATTGCTCCTAGCTGTAACAACCTTTTGTGGAGTTTTTTTGCAACAACATTAAATTTCAGATAAGAAGAGTCACCAAGACCTATAACTCCATAACTCATTTGTGATAAGGAATCTAATGGCAAATTTTTACGTAACAGAAAACGCCAAAATATTTTCATGTTGTCTGGCTCATCTCCTTGACCAGTTGTAGCACATACAAAAAGTACCAATTTCTCATTTATTAAATTATATATTCTATATTCATCCATAGCCATAACTTTTACCATAAAATGTCTTCGCTGAGCTTCACGTGCAATTCTTTCAGCGTGATCTTTGGCAGTTCCAGTTTGACTACCATAAAGAATTAACAACTTTCTGTCGTCTTCTATCATCTTTAGTTTTTGGTTTTGAATTAACTTCAGAAACAGTCCACGAAAAACTACTTCTAATTTAAAATAAGCACTGTATGATAGTAATAACTTACAAGAATGATTCCTACAACAGGCTAATATATCTTATATGTTAATACATGCGACAGTAACACCGCATCTAACACTAACAGCGTCACTATCAATTCTAATACGAACAAGTATTGTACAACTTGTAACTAAATTACCACGAAGTTACTAGTTTCTTAATACAAAAAATAAATATAAAATAGAAGTACAAACTCGACATTTAAGTAAAAGCAGTTATACTTCAAAAACTTTTGATTAGCGAATTTTATTTAGAGGTATAATTATTATACAAGACCATAATTTTCAGTACATATTTGCATCTTGTGCTACCTAGCGGTAAATGCAGAAGTTATGCTCACTTTTTTGCTGTGTTTATAAATCGTTATTTTCCAGTTTATAACTATATTGGCATAATATGCTTCCATACTAAATATCATTGAAATCCTTAAAAGCACCACACTGTACAACGTAAGTAGCATGTCTTAAATCTTCATCAGTGTAAATCAGTCATAAACTTTTAAAATCTGACACAATTATATAGAGGCTTGTATTTATACGTAACTAAATTTTATTAATTTATAATTAACATGATATACTTTTTATCCATATTATTGTAATAGTTTCTGTCAGTGAGCGGGTTCTTTTTATTACTCGCTAAACATAGGCCCAGTATGGCCAGGTGGGTTAAGGCGTGCGACTCGTAATCTGAGGGTCGTGGGTTCGCATCCTCATCGCGCCAAACATGCTCGCCCTTTCAGTCGTGGGGGCGTTGTAATTCAGCAGTGTAAGGCTAGAGAAAACGCAGATTGTCATCCCTATCCAACCTCCAACTCTTGGAGTACTATTTTACCAACGAATAGTGGGATTGACCGTCACTTTATAACGCTCCTACGGGCAAACATGTTTGGTGGGATCGGGATTTGAAGTCGTAACTCTAAAAGCGCCCTAACCACCTGGCCATGCAGAGCTCTAATAAAAAATAAACACGTCATGTTAAGAAAAATCTATCAGTGTGAAGTTATGGTTTTGCTTATAATAAATTACTTTGAAATGACCCTTCGGAAGCCAAGTAAAAACATTAATAGAAATTAGTAATTGTAGAGATTTTTTAACAAAAAAAAAGCTATGATTTTGGGTAATAGGTCAGTTTGCAGCATTCAATCCCAGTCGTTAGAAGTCTCCACCGCAGTTCTAGACTATAGCCGTGCTTCAGAGTATTGAAAACTTGCGTTGCACGAAATCCTTGCCATTTGAAAATCGCTGTTTCTGGTCAAATCTAACATAGATAAAAAATATATTTTAATTGTAGATGCTCCAATGGTTGAATCAAAGAAAGATATAATTGAAAAGCCGTAATTAAAAAAAATTGCTGCTAGAATAGAAATTATATCAAAAAATAAACCTGGGGTTAAGCTAATAGATGATTTGTTGAATATTGTTCTGACGTAAAAGCAAAGTTTGTATAAATTACTAGTAAGTTACTTTACGTAAATACGTTATTGAATTAAATGTGGTTTTCTTTGTATTACGAGTGACTTTCTTCATTCTGAACAGAAAATTCCCCGAGATGGTGGCCTGTGAGTAAACCCACGACTGCACAACCTGAAATTTACTAAATTATATTTGTAACTCGTGTAAGTCGACCGAAACGATTGATCTAAAAACACCTGTTACACGGCCCGGTATGGCTAGGTGGTAAAGGCACTCGACTCGTAATCCGAGGGTCGCAGGCTCGAATCACCGTCGCGCCAAACATGCTCGCCCTTTCAGCCGTGGGAGCGTTATAATGTGACGGTCAATTTAGCAGTGTAAGACTAGAGGGAAGGCAGCTAGTCATCACCACCCACCGCCAACTCGTAGGCTACTCTTTTACCAACGAATAGTGGGATTGACCGTCACATTATAACGCCCCCACGGCTGAAAGGGCGAGCATGTTTGGCGCGACGGGGATGCGAACCCGCGACCCTCAGATTACGAGTCGCATGCCTTAACACGCTTGGCCATGCCGGGCCCATTTGAGCATGTACGAGTTTTTTTTTTCTTCAAAAATTGGTATGGTGATAAATTTTTCGAAAATCCCTCGAATTTCAAGACTTTACTGTCTTTTTAACCTCACATTAAAGATAACGCTGTTTTTTTTTCATTACGTGAAAATTAATTTGTAAACAATTTGACTAACTACACTTATTTTTCCATACTTTTTACCTATGTTGAAATGATATTGGTTTTAAACCATCTGTTAAAGTACGCGTATTTGTTTTTTTATTTTCTTTGATATATTATTTCGCAGCACCAACGCAAGCCCAAATTTTGTGTAACGAAGACAGGTGTATTTGTACTTTTATTGGTTATTCACAACTCACTGTAGGGGATTTAAAATAGGCGTGAAAACAAAACTATAATTTTTACAGCTATTATCAACAGAGACTCCAACACACAATTGATGTTTTGCTAACAACAGCCATCCTACTTGCAAGTTTATACAGCAAAATTAGTCGCTATTGTCATTGGATTCGGATATACGATAGATACATTCTTTTTTGTTATCAGTCTGAACCAATAAATACATCTTTTAGCCTTCCTTCGTTACAAATGGATACTGATTTTTAAGTTTGTAATTTTCTTCAGTAATTTAAATTCCTTTGTTCACATTTATGCACTCTTACGTGTGAATTATATTTAAAATATAAATTAAAAATCAAATTTCAAAACAAAATTTCTCGCTGAAATTAAACATTTTAGTTAGTCAAAGAAACGCTTGCCTTTTTCATAATTCCAATTAATTTTATAACGCTCCCACGTTCGGTGTGACGGGGATTTAAACTTGCGACTCTGATACTCAAGTTCAGCGCCCTAACCACTTAGCCATGTCGGGTTCCTAAAAATTAAGTAACACTCGGTGAATTGCAGGCTGTTTAAAAACTTGCACGTTCGCGTTCTAAACAGGTCAATATTGATTCTGCGATATGCCATGTTACTTGGAAGCAATAATAAAACGTCTTAAGCTGAAAGAAGGAAATAGGTGCAAATTGTTTTTTACGAACACTGTAACAACGTGTGAAGGGAAAGCTAATAACAGACTTCAACTTTCTCCTTAGCAAGGAATGAAATCACTCTTTGAATAAAAGAGAGTTTACTGGTTAGAAAATTAAAATCAGAACCAAATGAACATTCACCTTTTCCAATAGTTTGTAAGTTTCATACCATTTACGTCTGGGCAAGTTCTTTTTTTTCATCGGCATTCGTGTATGTTTTTCGGAATTGTCAGGTAAATTACTATTTTTACATGTTTCTTCTAATTTGGTGTATTTCTTCATTAGCAAGGCTTAGTAGAGTCTCTGAACATTTAGCATTTCATGATGTCTCTTTTGATGAATTTTTACTTCTTGGCTAAGACAAACAGTGTTTGTTTTTTAGAATCGTACAACTGAGAATGAGCTATAGATTAAACAATATTTTAGGTTAGCGCTTCTCTGCCTTTTCCATACTAGAAATCGGTCTACTGTGTCTAAACACGTGTAGTCACACTGAAAAATGTATAAGGTTTGTTTGTTTGTTTTGAATTTCGCACAAAGCTACTCGAAAGCTATCTGTGCTAGCCGTCCCTAATTTAGCAGTGTAAGACTAGAGGGAAGGCAGCTAGTCATCACCACCCACCGCCAACTCTTGAGCTACTCTTTTACCAACGAATAGTGGGATTGACCGTCACATTATAACGCCCCCACGCCTGAAAGGGCGAGCATGTTTGGCGTGACGGGGATGCAAACCCGTGACCCTCAGATTACGAGTCGCACACCTTAACACGCTTGGCCATGCCGGGCCCAGTATAAGGATTTAATAATCTGTTAGCTTTTGTGAAATTTCGTGGACTAGCAAGGTGAGGTGTATGTGTGATGAATCAGAAGTTGAGAAACACTGCTTTAAATGATAAATAGAAGATTGTGGTTTGAAATTGTTACATTTAGTAGATGTTCTGAAGGTTAAAGTTTCTTCTTATAGTACTTGCAAACGCCTATTTTGAACTCTGTTCTTTTAGTATTATATGCTTTCTGTCCATGTTCTATTACATTTGTTCCAATAGATTGAAACTTGTGTTCCTTTTTCCAATTATAAACTTAAATAACACAACAGAACCTGGAACAAGTAATACATTCCCCTCATTACAACTACATCAGTTGATTCTTAAGAATAGTTTAGAAATGACACAAAGTTTTTTTCTCTACAGAAAGTTCGTATTTTTTTATTTAACAGTGATCTGTAAGACTAGAGTCGTGATCTGTTAAATAAAGTAAACAGTTAAAACTTTTAAAAGTTGAATATAAAAACACTTATGATAATGATATACAAAAACACAGTCTCTTCTTGTAATTTTGTACTTCATTTGATAAATAAGGTAACTAAATTCTTGTGATATCTTGTGGTAGATTGTTTAAGTAAACACTGAGCTGAGAAAATTTTCTCCTTTCTTAGAAAAATATTTATGGTTGAGTTTAAGAAAAAAGCATGCTAGACAATGTGTAGAGAAAGATTAGTTTATTTCCAATACTCATGTATCTTTTGGCAACCCAAATAATTTTACAGTTCCAGCGTCTTGTTCGTATTTATCTTTATCATCACAGGCAAAAGCCAAGAGATATCTTTTTGGGTGCCAGGCAACAGTGAATGTTGCTGAGTCGCATGGTACATCTGCTATTTTCTCTCCTAAGGATAAAGACAATTTCACTGAACACAGTTTACATATTTTTAATGCAATTCAGGTATTTACAAAAATTTTGTACATCACGAAAATACATTAAGATATGTTAAGAAAAATAAGTTCTTATATATTTTTTGTTTTTCATAAAAAATGAGAATATTTTCCCACTAAACAGAAAAAAAACAAGAAAAAAGAAACTAGCTCTTCATATACTTATCACACAGGCTAGACAAATACTAACTTTATTTCAGTGTTTAATAATTCAGCTTATTAAACAGTGATGAAAAATCCAAGTTAACATGTTCTTTCTCTGAGCAAAGTTTTTTGGAATATATCTTTCATAGGGACTAAGCATGCACTCCTATATTCACAGCTTAGAACAGAGTGCTGTCTTTATTGTAGGTAAAATTACACTATCTTTGTTGTGTATCTTCCACTAACTGAAAATAGATTCCACCACTTTTTCTGAACATTTACATAAACATCTTACAGTGGTTAACACCAGACTGCCAATTTACCTTGCAATGGTTGAGAGTAGAATGTACTATCTCTTTTGTTTACTTTGCTGTAACTTAAATTATACTGCATTGCCTTTATTGCACACCTTGCACTAACTTGTTTTCACATCTGTAATTGAAGCTGACTTTCAGTGCCTATTATATATCTTACAACCATTAAAGTACGTTTAGGCATTTAGAAATGTAACAAATGTGAGCAACTGCAGTAGAATTTCTTGTGCATACCACAAGCCTTGAACAAACTCTCGCCTGTACAAGTCTAGGTGTACTGTATCAGCCTATGACATACTTGTAATAATGATATAGTCTTACATCAATAAGAGGATGATACAGTTTCTATGTATGGTAATCCCTGTGAATATTAGCATATGATCATAGGTTATTCTTGACAAGACAAAATAAACCAGAAGTGGGGACAAAGTATGGGAAAGTGGTACAGAGAGGTATATTTCTAAAATACATTTTTGGGTAAATAAAAGGTTAACTTCAGAAGCTCTCTACACTACTAAAAGCTAGAATCCTAAACTGAAAATTATAAAGGGCTGATGCTGATTAGTTTGAAAGATGAAATATTTTTTGAAACAGTGACAGAAAGATAATGCTCATAGGATACAACTTGCATGAGATCAGAAGTAGCCCAGTGAGTAGCATTAGGTGGGAAACTGCATTTTTCTCTTTGCCCAACTTGTTATTTATTCATTCTTTTATTAAGTTTACATTACACAAATATTTACTGTAAAGGTAATGTGTTGCATGACTAGAGCTTTAGCTCATTCTATTTTGTTCACCCCTAAACAATGAGAATGTTGTAGGTAGCGGCTCATTATAGATGTAAAAAATTGGGGACAAAAATTTCTTAAACATAATCTTTAGCATTTGTATCATGAATTTTGAACAAAATATGAAAGAAAATGAAAAGCATAATAAAGACTTATTTATTACAAGTTCAAGTTCAAATCTTTTTTAGGGTAGTAAAGTCACAAAACATTCTCAAATGCACAGTGCTACTCTACATTCTTTACACCAGGCAGTCACAATCTTTTGCTTTTTTTTTGTTGTTGTATGAATACATACATGACATTGTCTCTGTACAATTTTTCTAGCTCCTGAGGATGGAATGCTTTCTAAAAAGTGCTAAGAAAATGTTTCTTTACAACAAGTCTACCAGGAATAGTCTTCCTGGGAAAGGTCTTGTCACCCTTCTATACCTTTTCAATAACTGGCAAATTACATTGTAACTAAACTGCCTCAAGGACAGCTTCTTGCCACTCTTTACTAGATACGTTTTATAAGAATTCAAAATTGATATATCAATTTGGTGAGAGAAAAAAAAAAAAAAAGGCTTCTTTTATCACTTCACAGATTCATGAAGGCAATCAATTTGTCCAATTTGTATGTCACTTTTGTCAACTAGCATCATGTTGATAGTATAATCTAAATCCATATGGGGTTTGGTTGTTTAGCCTTGTAATCATCCTTTCCAGTGTATTTTATTTCACTTTTATGTATTGTACTAAGTAACAGGATGTTTGTCTTTCACTGAAGTGCTAAAACATTCCTTTGCTTCTTGGTCTTAACATCTCTTTTCTTCAGGGGTGCAAATTTGGGCATGTTCTTCCAATTAGTTCTAACTGTTCCACAAAAACCAGTCTTATTTTTAAAGAGAAAGTAGTATAATTCCAGATTTGTA
This sequence comes from Tachypleus tridentatus, assembly GCF_004210375.1. Taxonomy (NCBI): domain Eukaryota; kingdom Metazoa; phylum Arthropoda; class Merostomata; order Xiphosura; family Limulidae; genus Tachypleus; species Tachypleus tridentatus. The sequence continues at coordinate 97,761,813 of NC_134826.1, forward strand.
TAATAATTATAAGTATATAACATATAACCTTTTCATCAATTGCTTGATAACTGATCCTGAAAATCTTAACAGGGGATCTTTGGGGACATCTACATTGCTTTCAGAACTGATAATCATATCTATTACAATTTGTGTCTTACAATAACATAATACAAAGATCTTTATTCCAAATGTATGGTATTTGCTTGGAATGTATTGCTTGAAAACAATGCAATTGTTGAGAAGAATCAAAGACTCCTTAGCTTTATTCTTCACCACTGTAAACACTTCTTGAACTTTCCATAATCTATCATTTGCATTTGATTCTTCATTATTTACAAAATGCAAATATTTAACAATCTTCCTGAATCTTGAGTAATGTATTATGGAAAAATTGGAGTTCCTATAAGGGGATCATTCTTCCAATAACCAGCTAATAATCATGCTTTTTATATGTGGCATAAGCAAAAGTATACATTTCCTTAATAGTTGTATCTTCCCATTTCTTACTTCATGAAGTAAAGGGAGTATTACTTTCACTTTTTTCAGAATTCAAGGATTTAAACAAGCTATATTGTGTGAAAAACAAACATATATTGAGTTGTTTAAATCCTTGAATTAAAAAAAAGTGAAAGTAATACTCCCATTTCTTACTTTATGAAGTAAATGGAGTATAATTTTCACTTTTTTCGGAATTCAAGGATTTAAACAACTCATAATATATGTTTGTTTTTCACACAATATGGCTTGTTATACTTTGATCAAATATAGCAGTAAAAAATTCATATTCTTTATATGAAGCCTAAATTTACCTGCGAGTCCAGCATTTCTACTATTAAAAGAATGAATAAAATGAATCAGAATCATGACACATTACCCATTGGGAACAATCTAAATCTTGTTCAGAGCTTGAAACAATTGAATTTGAAAATGATGAAAATTTTGAAAAGATTTCTTCATTGGAATAATTATCACATGCTAATATTTCAGTTTTGTCTTTTGATGAAAAACTTTTTCACTTCATCCCCTTAGCTGACACATCCTTCCTATTCTGCTCCATAACTTAAACAGAGAAAATGACTCAAATGCTACACTTTAAATGGGTACGGTCACTACAATGTGAGGAAGTTGCCAACTAATGTTTTTAGCCTGTATCATCAATTGATAGTAGCTGTACTGAGCACAAAGCATGAAATAATCAAATGATGAGGACCACCATTTAAGGGTTAAAATACCTACATGAGATAGATATTGTAAAAACACGAGAAGGGAGGAGGTGATCTCACTGCATCCCAAGGTAACTTGAAGTTCCTTCTGACCAGATGTATCTGCTAGGAACAGCTTGAGAGATATTATAATGTGGTGTCTTAAATCTGAAAATAAGGGTGGCTGAACCAACTGGTTTCTTAATAGGGGAAAGGTACCACTCCCAGAGAAAATTTTCCACATTTACATCTCAAGCAGCTTGGGAATGGGAAATTAAGGATTCTCCTGCACTCCACAAGAAGAATATGTGTACATGGAGAGAAGAGGGAACAAGCATTGAGTAGAATACCAAATTATGTTCATGGATCATTGTTATCACGCATAGTAATCTGAAAGTTAGCATTTTCTTAAATCCAAAATATACATCCAATAATACCTCTTCCCACACTACAGCTATTACTCAACTGCTAACTGAAGAAAAAAACAACCTATTCCAGCAGATGATAATGTGCTAAAGGATGAATCTATCCCTGAGAATGAACCAGAGTGTAGAGAGAATGATCAAGCAGAAGAAATCACCCTATCTGAAGAAACATTGGAAGAATCAGTTGCTCCACCAGTTGAACTACTGACACATGATTATATCTTGTGGTCATGAGGTCAAGTAACCAAGCAACCAGAACTTGAAGAGTAAGATTTAACCAATAATACTAATAAGTAGCATTACAGCACACATCAAATAGTCACATAAAAGCAATGAATGTAAATAATGATAAATTAAGTATCATAAAAGCATTTAATCATATGCTAAGTTATCTTGATAAACATTGTTTTGTTGCAAAATTTAGTTGTGGGTTAATAATGTGTGCAATTGCATATATGTGAATGTTACATTCTTTCTTGTTAATACTTAAGTTATGCATATTAGTTACAAATTTTATTTAGGTACACCAGCGCTTTTGTGATGCTACTTGCTGATATAATAGGAGAAACTGTTAGTATTGTACCAGTAGAAAATAAGGTACGAATTGCGTTTGTTGAAGAAGGTAACTTCATTTTATCAGGAGATCAATAGATAATTGTAGAAGATATTCCATTTCCACAGTATGTCAGATTTTTGACAAATTTATAAGAACCAGTAATATTAAAAAAACATCACTTAATCAGGAACCTAGTGGAAATTTTAAATTAAATGAGTACGATGAATTTACAGTGTTAACAAATAAAGGAGTACCTATAATGTGTGTATTATGGATAATGCACTCAGGGTTAATAGATAATTATCATACATTAATTCATAAATATTAAGCAAAAATTGACAAATTATTGAACAAAATAAATCACAACAAAAACAGTGTTTCAATTTAATATACACATAGACTGAGACATGGACTGATTAATAAAGGCAGAAGTATTTTAAAATTTCTTTTTGGAACAGCAATGACAGGTGACCTGACAGAATTAAATAACAAAGTAGATTACAAAAGGTGAGTTGCCAAGGAAATTATACATTCAATAGGTTAACAGGTGACTATAATGAACTTGTTGAATCAGACAACTGAACAAAGTGATGAAGAAATTAGAGGAGTATTAACAACTTTAGTCAATATTACCAATGAACAAATTCATACTGAACTCAAGTAAACAGAAGTTCACAAAGGAGGAGTAAAAGAAAGTGCTAGTTTTTCATGCTAGGGTCCAGAATAATTTACAACAGTTAACATTTACAGTTGTAAGACAGAATTAGCTAAATTAGTTCAAGCTTTACACGTAGCTACTGATTGAAATTTAAGTTCTATTTCTTACCCTCTAGTACATTAGAGAAAATACTAGATGCAACTGAAAGGAGATTACCTCCACATCTGCAATTTGTAAACCCTTCCTGTAGTGATTAGATTTATATATATTAAACTTGGGCCAATGCAAAGATGGCTGCAATCAGATATTTTAGAAATGTTCATAGAAATACCCTGTCTATTCTAACACTAATACAGAAAAATATAATTTCCAGGTTCAACTCACCTTTCACCTCATGCAAGCATTCTACTAGTTATGCTGACTTGACTTTATTTTCATTGTACACAGTAAGTGTTATAATTTAAGCCTTACGTTTTTGATGTATTCAATTTTATGGCAGATGACATAATTTTATTTTACAGGCTATGGATACTGTTTGTTTTTTTCACACACAACATTCTGATTCTGTATACTTTTCTTTTACGTGAGAGTTAAATATATGGTGTATTAAAAGATGTATAGTTAATGATCTGTAAATAAATAGGTCTATAATGCTGCATTCCAAATTAAACATTAAGTCAAACTTGCCAAAATATGTTAAGTCTGCACAGAGTTTATTCATGTAATGTATATGAACATGAAAGAAATGTAACCTGTGCAGTGAATGTGGTGGACAAATAAGCAGAGAGACAGACAGAGATTTTACACATGGAAACACATAAACAAGTCAAGCCAATTTTTTAACAGCATTTATTATGCATTATTATAATAGTTATGGGATATTGTCTGTTTTTTACGTTATTAGCTGTATTATTTAATGAAATAAAACTTTATTTAGTGAAGTATTACCATTAGTGCAAAAAGTAGTATTAAGTTTCAATGACAGTTGACAACAGAAAAAAAGATCCAGGGAAGTACTATATTTTGTGTTTTTCATGTATATTACTTATCCATTATTATCAAAGTAACTAAACTGTAAAAATCAGAAACTTGTTATGCTAGGTAAAGTTAGATTAAGTAAAATAAAGAAAAACAGTAATAACAAATTTTTCTCACAATGTATTTTCACACACAGCCAATGCATTATATAATTTAATAGGGTAACGTGAGGTACTTGTTTGATGAGCAAGTTACAACTTGTGTGGCAGTATTATTAGTTAGACCTGGTTCAAAGGACAATAACATTTTAGTAAAAACAGATCTATCTGTTATAAGCTTTAAATTATTTAGGGTAAACAAATGTAGCATTATGTTAAAATCTGAGGTTATTCTAGAAAGAAAAAAGGGTAATTTGGATTCATTTTGTACTATTCTATGGCAGTTACAAGGTCAGCCAAAATTGAATGACCTCATATAGAGTTAGGACAGAGAAAATAACAGCTACAACATAGAGTTTGACTGAAAAAACAACAACAACAAACAAAAACCTTTGAAATTTATTTAGGAGGTTTTAGAGATTATATGTATCTGGGATACAAATCATAAATCCTCAGACTCACAGTAATGTATTTTAATTTCTAGGTGTCAAGATGGGGACACAAATCTTGCGTTAGGTAGGTTTAAACAAAACTAAATGAAAGTTTTTCTGCTACAAAGTTGGGGAGAATTCCCAGATGGACAAGAAACTGACTGGAAGTGAAAATGGTCTTGAAAAGTTGAACCAGACAACCTAGGCAAAAGGTCCCCTAGAGAGTAGAGTGGAGGTTGCATTTGCACAATCCTGTCAAGACAGGACCAGGAGAAATCATACAATCATAGAATGATAGAAGAAAAAAATGCAGACAAAAAGTGTGAAGAGAAAAAAGAAACAATGTGAAAGAACATGCAGAATTCCAAAGTCATTGGAGAAGGTGTATAAAGTAGAAAGGCAGACACTGGTGGATTCATAGCTTAGCATCATTTCCAAAGAAGAGTTACTGCTGAAAGCTGCAACAGCTAGATGTGTGGGAAAGGGAACAACATACAGAAGCAAGATTGGTTGGTTGGTTGATTTAGTGTTTAATGGCACAAGGCAGCTAGGCTATCTGCGCCAAACGTCCAGTAAAAAGGTAAAAATAAATTAAATGTAATAAAATACATAAAAGGAAATGAAGGTAAAATAAAACAGCATTGAAAAACAGAAAAAGCATAAAACCAATGTTGACACCTAGTCTACAATGTTAAGAGAGAAAGCAGAGTAAGAGAAGTTGTAAAGGACTTTCTCTAGCATAATGGTAATGATCATAACACGCCAGGAAGACTAAAAGGTAAGTATAAAAAACACCATTAGTCACCTGAAGTTGGCCTTTCCAGTCCTGGTTCCGGGTTATGTGTCATAACAGCCATTATCAAAAGGTAAAGTAATAAAAGTTTTAAAAGACATGTAGCAAAATTTTAATAATAATTTTCTAAATGTGTGGTAAAGAGGTAAAAGTAAAGTAAATGTAGTAAAATTCATAAAAGGAAATGAAGGTTAAAAACAAAACAGCATTGAAAAACATAAATGGCATAAAACTAATGTTGACATCCAGTTTACAAAGTTGTAAAGGACTTTGTGCAGCATAATGGTAACGATCATAACCCACCAGGAAGACTAAAAGGTAAGTATAAGAAACACCATCAGTCACCTGAAGTTGGCCTTTCCAGTCCTGGTTCCGGGTTATGTGTCATTATGGCCAGTATCAAAAAGTAAAGTAATAAAATTGTTAAAAGACATGCAGCAAAATTGTAATAACAACTCGCCAGAACGACTAACGGGTAGTTCAAACAGCAGCATTAGTCACCTGAAGTTGGCCTTTCCAGTCCTGGTGTCGAGTTATTTAATGTTATGGCCATTTTCCAATTTCAAATCGAACTAGAGAGATTGAGACTCTTAAAAGGGAACCACAATTAAAAAGATGTAATGAATAAATATCCAACACTTAAATGACATTAAAAAGATTAATGGCCATTAAAAAACTAAAACCTTTATCAAGGTGGAGAGTATCACCATCACCAATAACACTGTCTAATGTTACGGACAAACATTGGGATAGAACATGTTTAAAATAATGCTGTTGTAAAATGTGGCTTACAGTGATTTGAACTACACACTGGTGCAACAGTTCCAGATAAAAGAAAACGAGTTAAAAAACTGTGACCAATGCATAGTCTAGTTAGAACAACTTCCTCCTTCCGAACTTTACGGAAGCTAGACGGCCAAAGTACAACATAGGGTTTTATTTGGAAAAGCTTGTTGTCACATTGCTCACTCCAAGTTGACTGCCAGCTGGCACGGAGCTGAGCCTTGAATACAAGACCATAGTCCATGTATGGAATAGGTACAGTGGTGATAGTGCCAGAGCAGATAGATTTAGCTGACGTGTCTGTAAGCTCGTTCCCGCGAATACCAACGTGGCCTGGTATCCAGAAAAAACTGGATAGAAGTAGATGTTAATGAGAGATGGCCCAGTCAGTTTTGAATATCAGCAAGAACAGGGTGTGAGCCAACGTGAAGCGATTCCAGGACCAGTAGAGAACTAAGCAAGTCAGTATAAATAGTGCAGTTGGAGTACTGCTCAGCTTCAATATGATCCAGGGCAAGAGATATGGCGTACAGTTCAGCAGTGAACACAGAAGCTGTAGATGGGATTTTGTGCACAACCACCGAACCGCAACAAACCATGGCTGAGCCCACAGAGTTACCTGATTTGGAACCATCCATATAAATTGGAATGGAAAGATTGTTTGAAATATGTTCAGTAAAAAAAAGACGGTACTTCCATTCGGGAGTATTTGCCTTTCTCAGATGACTTAAAGAAAGATCACATTTGGGGACTTTAATAAGCCATGGTGGGATGGGCTGACCAGTGGATTCTGCAATGTTACCCAAGGACAGACCCAATTCATCCAATTGCACCTGGATGCAAGGGCCAAAAGGAGCAATGGCAGATCGTCTGTTCCGGAAAAGTATGGCCCACTGAGGAAGGAAAACACATCCCCAGGTGGGATGCTTTGGTAAGAAATGAAGTTTCAAAGAATATAGTAAAGACAGTTGCAAACAGCAAAGGTGCAGAGAAGGTTCATGAGATTCTATGGATAAGCTCTGAACTGGGGTGGTGCAGAAAGCCCCAGTGCAGGATCGAAGTCCTTGATGATGAATGGGATCCAGCATCTTTAAGGCCAAGGGTCTGGCAGAGCCATAGACCACTGATCCATAGTCGAGTTTTAACCGAATAATATCACGATATATCTTTAACATAGAACATCGATCCGCTCACCAACTGGAGGCAGGGAGGACACGTGTATTTGACCTGTAGCTGCTTTAAGTGTGGTATAAAGGTCAGCTTAGGGTCAAAGATAAGCCCCAAGTTCCTGTAGAAAAGAACGGGAAAGTGTCAAACCCACACGAACTTTGAATCTCCTGTCCATTAAAAAGTTTTTAATAAACATGATAACCCATATATATGGAGGTCTTGCAAAATGCCATACCTCCATATTGTGTCATAAGCCTTCTCAATGTCAAAGAATATTGATACAAGATGTTGTCTTTGAGAATGGATTCTCTGATTGATGTTTCAAGTCGATTTTGGTGGTCCATGGTGGAGTAATGTCTTCGGAACCCACACTGGGTGGGCGAGAGGAGGGTGTTTGATTTGAGGAACCAAAGAAGATGAGCATTAACCATTCTCTCTAAGGTCTTACAGAGACAGCTCGTCAAAGCAATTGGACAATAGTTTGAAGAAATCTTGGGATCTTTCCCAGGCTTAGAGAAAGGTAAGATAATAGCCTGGTGCTAAGCATTAGGAAAAATATTCTCCTGCCAGATTTGGTTAAAAACAATTAGAAGAATATCAAGAGAAGCAGGATAGAAATAGCACAGCATGTGATAGTGTACATCATCAGGTCCAACAGATGTAGTGCCAGACCAATTATGGGCCATTTTCAGTTCCACCAGTGTAAAGGAACAATTATAGTCAAAGAGACAGTCAGTACGAAAGGAAAGAGATGAACGCTCTTTCCTAGTCTAAGAAGAAGTGCTAGATACCTGGCAAAAGCTTTCACCTAGAGTATCAGTGATGCTCCGGATATCAGCTACTACCTGCCCATCAGAGAGTAAGATCAAGAGGAGGACAGAATTACATTGTTCAATGACCTTTCAAACCTTGTCCCATATGACATTGGAACTGGTGGTAGAAGATAGGCTAGTTGTGAACTTAATCCAAGATTCCTTCTGGCTTTTACGTCTTACCCACCTAGCATGTGCATGGGCCTGTTGGAAAGCAATGCAGTTTGAAAGTGTGGGATATCTACAGAAAGTAACCCAGGCACGTTTTTGAGACTTCCATGCCATGTGGCAGGCAGGATTCCACCACAGACGAGGATATCGTGGAAAATGTGTCGAGGTTTTAGGAATACACTGAGCAGTTGCTTGTATAATACAGTCAGTTACTGCTGCGACACAGTCGTCTATTGATGGCTGATTCATGATGGCAGGATCAAGTTCTGCGAGAGCAGTGAAAGCGGACCAGTCTGCCTGATCCAGCTTCCACCGGGGCACATGGATAGGGTGGCATCGACCATGGCCAGTCTCTCTCAAAAGTATAGGAAAATTATCACTGCCTAGTGGATAATTGTCAACCGTCCATGAAAAATGGGAGAATAATGAAGGGGAGCAAACTGAGAGATCAATAGCGGTAAAGGACTGACTAGGTGCATGAAAATAAGTGGAAGAACCAGTATTGAAACGAGAAAGATTGTGATCAGAGAACATACGCTCTACAGAGCGACCCCTCCTATCAATACCAGCACTTCCCCAGAGGGGATGATGTCCATTAAAGTGCCCTAGGATTAGAAAGGGAGACGGCAACTGTTCAGCAAGAGCATCAAGGTACAATTGATCATACGTCTCTCCAGGGGACAGGTAGAGAGAACAAACAATGAAGATATGACCCAAGGAAACATGGATGGCTATGGCCTCTAAGGGTGTGTTGAGTGACAAAGACAGGGTGGGCACATGCTGATCAACCAACAGTGCCACCCCTCCATGTACTCATTCATCACACAGCCTGTCATTTCTGTACAGAGAAAACTGCCAAAAGGTAACTGTATCGGCAGGTTTCAGAAATGTTTCTTGTAAGGAAAGACATACAGGATGGTAGGAAGCAATCAGTGTTTTGATGTCATCCAGATTAGAACGTAAACCTCGACAGTTCCATTGTATCAAGGTGGCTATTTTTAATGACGGGTAGGCGAAGTGGCTGGAGAACCCTTCTGTTTACGACCACGTCTTTTTTCCTTACTTTCCTTATTTGGAGGAGGTCTATCGACCTCCATGGATCCTGCCCTGGGTCGTTTGGGCAGGTCTTTGTTGTTGGAAGGAGATTCCAGTGACTGAGGATGTGAACGAATGATTGTTTTGCATCTTGGGGTGAGAGAGGAAGATGGATCTGAGGAAATGCCAATATTTGAAACCAAAGGATGTGAGTCTTGGGGTTTGTTGGGTCGTATGGAAGGAACAGAGATGGGTGTAGAAATTGATTCATTAACTTTAACAATGGAGGTCAAAAGGCTTTTCATTTGTTTTGAAAACGATTCTCTTGGAGGCACAGAGAGATCTGTTTGCACTCCCACTGTAGGGGACATTTGCCCTAAAGGTTTTTCTGCAAGAGAATGTAATATAAGAAAATGAGGTACGTGTGTTACAGAATGCTGCTCACAGTCTTCAAGACGTGGTCGTTTACCTATTGACTTATTTTCCACTATTTTATTTAAATTTTTCATAGGAGGATCCACAGGAAAAAAGGAAAATTTCGGTACCCACTGACCCCACCCATCATGGAGCCTTATGAGGGGATGCACTACAATGTCAGGCAAGGACATTGCAGCAATACCAAGGTTTCATGAGCACTATACTCAAACACCAGCATCAGACACAAAGTCCACAACACCAGTTGAGAACTTCCAACACTGGTACTTGGTTGACTCTAGCCCAAGTGGACCAGCCAATTGACCCAAGGGGGCCACCCAAAGGAACTGAAGGCCAAAGTGGTGTGTTAGGGTTGGACCCCTCAACCACCAGGATCCTCTCCTCCCCTTCACGGGTCACCACGCATGGCAAACACATTGGTGGACGCTTAGATCCCAAAGTAGGTAACCTTCCCTTGGAGGTCATCTCACCACGTACAGGAATTCACACCGAGGGGCAGAAGCAAGAGGACGAGGAACTGAAAAGTAGCAGTCCAATGTGATTCCTGAAGATGGGTGTGGCAGAGAAACCTGTGTACCAGAAAAAGCAAGAAAGCAATAAAATAATGCAGGTGAAGAGCCTAAGCCAAGGATTCCCAGGAGTCAGAAACATTTGAAAGACCTGAATATAATATGAAAAGATGTGGACACCTGACCAATGTGATCCCTAAAAGTACAGAAACTAGATCAAAATAAGAGACAGGAAAGGAAGAAATGAAAAACACATAGGTAATAAAAGAATAATGAGTGTTTCCACCAAAAAACTATTGAGGTTGTTATGAAGAGCTTCAGTGAAGAGGTGAAATGCAGAGAGAGTAAAGATAAATAAAAATAAACAGATAGCTACAAAAAAGAAAGAAGAAGAGTACCTCCAAAGAGAGATAGAAGATACAAGAGACAGGAGATTAAAAAAATATAGAGAAGCCAGGACTTGAGGCTGTAACAAAAGAGCCATGAAGATGAATGATACAAGAAAGATGAGGGACAGCATGGAGTTGGGAGAGAAGGAGGTACATTAAACTAAAACAACCAGAGACAATATGATACAGAGGTAAAACAGAATCTCACATACCTGATTCACGAGTTTAGCAAACAGAATATTAGAAAATACCTGCTCTTCATCATGGAGAGTAAAACCAGAAACAAAGGAGAGAAGTAAAAGAGCTGGCAAAAATCATCCAAAAGCAAGACAGGATCCACAAAAGGCAAGAATAATAAGGGGTTGAAATAGAGAAAAAATAAGCAGAAGGGAACATTATTAGTTAATTTGTTGATACACAATGGTTCATCAAAATTAAGAAAGGCTGTGGAAGCCAAGTTATCGACAATGTTGAAAGTACTTCACCATAGAGTGAAATTCAAGCCCTGTAAATATTACTAAGCATCCATTGTTTAAGTAGCCTAAAGAAGAAATGTGGTGGTTAGAAAAAATGAAGTTGTAGATGATTGCAACAAAAGTGTGACAAGGTACAAAAGCAATTTAGCACTAAAAGTAAGAAAGAGCCAACTGAGGTAACTAGAAACTCAAAAAGTACAGAAAAAACATGTCTGAACACACACAGTGCCAAGAAAAGAATGAGCCTATGACCATACCATGTGTATAGAAATCATATTGCATTCATGTTGGTGGAGGACTACAGCATTATGATATGTGTAGGGATGGGAGTTGGCTCAAGACTTATGGCACATGAAGGAAATTCTGTGACAGTTGAGCATGACATAATAACTCTTAGCAGTACAGATAGGTAAATAGCATTTCTGGAAAATAATGTACATTATTTCAACATGCTTTATTTCTACACACAAAATTCCTTTGGTTCACTTGGATAAAAGCCACTGTGAAATATTATTGGCTTTTTATTTGGTTGATTTTAATCATACTTTCATAAAGTCAATATAATATAAACTTAGTAATAAGGTAAAAAACAGAAAAACAAACTACATATTTGGAACTAAATACGGAATTGGTCAATTTAAATGAGCATTTCTAGAGAACTCTAATTGTCTAAGCAATAAAGAAAAACTAACAAGTAGTATAGATGTACATTTCTAAAGAACACCAATAACTATCTAAATAATAAAGAAAAATTAAAGTTTTTGTCATATTATTTTGTTTCATGAATATCACAACTGAAACAACAAAAGTTAAACATGCAAAAAAAATCAAAACACTAAGTAAACTAATATTAACCCAAACTGTGAATATAGCAAAAAGCACAAGGCAACAGAAACTTAAAAGGATGTTTGACTTTTTCATGCCAACCACACACACATGCTTGTTCACAGCCATCACCTCTTAATTTAAATACTGATCACATACATATGCAGTAGTGCAAGCCATCATCTAGAAATTTCATGATTTAAAATATTTTTCATGCCAAAGTTATATTAAATTTCATAGTAAAATAAAAATTATGCTGAAATATTTTTGACAACTTTCAAATTTAAACCTTAATGTCATACCTACCAGTTTCCACATCAGCAATATCAATAAGTAAATCTTCTGAGGCAGATGCCAGCATTTTACCATCATAGCTAAAACTAATCGTCCTTACTGGCCAATCCAGTCTAAAATGATAAGTTAATTTGGAATCACAAAACAATAAGCAGCATAATACATAAATTATTTACAATCATATTTATATATATACAAAAACTTTTTATTCACTTAAATTAGTATTTAAGAATTTAACTATATAGAAAGTCAAAGAATTTATGTTTTTAAGTATAAAACAAAACATGCTTCTATGAGAAGAAAACTACCTTTTTTCATAATTTCAAATGATTTAATGCATACCATTCAAAAACAAGTTGAATTTATTAAATTTATTTTTCTGGAAAAACAAAGAGCAAATAGTTTTCTAAACAGTTGTGCATCTTTGAATTAAGACTGTACTATCAGTTTAAGGTATATTTAATAATTCACCTTGTTTCACATGCTTATAAAAATATGCTAAAACTTGTTTGCAATGCATATTCTAGTGATCATCATTTGTTGGGTTTACCATTTTGTCAAAGACAATGCTAGTTAATTTAAAATCATCTAAGGAATACAAAATTTTTAAAGATCTTTTTACGTTTAGTATGTAAAATACACTATTGTTATGTTGTAGTGGATATTTTCAGCATTCAGTCAAGTAACATGCCAAAACTTTCAGAAACTCATGAATGTTGAACAAGAGCTCAATGCATGAATAAGCTTAGCTGAGTTTTTAATGGCTCATATAGCATAGTTAGAAAGACAGAAAAATTATAATAGTCAGTGAACATTGTCTGCTGCTTTTTATGGGTTATTATTCTGTGTTCCTAGGTGCAGCACTTAATTATATAAAAAATTGTTTAATGCGGTAATATCTTTGGTATAAAAAAGTAAGCTTCAGCTTCATCTACAGTTAACAGCAAAGAAAATTGATGACACAGATAAATACTAATTCCTTGTTTTCTGTGTATATTACTTATTTATTATTACAAAAGTAACTAAAATATAAAAAAAAACACATTAGAAATTTGTCAGATTAGGTAAAATTTTGAGTGCAAGTGCTTAAGGAAAGTTACAGCATATGGAGGTTCAGTTGCCCTCCAACTCAAAATTGCATGATGATATCATCATGTATCATTATGGTTTACATTAAACACATGAATTTTAGGTGGGAGTTAGTTCAAAGCTGTGGCATGCAAATCTCAGAGGGAGATACACATGTTCAGTGCACAGAGGTGAGATATTGTCTTGGAAGTTCTGCCACAGATAATATTTCTCTATACTTTCAGTTTTAAAATATTCTTAACAAAGAAAAAGAGCTAACTATAAAGCAGTATTATTTAACATAAAACCATTAAAATTGGCTAGCTATACACTTCAGCGACAAACAGGTTTAAGTTCAACATTTTGAATCTGCCAAAGGAAAATCAAGTAATACTATTTACTAAAAAACAACAAAAACAAAACAAGGAAGTAACAAAGAAACATCTCTAGATGAACTAACCTAGAAAAGGTGCGTACACAAACGAGTTCTTGTGCATCCCACAAGCTAACCAAGGCATCAACACTTCCTATGGCAAAGTACTTCCCCCGAGCATCAAATTCTATACAGATACAGTTAGCAGGATGAGCAGTTAGAACACACTGCTGTTCAAGCTGAGGGTAGCTAAAGAAAATAACAGTTGAAGCAAAGAATGGATACTAAAATAATTACAAATTCCAAAGTCTAACTAGAAATCTTACTCCTATTAAAATGAAAGAGGTATGTATAATACCATATTATACTGTAAATATAAAAAATAAATTAGTTAATAAAAAACCTTAGAAGGAGATATTACAATTATCTCTAAGCATTATTAGCTTCAAGAGCATTCAAACTTTCCATGTAAGACAGACTAAACAGCAGTTACAGCATATAGATTATTTACTATTTGTAAGCATTATCAGTTTTAAATACATACAAACTTTACATATAACACACCAAACAACAGTTACAGCATGTAGGTTACTTACAACTTTTAAACATTATTAGCTTCATATACATACAAATAAGACAGACCAAACAACAGTTACAGTGGATAGATTATTTACAATTTTGAAACCAAACAATATAAAGCCTATCTAAATTAGGGCTGTATTTTTGATAGAAGTGAAATAAAAGCCCCATAAACCCCAAGCACTTTCAAAAGGTGGAGCTTTCTTCTTCTGAAGAAGAAAGCTCCATCTTTGAAAGTGCTTGGGGTTGTAGAGCTTTTCTTTCACTTACTGTTAACATATTTTTGTATGATGTAAAACTGGGAACAACATAACGACTAAAGCAACTACATAAGTTATACTTCATACTTTACTGTGGGTCAAACTATTAGTAGTTATCTTTTGTTGTCATTTTGTTTCAAAAAGAAAACAACTAATTTTAATACTCCTGCATCATCTGCTGAACAGCACCACAAAGATTCATAACAAATAATTGCACAATTTAGGTATTCAAGATTCAGACAATTAGAAAAGTGAATGTTGCATGTGCAACAGCCATTGCTTTATAATATAATACACTTAAATAAAAATACTCTCCTCATAACAAAAACAAAGATCTCACTAGGCTATACATGAGGGTTTGGTAATATTTTTATTGGTGTAATTTTTAAATGTAGCACTGAGAAACTAGAATTCTTGAAAAACTGTTAATTTTTCAATAACTAGTATCCTTCTAATATATGAAAACATTTCAGTTTATATGAGTAAAATCTGATAATCACTTAACTGATGGGCTCATTAATTAATGACACTGGACTAATAAATTATTCTCATAGACTTGGATAGTTGAAATAATTGAAAATAGTAAAAATAAGTCATGACATTAAATTGCTAAACAGAAAAATGTTGAATGAATTGATAATAACAATGATATGTCATAATGACAATAATCCAAATGCTTGAATAGTTGGAGTTATCAAAAACAGCAATAATTGGAAACACTAATTTTGATTACCTGATTATTTTCTTGACATTAATCCATTATATCTCAGTTAACTCTAATGAAATACAGTGGTAAAAATATATGACTTACCTTAGGATATGAATGCTGCCTTGTCCACTTGTTAAGAAAAACAAGGAGTTATTATTATTCCATGATATTTCATTCACTTCAAACTTGAACTGCTTATCTGCTCGAACTTTGTGTGATCTGGCATCAATAAACGAAACCAAATCTTCCTTGTTTCCTACAGCAATAGTGTTTCCATCTGGAGACCAGCAGATGTTGATGTTTTCTCCTTTGAAAAATTATTCATGTTATTAGAACAACAAAAACAAAGGCATTTGTTCAGTTTCAGAAACCATTTATTTATACATGTGATTGGTTCCTGATAACATTTTTTTTTAAGTGAAAAAGTTGTAAAATGGCGTATTTGTGCTGTGCCCAATTAAGAGTTAAGATTCAAATTTTAGCATTATAAGCCATCAAGCTTACATATGAGCTACCTTGTGACAAATATGTAACTATCTCCTTGCTGACTTGGTCCCACTTACTAACTCTAGTTTTGTGAAGCTATACATACCATTGTTCTAAAATAACTAAATGTATCTTCACAGAATTGAGCAAGCTTTAATTAAACAAAAGTCTTTTGAACTTAAAATACCAGTTTTTTAAACAAAGTAACTGTTACTAGAGAGTTGTCTGTGAATTTCTAGTGTTTTCATCTTACTATTTTCATATTTCATTTGCATAGCCTCTGGAACCGATTAGATGAACATCAAATGTTTTTTTTGGAAGAAAATTTTATATTTTATCTCTTATTTTTTCTACAATAACACTAACAGCATATGTGATTCTCTGATCTGCAGTTCAAAAATATGAAATAAAATGAGCAATAACATTATTTTATCTAATCTGACTTGAGTATTGTTCAGAAGGTTTCAAACTACTTAACATTCAATTGTGAATATTTTCACATCTGTTTTATTTTATGCTTCAACAAGACAATAAATCAAAGTAGAGGCCATTAACTTTTCTGGCAGGTTTGACTTAAACAGAATATGACTGTATGATGAAACACAAGACATGAATTACTTGGGAAAATTTAGTTGTTTTATTTTACTATAGATTTGTTAGGATAAGTTGAAATGTTTATAATTTTTAAATTTTTGTTAGAAACATAAAAAGATAGAAAATAGAATAAAAAACAATACTTACAGTATTCCCTGTGCTATCAAACTGTTTTATACTTAGTTGTAATTCGAGAGTACCAAACAACATGTCACAGACTCACCCAATACTTGGACAAACTGCTTTGTACTCATTTGCAAATCCATGAATACCAAACAACACAAACTAGAGACATATGAATTACTTTGTTTAATACAAAACTACCAATAAATCAAAAACTTATAATGTTTCTATACTGAAAATGTATTTCTGATAGGTACTTACCTAAACAGTTATACTAGTTCAGTGCTGCCATTTATATGCAAAAGTTTTTGTACACATGCACTGAGCTTTTCTTCTCCCCTCCATTGGAATTGATTAATTCTAATACATTGCTCATGCAGATCACCATATGACAACCCTCCATCAAAGAGAGTACAACATTTATTATGTATGTTACTCACTCTATTCAATTCTACGTAAATATCACTTTGACCTATGGCAGAAAATGGAAGCACCAGTTTTCAGTGGTGAAGTGTGTGTGGGTATTTGTGGTAAGGGTGGGAGGCAAATACCTATCAGAAATACAGTTTCAATTTAGGAAAATTGAAACTTATAATATGATACATTAACCTTTCACATAAATAGCTAGAATTCCACACTGAATAAGTGGAGGGTCTGGTGCAAAGGAAAGATTGGTCGGTTGGTTTATTTAGTGTTTTATGGCACAAAGCAGCTAGGCTATCTGTGCCAAACATCTGGTAAAAAGGTAAAAGGAAATTCAGTAAAATTCATAAAAGGAAATTAAGGTAAAACAAAACAAAGTTGAAAAATAAATAAATAAAAAAATAGCATAAAACCAATGTTTACACCTAATCTACAATGTCAAGAGAAAAAGTACAGTAATTCAAGTTGTAAAGAACTTTCTGTAGCATGACTGTAATAATCATAACTTGCCAGGAAGACTAGCAGGTAAGTACAAAAACAACTGTCAGTCACCTGAAGTTGGCCTTTCCAGTCCTGGTTTCGAGTTACTTAATGTTACAGTCAGTTTCTAATTTCAAATTGAACTAGATGAACTGTGATTTTTAAAAGGGAGTCACATTAAAAGGTGTAAAGTACATATTAAAAAATTTAAATGCCATTAAAAAGATTAATGATCTTTAAAAAACTAAAAACACTACCAAAGTGGACAGTGTCACCATCACCAATAACACTGTCTAACGTAATGGACAAACCTTGGGACAGAATATGCTTAAAATGGGGCCGTCATTGTATTTCATAATGATGACAAGAAAGTAAAATGTGGCTTATTGTGATCTGAGTGTCACACAAACTACACACTGGTGCATCAGTTCCAAATAAAAGAAAATGATGAGTTAAAAACTGTGACCAATGCGTAGTCTAGTTAGAACAACTTCCTCTTTCCGATCCTTACGGAAGCACGACAGTCAAAGTCCAATATAGGGTTTTATTTGGAAAAGCTTGTTTTCACGTTGCTTACTCTAAATCGATTGCTAACTGGCACGGAGCCAAGGCTTGAATACAGGACCATAGTCCATGTATGGGACAGGCACAGTGGCAATAGTGCCAGAGCAGATAGACTTAGCTGCAGTGTTGGCGAGCTCGTTCCCGCGAATACCAAAGTGGCCCGGTATCCAGAAAAACTGGATAGAAGTAGATGTTAAAGAGAAATGGGCCAGTCAGTTTTGAATATTGGTGAGAATAGGATGTGAACGAACATGAAGTGATTCCAGAGCCAGTATAAGCGAGTCAGTATAAATCGTGCAGTTCGAGTACTCCTTAGCTTCTATGTGATCCAGGGCAAGAGAAATGGCATACAGTTCAGCAGTGAACACAGAAGCTGTAGAGGGGATTCTGCACACAACCACCAAACCACAACATACCATGGCAGAGCCAACACAGTCACTTGATTTCAAACCATCTGTATAAATATGAATGGAAGGATGGTTCGAAAGATGACTCAGATGACTTAAAGATAGGTCACAATTGGGGACTGTAAGAAGCCATGGTGGGATGGGTTGACCAGTGGATACAGCAATGTTATCCAAGGACAGACCCAATTCATCTGTAGACCAGTGATCCATAGTCGAGTTTCGATCAAATAAGAGCACGATATATCTTTAGCATAGAATGTCAATCTGCTCCCCAAGTGGTGGTAGAGAGGACATGAAGGATGTTCAGTGCTCTTGTACATTTGACCCATAGCTGCTTGATGTGTGATATAAAAGTTGTCAAAGATAAGACCTAAGAACATAGTCTCAGAAACCACAGGCAGCACAATTTCACCGATACAGAGTTCAGGATCAAAGTGAATACCTTGTTGGTGGCAAAAGTGCATGCAAATGGTTTTAGAGAGAGAAAAGGTAAAGCTGTTTGCTGTGATCCACTTCAGTAAACAACTGAGGGTAGCCTGTAGCTTATACTGAAAAGTGTGGCACTCAGAGCACAGCCCTGAGGGACTTCAAGTTCCTGTAGAAAAGAATGGGAAAGTGTCGAACCAACATGAACTCGGAATCTCCTGTCCATTAAATATTTTTTTATAAAAATGGGCAAATGGCCATGCAACCCATGTATATGGAGGTCTTGCAAAATTCCATACCTCCATGTTGTATCATAAGCCTTCTCAGTGTCAAAGAATATTGATACAAGATGTTGTCGTTTGAGAAAGGCTTCTCTGACTGACGTTTCAAGTCAAATCAGGTGGTCCATGGTGGAGCACTGTTGTCGGAACCCACACTGGGTGGACAAGAGGAGGTTGTTTGATTCGAGGAACCAAACAAGATGAGCATTAACCATTCTCTCTAATGTCTTACAGAGACAGCTCGTCAAAGCATTTGGACGGTAGTTTGAAGGAATCTTGGGATCCTTCCCAGGCTTGGAGAAAGGTGGGACAATAGCTTGGCACCAGGCATCAGGAAAAACATTCTCCTGCCAGATCTGGTTAAAAACAACCAGAAGGATAGTAAGAGAAGCAGGAGATAGATGGCACAACATCTTATAGTGTATATCATCAGGTCCAACCAATGTACTGCCAGACCAGTGAAGGGCCAGTTTGAGTTACACCAGTGTAAAGGGACGATTATCACCATAGAGACAATCAGCTTGAAAGGAAAGAGGTGATTGTGCTGCCCGAGTCTTGATGGCTAAGAAGGTGGAAGAAGAGGCAGAGGTTGCTAGATACCCGGCAAAAGCTTTCACCTAGAGTATCAATGATGCTCTGAGTATCAGTTACTTCCTGGCTATCAGAGAGCAACATCAAGAGGGAGACAGAGTGATATTGCCCACTGACCTTTTGAATCTTGTCCCTAATGACTTTGGAACTGGTGGTAGAGGATATGCTGGTTGTGAACTTAATCCAAAATTTCTTCTGGCTTTGACGTCTTATCCATCGAGCATGTACACGGGCCCACTGGAAAGCGATGCAGTTCGAGAGTGTGGGATACCTACAGAAAGTATCCTAGGCTCATTTTTGAGCCCTCGGTGCCATGTGGCAGGCAGGATTCCAACATGGACAAAAATATAGTGGAAAACATGTCAAAGTTTTAGGAATACATTGACCAGCTGCTTGTATAATACACTCAGTTACTGCTGCCACACAGTCATCTATTAATGGCTTACAGACAATGGCAGGATCAAGTTCTGCAAGAGCAGTGAAAGAGGGCCAGTTTGCCTGATGCAGCTTTCACTGGGGCATGCGGGTCGGGTGGTATCGACTATGGCTAGTTTCTCTCAAGATTATAGGAAAATAATTATTGTCATGGACTATTGTCAACCCTAAATGAAAAATTGGAGAATAATGAAGGGGAGCAAACCGAGAGATCAATAGCAAAGGACAGACTAGGTGCATGAAAATAAGTGGAAGAACCAGTATTGAAAGAAGAAAGGTTGTGATCAGAGAGCATAGCTCTACAGATCAACCCATCCTATCAATAACAGCACTTCCCCAGAGGGGATGATGTCCATTAAAGTCACCCAGGATGAAAGAGGAAAACAGCAACTCTTCAATGAGAGCATAAAGGTCTGATTGATCATATGTCTCTCCAGGTGACAGATAGAGAGAACAAACAGGAAACATGGATGACTACAGCCTCCAAGGGTGTGTCGATTGGCGAAGGCAGGGTGGGCACATGCTGATCAAACAACAGTGCAACCCCTCCATGCACTCGTCCATCACACAGCCTGTCATATCTGCATAAAGAAAATTGCCGAAAGGTGACTGTATCGGCAGGTTTCAGAAATGTTTCCTGTAAGGAGAAACAAACAGGATGGTAGGAAGCAATCAGTGTTTTGATGTCATCCAGATTAGAACATAAACCTCGACAGTTCCATTGTATAAGGGTGGCCATTTTCATTTATGTGTAGGCGAATTGGGCAGAGAACCCTTCTGTTTATGACCATGTCATTTTTCCTTACTTTCCTTATTTGAGGGAGGTCTATCAACCTCCATGGATCCTGTCCTAGGTCAATTGGGCAGGTCTTTGCTGTAGGAAGGAGATTCCAGAGACTGAGGACATGAACAAATGATTGTTTTGCATCTTGGGGTGAGAGAGGAAGATGGATCCGAGGAAATGCCTGTACCTGGAACCAAAGGATGTGGATCTTGGGGTTTGATGGAATGTATATACGGGACAGAGATAGGTGTCGAAGTTGATTCATCAACCTTTTTAACCATGGAGGTCAAAAGAGTTTTCATTTGATTGGAGATCAATTCTTTAGGAGGCACAGAAAGATCTGTCTGCACTCCCACAGTAGCTGTGGAATGAAGTGCAGCAGCATACATCCGAGATGATGTGGTGAACAGCAATTTTCAAGCCTCAGGATAAGTAATGTTATGAATCATTTTCAAACATTGCACCTCTTTTTCTTCCAACCATTTAGGGCAAGAACAAAAGTAGGATGGGTGAGAGCCATTGCAATTGATGCAATGATGGTCTGTTTCACACTCATAGGCATGATGGTCCTTGCCACTGCAATGAGCACACATCAAGGAGCCACAACATGACTTATTCGAGTGACAGAACTGTTGCCATTGGAAACATTAGAGAGGGTTTGAAATGCACGCCCATGCTCTGCAATTAAGATAATCTGCCTTGATGGTGGCAGGCGGACGTGGTAATGTAAATGTCCGAATGAGGACATTGGTAGGCACCATAATTCCATCTTTGTGAATAGAGATACGCCTCACTGCAGAAACTCCTTGGATGGAGAATCCAATGAAAATCTCTGACTCTGGGATGTTCTTCAAATTCCTCTAAAAAAAAAACTCCTTGTGATGAATTCAAAGTAGCATAAGGTGTAACCTCTATAGGTATATCTACGCCTTTGAATGCAATAGGAGTTTAGAGGATGTTTCCACTAATATGTCACCAGATCAAAGCTTTTTTACTGACTTTGGAGAGCCAGCAAGTCCCTCTAGTCTCTTCTGAATGAAAAAGGGAGATATTTACCCTAAAGGTTTGTCTGAAAGTGAGTGCAATATAAGAAAATGAGGTACAACAGGTGGTACGGATGGTGAGGATTGCTGCCCAGAATCTTCAGGACGTGATCATTTACCTATAGACTGTTTTTTCACTGTTTTATTAAGATTTTTAATTGTAGTATCCATAATAAAGAAAGGGAAATTTTGGTGCCCACTGACCTCACCCACAATGGAGCTCCCCTATGAGGGGATGCACTACAATGTGAAACAAGGACACTGCAGCAATGGCAGGTTTTAATGAGCACTATACTCAAACACCAGCATCAGATATAATGTCCACAACACCTGTTGAGAACATCCAACACTGGTACTTGGTTGACCCTAGCCTGAGTGGACCAGCCAACTGACCCAAGAATTGTCACCCCAAGGTTGCCAGTCTACAGGAATTCAAGGCCAAAGTGGTGTGTTAAGGTTGGATCCTTCAACCACCAGGATCCTTTCCTCCCCTTCACAGGTTGCCACACATGACAAACACATGGGTGGATGTTTAGATCCCAGAGGAGGGAAATTGAAGGAACAAAATCTTCCGTGGGAGGTCCCCTCACCACGTAAAGGAATCCACACTGAGGGGCAAAGGAAAGAAAGCATCCTTCAGAGAAACTGAAGGACACTTACTAAAATAAGACAGTAAGATGTTAAGATCTCATGAGGGAAATTACACCACATCTGAATAAGACATACAATTCATCCATTGCAGAAAGGCATTGAATACATAGGTGGGAAATCTGAGTAGCACATATATCTGGGAGAGAACTATGGCCATAAAGTGACCCAAACCATGCAATTTTTTAAAACTTAATTCAAGAAATTATAAAAGTGGTGAAAATTAAGAGAATGTGTCTCTAGGTGTAGAATGGCTAGGGTGTAATGAACCATACAGAGCAATACCATACCTGGTTATTGAGACAAGCAACCATTGTAGAATTGTTGGAATGGATCATTATCAATTTCTGGAGAGATGGAGAAAATGAATGAAAGCCAAATGGACAAGAAAAAGCTACAAGATATACAATAAGACCTTTATGCCACATTCCAGTACCCTGAAGCTTTCTGCTGATTGACCCTTTCTCCCCATCTCATTACCAACTTCTGGAGAGATGGAGAAAATGGATGAAAGTCCAACGTATAAGAAGCTACAAGACATTGATAGGATAAGATCTTTAGGGGCCACAGACCAATAGCTTCCTGCTGATTGAGCCCTGCTTCCCATCTCTGGATGGATGCATCCATGATAATGTGTAAATTTGCTGGATGATAATAAGGAAGAGAGACACCTGACAATGCGTGAATCTTGCCCAACCACACCACTGCAGATCAGGGTATGAGGAAGGGTAATAAGAGTTTGAAAATGATTCTGTGCAAGATTACACTGCTTGTGAGAAGTCTGCATATCAGCAGAACCTAAAAGTATAAGTTGCCATGGAAGACTACATCCTTAAAAGCAATAGAACCACATGACCTATAGTAGAGGGAACAGTAATAGTGTGAAGAACTGAAAGCTCCATAGAAAAAGGTCAAAGAGAAGTAATTTGGGCCCAACCGAAATGGATGTTGAAAACACATCCAAATGGAGAAGATATTGAGTATGTTGAACAAATTTCTTCTCCAATTTGATTAACTAGCCAAATTAAGCTGCCTCCTGGAGTCAGCCTGTCATGTTTATCAGCTGCTAGACCTCCACTTTCCTCTGCACCCCTTTTCCTCTGGTAGGTTTATTCCCTGTACCTCAGGATCCTATTACCTGCCCCCATCTGTCAGAGACCTTTTGTCTCAACAGGCCATTGAATCTCTTCATCATCTTTCTCCAGGCTGTTTATTTTCTCCAATAAAGCTAGAGATTGGTGGCCTGTAATAGATTTTTCTTGGGTCAGTAATTTTTCAGTCTGCCCTATTTTACCATGGAATCATTTCTTACCCTCATGTAGGTTTTTTCTCCAGATTTGTGAATGATCAAGGGATAGACGTGGCAAATGTTTACTTGCATATCCTGATACCTCATAAGTCATGATCATATCTTGGGTTTGTTCATCACTGTATGGTTTATCAGTTTCATACACTACATTCTGGGATTGCTTCAACTCAGTGTGTGTTTTTGTTAAGTCCCTCTGACAAAACCTAAATAACCCACTGATATGTGGTGAAAGATCACCAAAGAGGAACAAATTTGCACAATTGAGCTCCCACTGCACCAAAATCCACCAAGTAGTACCTGCTACTGATGGTGTTGTGCTCACCTACACTGAATAAAATGATGAGGTAAGGAACCTCTAGAGTGAGGAACAGGTAAAGACTGAAAAGGATTAGGACAGAAAACAACAATAAGGACTTGTTGTGTTCCATCTGTAACAAATGAGCTACCAAAGAGGAAATAGCAGAGTGTAGATGTATAGATTCCTTATGTGATTCCAAAGTCTCAGGTACATCAATGAAAACAATGTTGAAGAAAAGAAACTGCATGTAAATCTCTTAGATAAGTGGGTGGCAAACAAACCTGGAACAAGGCCATATCACAACCCAGAAAATCCTAACAATAGAGACATCATGTGGGTAAAGCAAGATCTGAAGATGATAAATGAGCCAACATGGAGGTAATAAGGGAAAAGCTTCCCCTAAATAACCCAGAAGATCTTGGTGTGTTGCTTCAGAAAGAAGATGAATGGTAGATAAATACCATAGAAGTAAAGTAAGGGTAAGATGGAGGCATGAAGACTGGGCATGGGTTCAACACACAGGAAATATAGATCCCAACTGCTAAGAGGAAAAAAATGGACAGTCAGCTTGATGGTAAGTTAAAGCAAACTGATCTGTAGCCCATGGAGGGCAAAGCATGCTGGCTTCCTGAACTAATTGTGAAACAAATTGCTCAGCATGAAGCCTAAATCCAGAGAAGGTGGCAAACTAAATATAGAGAA
This sequence comes from Tachypleus tridentatus, assembly GCF_004210375.1. NCBI lineage: Eukaryota > Metazoa > Arthropoda > Merostomata > Xiphosura > Limulidae > Tachypleus > Tachypleus tridentatus. The sequence goes on from NC_134826.1 coordinate 97,786,478, forward strand.
GAATAACTATCATGCAACAAAAAAGGATGGGGACTATAGGGAATCGAGGATATAGGTAAAACATCATACATAAGAAATTATATCTAAAAATGCCATATTACTCCTAGCTGATTCTGCAGGGCAGGCATAGGAAAAGATGGTAAAATCTGTTGGTGGAAAAAGGCTATCAAAACCTTCTTCAATCCAACCAGGTTTGGCTTCTTCAGGAAAAGGTGGTTGACCTATGTAACAATCAATCTCTCACCAGATAATTGCTAATAAATCCAACAATGGGTTGCAGCCCTGAAAGGAGGAATGATACCTAAAGTGGTAACATGAACCTCAGGGTTCATTTAAAAAATATGAATCAAACAAAATGTTTGATGGACAAATGGAAATGTGAGAGAAAAAAATACAGACTTGGAAATTAAGTTAATATAAAAGGCATCTTCAATAAAATAAAAAATTAAGGAAGAAATCATATTGGAATTGACATTATTATAGAAATTATAGAAGGAGTCACATGCATAATGAGCGTACATTGCACTCTTTTTTTTGATGGAGGGTTGTCTCATGATAATATGCATCAGACATTGAAATTGATTATGGAGTTCTCAGTCTGAAGAATACTTGTGGGGGACAAAGACTGTTTCAGTGATTAGTTTACTGTTTGTTGAGGTAGATTGGGAGTCAGGACATCTTTGAGGCTAATAGGCCCCTTAATAAATATATTACTTATTCATTTAAAACTTAATAATTTAGGAAGAAAACCAAATATTTCAAGCTGAACTGAAATAGGTTCTCTTTAATGCATGTAGAATTGTAAAATCTTTTAACTAAAATGTTTTTTTTTTAATTTTCACCAGTGGCAAATTATTAAAAAAATAATTAAGAATTGGAAATAATGAGACAAATGGGTTTAAAAAGCAAATTACACAGCAATATCACACCATTTATCATGTGAAAATAAACTGACCACAGTCACATGTTGATAGTTTGTGAAAAATAGTGTTGTCAGAAGATGTTAATTTTAGATTTATTCAAAAGGCTGTATTTCTAATGAGTTCTGTTTGATTAAATAAAAACTAAAAAATCATTTAATTTTTTTGAAATTTGCATACATTTGCACCCTAAAAGGTTTTAAGTCTGTTAATAACCATATTAATACAAGTCTTGAATTATATGTAAGCTTAATCTTCTCATTGATTCTGAAAGTTTTCTAATGATTCTTACAAATATGATGCATTATACTGAATACCTTTAGTTTGCACTACAGCAACTGATTTAGCAGCTCTTGAGTCCCAGATTCGAACAGTTTTATCCAAGCTTGCTGTTGCTAGTTGGTCAGGATGACTAGGATGCCAACAAAGTTGGTCAACACTTCCTCCATGCTCATGAAATTTATGTTCTTTACTCTAAAAATAGGAATCATATACAAACGGAATGCTTTAAAAATATTGTTATAAACTCCCAACTTTACAACCCTAAATTGTAAAGTCATTAATTAAGAGTATGCTGTGCTTGAAGGCTTAATGTTATAATTTTCCTATATTGAATATATATATTTCTGATAGGTATTTACCTCTCCTCACATCAATAGTTGTTCTCCTTCAGTGCTGCCCTTTATATACAAAATGTTCTTTTTTGCATCCACAAGCTTTGAGTTTCCATGTACCTTAATATTGAATGATTTGACTGCATCTTGTATGTAAATCATTATGCAACAATACTACATCAATAGGAGTATGACTCTTCTGATGCCTGTTACTCCTTCTATTCTATAATACTAAACTATAACTAAGTTTTGGCAGAAAATGAAATCATAAGTTTTCAGTTGGAAAGAAGGGTGAGAAGAGGTAATTACATATCAGAAATATATTTTCAATATGGGAAAATTATAACTTTCAATACTGTACCTTACCTCCTCTCACATAAATGGCTAGAATTCTATACTGAATAGGTGTAGAGACTGGTGCAAGGGAAAAACAAAATAACATTCCTTGAAAGCATCTGAAAAACAACTTAAAAATAACCGAAACCGAACCACTTCTATAGAAGTGTGGAAATGGGTGGAAAAAGGAAAGAACACCATTGCTCTATTCTCAACTGAATGATTTTAACATTATTTGTGTCGTATATCAATATCACATTCAGAAAGATGCCTCTATGGTCCACCATCATAACAGTATGGAACGGGAAAGTGGTAAAGGACTACCACTGAAAAAAAAAAGGGGTAGAAAATGTGATGCAGAGTCCATAGGAACATCAACACTGGAGATAGTGCAACTAGTCACTGAAAAAAAACAAACCTATTTTGAAAAACAGATTATACATGATTTATTTAATTGAAGGTATGGCAGGAACAAACAACTATACCCTTCTGCTTTACCCATGAAGTTCATGGGTGAGTATGGTCCTAGATGACCATATTGATGAAGCAAATATAGCTCAAGAAAAGAACCTAAAAGTGATCTTATGGAACACCCCATCTCAACAGTAAGCATTTTACGGCAATAGAATTTATAAATATGCATTCAACATGGCCTGACAATGCAGATTTGACTATTTGAAGCACACCTAGCCATTGGGCAGGATCAATAGTTACAAAAAAAAAGGAGGAAAAGCCCATGAAAATTAAGGTATGTATATATCTATACACACACACACACACACACACAAAAGACAACTTAACCAATTGCAGTCTCCCAAAAGCCTGAAGAATGGTTAAAGGTAGAAAAGAATAGCAGGATGATGATGAAACAGTAATCTGATGCAGAGAATGAGATGTGAACATCTGTGGTGTAGTCTACATGCTTGATTGAACAATTTCTTTCAAGGGATGATGGATATTAGATACCAGGGAAAAGGTATCTGAGGGAAGCCCCTGGAACAAACTACAGGCCAAGGTGGAATTAGAAATATTATAATTGGAGGCTATATGACAAGGAATGAATAAGTGAGAATTGGTACCATAGAAGGAGGACATGTGGGCAACATAACAACTAACAACATGTATGGAACTTGGTAGCCTATGTGGATCTGACTGAGAATACAGGTGGGAAAAGGAAGGGAAATTGGTAAGAAGGAGATGTTACCCCAATGAGCTAAGGAAATGGAAAGGATAGAGATACTTGAGACAATGAGGAGGGAAATGAAAGTGGATGACAAGTCTTTCAAATAACAACCAAATATCCACAAATTTGTGGTAAAAAATCTCCAGAATTGAGAAACAGATTATCAGTCTAATGAAACACCAAAAAAAACTTATCCAAAGCCCATGGAGAGTAAGGCATGCTAACACCATTATCCATCTGGGAAACAAAGCACTCTAAATAAATGCTAAAATTCATTTCAAAGAGAAAATCAAATACTGAGAGGAGTGGTTATCATATAATGGAGAAGGAAAGTGATCATATGAAACTAGAGAAATGGATAACACAGAACATACATGAGAAATCATGTCTAAAGAAGCCATATCAGGCCTAGTTATTTCCACAGTAGAGGCAGAGGAAGACACAGCAAAATAAAGTGGAAGAAAAAGGCTGTCAAAATCCTTGTTGATCCAAACAGGTTCAGCAAATTCACAAGGAATAAGAACAATACAAATAGAAGTAGGTTGACTCAAATAATGAACAATATCATGGTAGATGTGAGCTGAAAAGTACACAGATGAGTTACCTACACCTGTAACCTGCGTGAACGTGCTAACAGAAGGTACATCATCCAGTAAGGCAACTTGTACTTCATAATTCATTGTATAACAATGAATAATCTAGTAAAACCATTCTCTGAAAATAAAATTGAAAACTGGAAAAAATAAGTTATAAGAAAATTTGCAAAATATTGAAAAGAAAGAAAAAAAAACAAATCCACTTCAGATTAAATATAAAAAATGCACTAAACTGCATAAAAAAATATGGCATGAAAAAATGTTGCAACATGATTACTGCCAAATGAGAAGTAGTAGTGCAGTAGAATAGAATAGAGGGACTCATGTGTCAGTATTGTGTTGCACTTCTACTGGTGGAGAGTTACAGAATGATGACTTATATAAGGTATGTGGGAGCTCAAGGCTAGTGAGATGCAAAAAAAGTTCCTTACATATAGAGGACAGCACTGAACAAGAATAGCTACTTACATTAACCAATGTAATGTACCATATCGGAATCTGTCTTTACATTTTCTAATTTTAAAACCATCTGCAGCAAGAACTTTATTATTTCTATACAACACAATAAACATGTTCTCTAGCTTTTGTTATGAAGTGTGATGCTCTGTAATACTACAGTTTCTTTTTACTTATTTGCTACATTAATGAAAAACAAAAAAACACTTTTCAGACTGTAATACTCTTTTATTTTACCATAAGAAGAAATTTATTGTTCACAGTGGTTAGGCTTAATCAACTCAATAGTGTTATGAAAAAATAAGTTTATGATATTTTGGTTGATCAGCCTCATGAGTTTTCCAGGCAAATTGTTGTTACCAGCAGGAAAGCAAATAGGTAGTATCTTCAAGAGTACTGAATACAAGTCAAAAGAAGTTATTGTTTCTTTGCACATACTGCTGATTAGGACCTCATTTATAGAACTATATTCAAAGGATTGAGATAGTTTGATAAATACTTAGGGAGTAAGGGCTATATATGTAGGTAGAAGATTAAATGAGAAAATAAATGGACCAAAAGGCCCTTTACTGTCCCTCAAACATTACGAAGTAGTAGTAGCAGTAGTAAGTTATAGGATACTAAAACAATTATCATATATTATCTAAGTAATAAGTGTACTTTATTTTAGGAGTTTAAATTGTTTTTATTTGACTAATGTGAGAATTTAACATATTAGAAAATGGTGTAAACTTGCAATTAGTTACATGTAATTAATGTTGTGATGTTCTATTAAGTACAAATATCACTATTAGTTGATAGGGGATTTTTGTGTTAGATTAATCTATAAATTGTAAAAATATCTTAATTCCAACCAAACAGACTGGTATAGAAGTCTGAATGAGGGGCAACAGTAGAACGGCCCAGAGGAGAGTACGCTAGATGGATAAGTGATGCCACTTGCCTTGGGGAACAAAGAGAGTGAAAGGAAGAATTGAGCTGTACAAAAAAGGGTAACAGTGCGAGATACTGTTCATCAAGGAAAGAATATACAATTCCACCTGCAAAGACAAAAGGATGACACTCCCTGATGAACGAGTATGTAGAATAGTTGGAGCAGCTAAAACCTCAATGATGGAAGTGTCTGAGATGCCATCAACAGGACTCAAAATTCTCTCAGAACATTGCCAAGATATGTGGAGGGAAGGCAGATAGCAGGAAACACATACAGAAAAGAAGAAATCAATATAGGATGAGAGTGTCTGCAGCCACAGCATTTGGGTGTGGAATCAAAAACCAAAAGAGCTGAGGTAACCAAACATTTCATGACTTACAGACAAAATGGAGAACAATGAAACTAAATAAAGATGTAAACATAAAATGCCTCTGAGATGGATCAAATATAATGAGAATTAGGAACAATCAAGAAAAGACCAGCCATTCCAGAGAAGAAGGGATGTGGTTATAGAAGAGGTCTACCTAGTAGGAGCAAAAAAGTTGCCAATCATCCAAAAAAGGAGTGAAAACAAAGGTCTAGGTTTTGGATGTAGCAAGCAAAAGCCCTTATGACCTGGCTGAAAACATAAGAAGCAAAAGCCTGCCAAAGGGTTGCGCTTCAAGTTAGTAAATTGTATCTTGGCAGACAAACTGAAAGAAACATCATGATAATAGGAATATCAGAAATTGAAGGAAGGTATCTGAGACAATAACCATCCAAAAGCAAGGAAAATAATTATTAAAAGAAAGAAATTCTTTCATCAGAAGTGGTTAAGAGAAGTACAATGACAGGATGTCAATCTCCAGTATTCATGAGGACAAGTGGTAACTCTAGAGCATTCAAAACTGGGAATTTCAACAATGTGTCTTTGGGAAGGTGGAGGGGCTGAGGATCACAGGGCATAGAAAAACTTAACAAGGAAAGGAAAAGAAAAGGAAGAAAAATGATGAAAGAGACAATGAGTAAGAACCTGAGTGAGCCATGGTCTGCTGTGAAGGAAGTCCACATGTTAGTAAAGAAAAAAAAGTGACCAAAGCCAACTGGACACAGAGATAGTTTGCAGCAAAACAGAGATTAACCCTCCTTGAGAGACATGAAGATGAAATACAAGATAGGACAAAAGTACATGGGCCAAGGCATATAAAGAGATGCATGGGAACAGGAAAGACAAAAGACCAGAAAAGTAAGAGAAAACTGATGGCAAGCAGCTTTTATCCAGGACTCCAGGTGTGAAGAACATCCCAAGATCCTCATGGCAAATGAGTGAAGCAATAGAACTGAGGAAGGTGAACAACAGAGAAAGAGTGTAAAATTTGAAGGAATCTCAACTACAAAGAAAACATGAGGTGAGAGACAGAAAGAGCCAAAAATGAGAACCTAGTCTAAGTAGGGATAGAGAATGATTCAAGATACCCAAGAAAAACTACATGGATCCCAATGAAGGGCCTCAGGTGATAAGAAAATATACTTAAAGTGTGCAAATGTCCAGACAAAATCAGGTATATTATACTCAGCTTGTTGTAAAAGGGTTAACTGGGACTCTCAAAAGACCAATAAGGTTATAACACATACTTGCAGAGCTTGCTTACTTATTAAATAAGAAATACCATTGAGTAAGATTGCATCATCAGAGGGGGAGGGAATAACAGATTAGGAGTAGAAATAAAGGAATCAAAACATGAGTTAGGATAAAGGTTGCTTTGAGCGAGTGTGAGAATGAGAGTGCTAGGTTTACAAGGGTTCCCAGTAATACAAAAAAAGTTAAGGCTAAAAGAGACAAATTCAGTAAGCATTTAGGTACCAGTTTCCAACAAAACTGAGCCTTTGGCTGCAAGGAATGTAAGAGATTTCAACAGTAATAAACTTTTAAGTATATGGGTAAAGGTATCTGCAGTGAAAAGATCAGAAAGACTAGAACTAGAATATGCTTGCCAGGTGCTAAAGTACAGGACATTATAGACCACAGTGTTCTATCAAGGATATGTGCTTTCATCATTGGCGCAAAAAATATAGATGTGCTTAATTCCCCTAGATGGGTCTTGTGGTGCATTAAATTTTGTCTGTTCTCCTATCAACTTTCCTCTGGCATCATCAGAAAGCCAATTTATTAATGCACAGGCATGGTTACTGATATAAAATCGATTTTTATTGGGTATGGTTCTTGCTAGATCAATAAATATGATCATTTTATCAAGAGACATCATTGAAACAAAATATCTTATTGTAGTGAAGTGAAAAGAAAGAACAATTCTTAGTCTTTTTGGGTCATTAACTCAAAAGAAAAGCAACTTGGAAGATGAAGGAAACACAGAGAGTAATACTTTAGTGTACCCATGTACAGAGGACTCTGGACTTTCCACTAAAACTTTCTATTTAGAAAAAGAGGATATTGTAATTTCCAAATGAGAGTCTAAAGGTTTCTTGAAGAACTCAGTTGTCTGCATGTATTAGCCTTGAAAGTGGGGAGAAAAATGTAACATACTGTTCAGATAAGAATGTGTGTGAAATGTTTGAGCTAACTGCTACTGTTATTCATACAAAACTTGATGATAAACTGTTGAGGTCCCCATATGTGAGCATTTTATGTGATGAGAGTACTAATACTAGATTTAAGAAGTTGGTTGCATATAGTAGAATTTTGGACCCAGAGTGATTCAAGCACTCAACTAAATTTTTCCACAACTTATAGTACAAGTTGATCATGAAAATCTTTCAGATATTATGAATATAATGCAAATTTTCCCTTCCAAATAATGGGGCTTGGTCAGGTGAAGGGGTCACATTCTTAGACAAAACCCAATGATGTTGAACTACCACTGTGCTTTGCTTAGTATTAGTGATATCCAAAGCAGCAGGAGAATCTACCTATTTAGTTAAATATCAAAGCATACTGACTGGATTTTTTTTTTTCCAAAGCATTATCCAATCATGCTACAGAAGACTTGTAGGTATTCAGAATTTGCTTAGTAAGCCAATATTAAAAATTAAAGAGGTCCATGAAGTAACGGCTATTGTCAGTTTATCTAGCAGTGCAAACTGTGCAAGTATTTAAAAACTTACTACTTTCTTCGCAACTGACAAAGATGACAAATCCAAAGTTTTCACAATATGACTTCACAGCCAAAACATACTTGTTAATGGACATTTTACTGGTTGTCTCACAATTATTTCTGAAATTTCAAAAATCTGCCATGGATGTTAATTCTGTTTCAGTAGAACACTGTAAAACTACTTTAAATAAGATAAAATGTGTTTGAATGGAGAATGATACCCAATTCCATCAACAACAAAATGATCATCTGACTGCTGGTGAAAAGAAAAGCTTAGGGTTAACCCGATAATGTCAGTGCAGAAAAGTATGTTATGTAACTCTCATTACATTTTGTTCAATAATAAAATGAATGGATAAAGTTGTTTAAAACTTGACAATAAAAATATGTAGCTTGAAAAAAATCTTCTTTTTCTTCTACCATTTTTAATAAAAATTTGTTATTTAAATCAGTTATTCCATTCAGATTCTGAATAGTTCACCTGTAAGTATTAAAATACTATTTATCATCTTCCAGTTTTCATAATTTCTAGACCTACCTAAATTAATTTGAGAAGATTTTAGGGCAAATGTTTATATTTTTCCAGTTTCTCTACCATACCATTTAAACTAGCCATTATCATTAATGTGCAGTGCAATGAAATGCTTAAACTTAAGAAATTAAAATATGTACATAATCTTTAATTTTGTTGAATAATTTTAAAACATTTTCATGCCATTATATTTCCACCTATAGTTGTTTTTTCTTAACATTTTGTTTCCCTTTCATATTCTTTATTATCGATTATTTATGTTGATACACATCAACATGTACCCACTGGCAACAGAATAGTATTGACAGCAGAGATACCTAGCTCCAGCAAAATCTTTCTACGCACACTTGGTATTGTAGCCTTGCAGAACGAGGGGAGGTTCTGGTTATTTTATAACAATATCAAACCTTTCAGGTATGAATTTCAAAAGACAAATATGTAATTAGCTAAAATATAAAAATAAAACCTATTTACAATTTAAATGTCTCTCTCTCTATAACATATTTAGGTAAGAATCAACTAAAGTGTTATTGTGAACAAAGCAGCTAATAATAGTAAAAGTAATCACATTTATATAAGGAAGACAACTTGGCACCAATTTCTAGATAACCATTATGGATTACAGTGAAAATTGAGCTCTTTCTTATGAGTACAAACATGTACATGTAACTTCTGAAGTTCAACTTTAAACTATATATAGAAGGTGCATAGAGTACCTGTCAGAAATGGACAATTTATTTCTTGTTTCAACTGCATTAAGTAAAGTACTTTGAACCATACATGTTGAAAGGGCAAGTAAGCTACATTCTCACCTGGACATGCATGTACTTGACTATTGCCTTACGATTCAAACTATACTTCCCCAAATTTCAAAACTGTTTATAGCTTGTACATAATATGACATAATCTTGCAAGATTTCATTATTTCTTTCAATGTTTCTTTTCAAGTAAAGCAATAAAAAACTAAAATAATATAAAATCTTATAATGTACTTGAAAAAACCACTTCACTAACACAGTGACGTGCAGAAATGAGTTTGAAAATTGTGCCATTTTCATAAGGTCAAAGGGAACCACACTAAGTAAATAAACTATTGACCCTATCAGAGAGAAATCTGTTGATGCTATCTTGGAGAAGACTGATTAAAGACTTCTGAATGATGACAGTAATATCATGTACACCTCTTGTCTGCTAGCAGTGAAACCAATATCATTCTATTCTCAGAAGAATCTTAAGAAGTGAGGTAATGAGCAGCTTCAATCATTAATCAGTCAATACAAAAAGCCTAATGTGTCTAAACCTGCCAAGAACAGACTGGATATGGCATCACAACAGTACAACCAACCTCTGATGGTAAAACTTTTTGTGGTTAGAGTTGGCTACCCAAGAGACTATATCATCATTCAATTTTAATGGGCCACATCCATAATGTTGACTCTAATCCTTGACCAAAATTTTCAGTAATTTCCCCAACTACAAACTCAAAAATTTGAACCCTTACAAAAATATATCTTGGTACTTTGATAGATTGTACATTTTACATGAGAACTGTTAATACAATCCACCAAAAATGGCTGTAGACATTTAGGAAAGTTCACTTTTGTGATTGGCTAATAATAGTATTTTAGTCACTAAACTTCCTATCGTAGACAAGCATTACCTCTTTGCTGATTTATGTATGTAAATTTTGTATTGAGTTTAACTTAGCATAAGTCACTAGGTGTGGTAACACAGTAGAGTATATACAGCTCAATTAGTTACATTACCACAAGGAGTTCACAAGAAAGACGAATGCTGGTAGAAAGAACATTTTGTGAGATTAATTTCTTGTACAGATGATAATGACAATAAAATTAACATGGCTGTCTCAACTTCTCACCAATAAGTCTTCAGTATGAACTAAAATGATGAAATTTATAAAATCAAACTTAGAATTTTCTTTCTTAATCATCAGAGTTGACTCCCCTTTAGACTACATACATACAGATATAAGGCTAATGTTTGACATGACCAACAGTCTAAGAAATAAGAAAAGCAGGCAAGACCACAAATTAAACATAATAATGATAACTGCAAACAAAATTTTATGAAAGTTTTGACCAGTATGAAACAGAATAACAAAAAATAAGGCTGACTTTGCCTGTCTCCAGGTCAATATACAAACAAGTATGAACAACATACACAAAAATGGTGTGTGTGTGTGTACGTGTAGCATTCATGCATTGTATACATATTACATCATGGTAGAATATGCAAGAGTTTTGATGCAAGTTTAATCTTATTATAGGCTGTACTTTAATATACTTAGTAGCAGGCCAAGATGGTGAGAATGAAAACATTGAACATAATGGGCCAAGATTGCTGTTCTGTTTAAAAGTTTTACAGGTCACTGACTGTTTGTTTTCTTATGATACTAAGTAACATTAGTTTAATTTGGGCATATTGTTTTACCCATGTAATAAAACTTCCTGTGAAATAAGGCATCAAGAACTAGACATATTTCATTTGTTAAGACTGGGGCAGGGAAATGAAGAGGTACTATTCATTATGACTGCAGGGGGGTATTTCGAACCCACCAATGCTGTACATCTGTGGCATCAATCTTCAGAGAAAGTGACACAACCCTTCCAAGAAATCTATAGACCCTGGGGGAGAAGGTACAACCAACTGAATAAAGATGCAAAATTGCCAACTAAATATTATTTGTATTGTTGGGAAATAAATAAGATATAAAAAACATCAAAATTCTTGTAACTGGGCCTTTTTTAGGGTCTTTGTATATAAATATTCTCATAAGTGGACCCTTTTTAAGGGTCTGTTTTTTTTTCTCTCAGACAAATAATACAACCTTCTGGAGATGATGTATGCTAATATAATTGTATAACTGACAGGCAAATTGTTTAGCATGGGCTCGAATGTCAGGGAATGGGAGAAAAACCAAATAGGGTTGGTATGAATGTTGATGTATTAAAAAAGGATATGGATCATAAGAACTATGAGCTAGGGATAAAACATCACATATCTGAGAAATAAAGTTTTGAAAAAACCATGGAGCTGAAAGGGATTCTCAGGAAAGGTTTGGGAAGGCACAGCATATTCAGGAGGTGGAGACAGGTGATCAGAGTCCTTGTCAGCCTGTACAGGTTCAGCAGGAAATGGAGCAATGTTTTGAGGTTAACCCATGTGACATTAAATTTGTAAATAAATGTAGACAAATCTATCAGATCGCCTGCACCTGAAGCCTTGATAAAATGCTTGTCAAAATAGAGACACTAAGGTGGTGATACTTACTTCAGAATTCATGCTTCAATAGTCAGCAAAAGTTAATGTATTAAATAGATGGAACAAGAATTAGAAAACTGGGTATGTTAAAAAGTTATAATGACTTCAAGAAATAATTATAGCTCAAACAGAAATACATTTGTGTACAAACACTGCCAAACAAAAAGTGATAGCTCAGTAGAAGTGCACAGAGGGAGTCACGTGTCAGATGAGTGTACTGTCCTCCTATTGGTCGAGAAATGATGCATGATGACTTACATGAGACATTGGAATTACTTGATTTCAACAGGAGGAAGTAGAAAGCTAGTGGCATGAGAAAAGAAAATGTTTACATATGAGGAACCAATAAATGAGAGTAGCTAATATTGTGAAAAGAGGGAAGTACTGCATCAGAAAGTTATAACAGCAAAGATTTTTCAAACTGCTTTATAAGTTAATATTTGACAATAACTTTGTATTAGAAATAATGGAGGAAATAAAAAATAATATTGTAACTTTAAAATACATCATCTACACTTTAAATTATCAACAAACTGAATGAAAGTAAAGGCTTTGAAATATATAGAATGGTTAAACATGTAAACTTTATATTAATGTAAGATTATTTAAGCATGACTTTAGTTAACTGAATTTTATATATAACATTTTAAAAAACTGCCTTCATCAATTCAAAATCAACCTTTAAGTTTTAAATCTTTCATGCTTACATGTTTTGACTAAATTATGAAGTTATTAAAAAAGATGAGGTAAAAGTATAAAACACATTTATTTTATGACCCAAACATTCATTAAATGCTTCTACAAGAAAAACTCTTCTAGAATGGTTGGATAATAATAATAGTGTTCATAAACATTTCCTACTTGCAAATAATATATTTCTAGAATGCTGAAATATTATGCAACATCAACAAGTTTAAAAAAATCATAAGGAAAATCATTTTCAAAACTGAAGATCTGATAAAACTGAACTGTTTTAATTTCATTTGAAGTTTGATTTAGTGGATGGGATGACTCAAATGGATCAAGTCTCTTGATGTCCTTAAATCATGTATGTGTGTATACATATACACACACATATATAACAGGATAAATAAAAATAAAAGGTGATTCTGAGCAAATATCTGAAGTCCTAAAGCAGCTGCATATGATGGAAAATTAGGGGAAAATATTCTTAACAGAAATTGCTTAAAAAGTACTTGAACCATTAACAGTAGAATATTTCCTTGTCTATATTAAAAAACTCAAACTATGATCATAGTATCAAAAATTATCAGTTTTTAATGACATTTAAAAATTGAAACAAAAAATCCAAAAATGTTCAACTAAAACTTCAGGTAGTAGCTATTTCCATGCAATTACTAGAACAGTAAGTGTTGGAAAATATTGTTTTCATAGTAAATTGGTATTAAAATATTATTGTCACTGAAGTTTAACAATACACTAATTCTAAAGTAGTTTTAAGTATTACTGCAATATTAGTGCTTTTAATTTACACCAAAGATGAAAATAAATGATACTAATAAATTTATCAATTTCACAACATCATTCAAGATGGGCATAAAACTTAGCATTTTATTCAAACGATGATGTTACGAATTAGTTGTTTCCAAAATTTCAAGTTGCTTGTGCTATAACTTCACAGTGTTAGGGGTGTCGTGTTAGTTTCTCCAAATGTAAAATAATTAATAAGATTAAAAAATATATATATATGCGAAATATATTGCGTATGACAACAGGGGTGTTGCGCAAATCAAAGAGGGTTAGGGTGTAGTTAACGAAAAACGTTTTAGTATCACTAAGTTCAAATATCATTTTTGGTTGGTGTTAAAATTAAACACTAACTGACTTGTTGGGACCGAGTTAAACAGCGAAAAAATAAAACATAACTTGTAAAAATTACCAATCGATCTCTGTCCAGTACAAATATTGAAACTGTTTTATCAAAACTTCCAGATGCTAAACGCTTTCCATCACAGTTCCAGTCCACACTATGCACCTTAGAAGAATGGGCTTGAAAATCTTTCACTTTACAATTACTTTGAAAATAATTACGCATTGAGGATGCATACGATGGCGCCATTTTTCAAACAAATATTAATTTTGTCTTTGTCCAATAGAGAGCGCTTAGTATTAAAAAGGGTACTTTTTTGATACATTTTGTATTAATATAAATCTTTCAATATATAAAAAAATGTTTTGATACTTACATTAACATATATAATAAAATTAGCTTTACGTACATTTCTGGCCGATGAAGACAAACAGTCACCAAATGAAAAAAGAAAATGGGATAACTGATTAGTTCACAAAATTAAATTTAACTCGTGATCCACGAGAGGGTGAGTGCATAATTGAAATAAACTCGTTGTATACTGCCTTACGCAAAGCAACACAATGAGATATCTGCGCTGTGCTCACCATAAGTATCGAAAACATTTTTATAGCATTATAATCTTTCATGCTTACCGCTGAGCCACTGAGTGGGGAGGAGGAAATAAAATTACAAATAAGTAGAAAATCGAAGAGTATAAAGACTGTAGAAGCAATGAAATTTAAATATAAAGATATTTATCTCTCTTACATTGAAATAGATTGTTTGTTTGTTTGTTTTTTGGAATTTCGCACAAAACTACTCGAGGGCTATCTGTGCTAGCCGTCCCTAATTTAGCAGTGTAAGACTAGAGGGAAGGCAGCTAGTCATCACCACCCACCGCCAACTCTTGGGCTACTCTTTTACCAACGAATAATGGGATTGACCGTCACATTATACGCCCTCACGGCTGGGAGGGCGAGCATGTTTAGCGCGACGCGGGCACGAACCCGCGACCCTCGGATTACGAGTCGCATGCCTTACGCGCTTGGCCATGCCAGGCCCTTGAAATAGAATATTGATTGTTTCAAATATTCTCACAAAGTTAACATGGGCTATCTACGCTAGCTGTCCCTAATTTTGAACTTTTACTACTCAGCTGTTCTTACAGCCAACTCTTAAGCTACGTTTTTTTAAATACTTGAATGTAACTGGCACTTTTAAAATGCTATCATGGACCCAAAGCTCAGAACGTTATGTTCAGCAACAGGGCGCGAATCATGGAGTCTTTCACTCACAGTATTACATATTAATTTTTAGGCAACGGAAGCGAGACACAACCGAAAATCTAAAGTTACCTAGGTTTGGGCAAAATTGAATGAAAAGATGTTTTCTGTTTAGATATTATATCATTAAACAATACACTTTTTATGATTTTTATAAATATTATTATTATCCAAACTTTAAATAACTTACCAGAACAAGAAACAAGATTGTGGTTTTCGCGTGTTATATTACCTAATACGAAGTCCCTCAGTGACACAGCGGTAAATCTGGAGAGTTACAACGTTAGAAACCTGGTTTTGGTACTCTTGGTGGGCAGAGCACAGATAACCCATTGTGCTCAATTGAAAAACAAAAAACAACAACCTATTGCTAATCTAGACATTAAAATAGTCGATGAATGATAATAAATTACGAGTATGTAACTCAAATCTTGTATAATGATATTAATTGAATTTTTGTCATAGTTTTGCGAAATAGACATGGCAACTGATGGTTTATATTATTGATGTAGCACACCTTGTTGCACCTCTTATACAATTGTACAGATTATATGCAATATGCACTCACCATAAGTTCTTCAGACTGTGCTGACCATGTTTTACCTTACTGTAACCAAATGGTACTCATACTACATCTGAGTCATTCAGTTGCTGTACTTGGAATTTCTGAATAATTGATTGCAGTATCTACCATAATTTGATATCATTTGGTCCTTACTTTAAATATAACATAGTGTTTAGGGTCAGGACATTCCATGAATGGACTGTTCTCTTACTACGCTGTGAGACATAAATCAGCATTCTCACATTGAGGGAACAGGCGGTGATGCACAACAAAGTTTCAATTTCTCTAGTACTGAGATCCAACATACAATTATATATTCTGGATTTATGAAATTCTCGTTGTGCACATATATGAAAGCCTTCTATCATATAAATGGTGAAGGTAATATTTGTTGAATACCAGAGTTACGAACAGCTCTTTATTTGTAGTTCAGTACCTGTATTCAGGTGGTATCAGTATACGACTAGCACATCTAACTATGCGTTTCACTCTCTACTGTAACTGGAACAATACCACTCTTGCTGACATCAGAATACAGATGGAATTCATAATCTCATTTTGAGAACCCTCAAAGCAGATTCTAATTTTGAAGCATAGTTTTCAGTTCAAAATTTGGGATAAAATCGCATTATCTCTACGTTTTCCGAGAGTCCTCTTAATTTGTCTATTTCACATTCAAAATTAGAAGCATGTGGAAATGGCATTTCATATATATATATTTTAACTCCCACAAGTAACTACTTAAAAGGCCATTTGTTTCGAAATAGTCACCTAAGGTAGACAATGGGAGACAATAGATAATCTTAAACACTATTTATATGTGCTGTATAATATTTTAAGTATTATGTTTGAATGTTGGTGAAGCACTAGAAATAAAATGTTTGATACAAATTAAGCTTACTGTAGATGTTTTTCACATTTCTCTTAATTTAACCATTTCAGATTTAAAATCAGGCAGTGTAAAAATAGCACTTCAGATCTATCAACATAGAGCAAATAATTTTCTCATTCCTGTCCTTCTATATAAGCTCCAATCACCATTCGAAAGTGGCAAGATTACACCAGCTGAGTGATATAATGCAAAACTTGGACCAACTATCTCAAGTGTTAAAAATATTTTTATGTTTGATATCATTATTCAGATTAACTTTTACATATTCAGATGTCAGTTTTAAAGTGATGAACCAATGAGCGTCTCTAAATGCATCTAGAATTAATCTTTCCACGATAGTGAAAAAGCATCAAAGTGTGTTACTGTATATGCATATCTAAAATCAACATGGAACCTTAGTGTGATCTCCTTCCTAATAATTACTATTCGAGATAGTTACCAATTCTATGAAGTTTGTATGATTTTTTCCTTTAGCATCTTGTGTATCTTAGTGCTAAATATATCTATGGTGCTTCAGGACAGCATGCGTAATGGAAGTTTATCAGATGTATATCACCTATGTGTTTGATGGTCAGTTTAGGTTGTCCAACCACATCAGCTATAATTCCATGAACACATCAGCATATTCAACTAATAATTCTCTGAGCTTCAATTACTGCAACCATTTCATAGGAAAGTTAACAGTCAGTTTTATACTTATAAATTTTGAGCTAATGCTGTTAGTTTTCTGGACAAGAAACATTGCGTTCCATCATTGTAGTTAGGTTTCCTACGTAGCAAACACCACAGAATATAATTTATGTACAAGATGTTAGAATAACTTACTCCTATTTACATATTCATGCTTAGACAAACATTAGATCTGTGTCTATAGAACAAGGAGTTGTCAAGGGTAGCTTCTTCAGGAGCTTTACATGTTCCTAGGTTTTTCACGACCAACAGCCGTACTGTTAGCATGTCCCATCATAAAGTGATCCATGACTGCTCCTTGTATCATTAACAATGCTTAATGATTCACCTGCTAGTGAAACCTGCAGAAAAAATCATAATCATGGATATTCACAGCAGCAGTGAACAGTATCCAGGAAGAAACTTCTTTGAGACCAAACCGCTCTCTCAGATAGTTGGTTGTCTAACTATAGTGACACATTATCAGCCTTTCTACTTGTGAAACTTATCATATCATCATTCAAAGATATTCAAACTTAGAGCAAACAAGAGTTACAAAAACACAGTAAGGTGCGTTTGTCAAGAAAAAAAACACACTGCACAATGAAAATCCTGTGGTCATGCCATTAAAATTCCTCTCTGCTTTCTACACTCTGTACTATTTTCAAGTTGTAATGACGATCTTAGAGTAAAAAGTAACGTTCACACTAACTTGAGAAACACCAAGAAACGTATTAAGGGGTTATGCTGATTTTTCTAACTTTATGTTTCAAGAAAGAGTCAGACACAGTGAAAACTAAAGCAAAAAGTAACTTTTGTTTACAACAAAGGCTATCAAAGTGGCGAGTGAACTAGCTCTAACCGTTTTCCACATTAATACTTTTTTTCATTTTTAACTTGCTTCAGAAAAATAGAGATATCAGTATGCATAAGATTTTGTAATTCCATATATTTCAGTGTATAGGCATTGCTCATGTCTTTTATATGCAAAAACGGCTCGTTTGGGCTGAGAAAACACTTTTACATGGAATCTCTGATGTTCATTCCAATATAGAAATAAGGGAGGAAAAATCTGTAAGGTATTACCTGACCTGCTAATGAGAAAAATGACCATATAAAGTGTATTCTTCTTGAAAGGATGGCCTGGCATGGCCAAGCGCGTAAGGCGTGCGACTCGTAATCTGAGGGTCGCGGGTTCGCGCCCGCGTCGCGCTAAACATGCTCGCTCTCCCAGCCGTGGGGGTGTATAATGTGACGGTCAATCCCATTATTCGTTGGTAAAAGATTAGCCCAAGAGTTGGCGGTGGATGGTGATGACTAGCTGCCTTCCCTCTAGTCTTACACTGCTAAATTAGGGACGGCTAGCACAGATAGCCCTCGAGTAGCTTTGTGCGAAATTCCAAAACAAAACAATCTTCTTGAAAGGATTTTTTTCCAAAAGAAAGTACACATAACATCATATAAAAATGATTAATAACAATAGGTTGCTTGGGTTTAAGGAATTTAGTAACATTCATTGAACAGTGTTCTATTGTCAGAACTGCAAACACGGCTAGAAAGGTTTATGAAACGTTCACCTTGCTAAACGGGAAAGAATAGAGAGAATAAAAAATATGACAACTGACACAAATTGTTAGGAAATGATTTGACCCATCACAGGTCTTAATTTAATGATTTCAATTTAATAACGAATATCTGACTTAACATATATATATAGTACACACTGCTGGCCAAAACCTTAAGGCCAATGAACATAAAGAAAAAATATGTATTTTGCGTTGTTAGACTCAACCACTTATTTGAGTAGAGCTTCGAAAGATTAAAATAAGAAAAGGGAAAATAAAAATAAAAATCTTTTTAGCAATTAATAGGGAAAATGTGAACACTATGAAATTAAGACCATACCGAAAAGAAGTCCTAAGCAGGGTAGCAAATGCCCAACAAGAGGTTTCAGTAGTGAGTTGCATGGCTGTCATTGTGAATAACTTCAAACATTCGCTTTGGCACGGTCGATATAAGCGTTTGCAGAAGGCTGGCTGGAATGTTATTTCAAGTGGTGAAGATGACTTCACGAAGATCATGCACTGTTTGGAACTGACTTCCATTTCTATAAATTTCTCTTGTCATCCATTCCCAAAAATTTTCGATGGGGTTCAGTTCGGGCAAACACCCTGAATGGTCCAAAAGAATCACGTTATTTGCCATGAAAAAGTCCTTTCTCCTGCGGGCATTGTGGATTGCAGCGTTGCACTTCTGAAAGATCCAATAATTTCCACACAAGCGAGGGCCTTCAGTCAATAAAGATGCTCTCTCCAACATGCCAATGTAGCCAGCTGCTGTTTGACGTCCTTGTATAACCTGAAGCTCCATTGTTCCATGGAAGGAGAATGCACCCAGATCATGATTGAACCTCTTCCACTGTGTCGTATAAAAAATGTCTCCGATGGGATATCTTTATCGTGCCAGTAACGTTGGAAGCCATGTAGACCATCCAGGATAAATTTTTTCTCATCAGAGAACAAAACCTTCGTCCATTTTTTCTCATCAGAGAACAAAGCCTTTCTCTTGTAGATGCCGTCTTATTGTTTTTGAGGTGCATTCTGCGTCTGTAAGGGCCTTAATCTGGTTCGACGATTGCTTGGTGTCTTGCTGGACAACCCATCAAGTCCTCCTGCTCAATGTCAGATAAATTTTCTTGGGCCGACCACTTGAAATTCTCTTTCCGTATCTTTCAAGGCCTTTTAAGAAATTTGCAACTGCAGTTTACTACGCCCAATCTCACCAGCGATGGCACGTTGAAAGAGACCTTGCTTTTGCAGCTTGACAATTCTGCCACGTTCAAACTCTGTCAACTTTTTAGCCTATGCCATGTTTTTACCCAATGTAACACAGGATATGTTAGTGGGATGTGTTGACAACGCTAATGCTTGAACACAAATGACTATATTTCGTTATATGTTTACCGATTAACGCTTCATTTCAGTATGGTCTTAAACTTTTGACCAGCTAGTATTTAAGCTAATTTCATAATGCTCACATTTTCCCTATTAAATGCTAAAAAAGTTCTTTATTTTTATTTTCCCTTTTCTTATTTTAATCTTTCGAAGCTTTACTCAAATAAGTGGTTGAGTCTAACAACGCAAAATGCATATTTTTCTTTATGTTCATTGTTCTTAAGATTGTGGTCAGCAGTGTACTTCACCTAAAGAATATACACAACAAGTATTTTCTCATCCCATTTTCAAACTTACAGATTACCCAATGCCGTATGAAAAGTAAAACAGGGTTAGTTTTTTTTTTTTTTTTTATTTTCCACAAAGCAACGCGAGGGCTATCTGCGCTAGTCGTCCCTAATTTTGCAGTGTAAGACTAGAGGGAAGGAAACTAGTCATTACCACCCACCGCCAACTCTTGGGCTACTTTTTTTCCAATGAATAGCGGCATTTGCCGTCATATATAACGCAACCACGGCTGAAAGGGCGAGCATGTTTGGTGCGACCTGGATTCGAACCCACGACCCTCAGATTAATAGTCAAACGCCTTAGCCCACCTGGCCATGGGGGGCCAAAACAGGATTAGCTGCCTAAAAAATGAAAAAAAGGAATGAGGTGATACTGTGATATTTCTGGTAAATATCTATATTTGTAGAATTTCTCACGAGGCTAAAGATCAAGGGAACTGTAAAAAGAAACTCTCAAGATCGCACATATCTCAGAGACAGATATCAGAAGCATCATATTCGAAGCTCACTTCGAAATGTAACATAGCAAGATGCTGGATGTGCTGTCGGTGTAACGGATGTAGGTGAGATTATGACAATATTCCAGTTGCAGAGAGAGCAAGTCCTAAAAGTAGCGAGAGAAGAATTTCCATTGCTGGTAATAGAAATGCCCAACGGGTATGTTCATAGAATCATGAGAACATGTGGATAGTTATGACTAGAACAATGAGAGTGATTAACGTTTTGGAGCTAGAAGACCGTCACAACCATTATACCGAAAGAAAAAAACGCAACAAAAATCTCCTGAGATCAAGCCCTTCAGATCTATATATCTTATTTCTACTTATCTGTATTTCGGGATTTCTCGAGTACCTTATTTTGTTACCAAAAGGTACACAATGATCCAGTTGACTCAGAGATTCGTTATTAATACAGCAGCAATATGAACTTTTACATCGGGTCAAAGTCCGTAAACAATTAATACTTGTAATTTCAACATTATAAAATTCCTATCTGCTTCTTTTCTCCTTACGCCGTATTATCATAGCATGTATTTTAATTGCAGGGTCACATACAAGGCAACAGAAAATCACCCTGAAAACATTTTATTGTGTAACTATGAAATCTAAAAAATTAACATTCGATTTATATAATATACCATTTTAATACAACATTTCGTTCTTTACTTGAAACAGTCACTGTTAACTATGTGCTGCAATATTAAAACTTTTTATTGTGTGTTTTGTTATAGCAACGCCACGTCGGGCTATCTGCTGAGCCCACTGAGAAGAATCGAACCCCTGATTTTAGCGTTGTAAATTTGTAGACATACCGTTGTACTAGCGGGAGGGGGCAAACTTTTTACTAAAATTAGCACTACTTTTAAATGAAGAAATAATGAATTATTTTTCGTCAAGCAATTTTACCGGTCGTGAGCTCTGAAAAACCTTCGAAACGTAGAAGACACATCATCTAAGCACGCTTTCTACATTCCTACACTTAATTACACAACTGCCTTCAAACATGTGGTCAGCTATCGGTCAGTATTCCTTTCTTTCCTTGTGAACCTAACGATGACCAAAGAAGGTAGAAATGTTGTTCGCTCCCCTACATAGTTTTCTCTACTCATACCAGCCGTTTATTACATATATAATTTTCTCTACAAGTGGGTTTTCTTGTTATCTCGGATTATAGAAGACACGGTTTGTATGTTATTGTATACCTATTACGCCGTTGTCGATAATAATAATAATAATAAATGAATCAACGGCTGTCCCATCTGTAGGGCTGCTTATACCGGCTTTATTTTAAGTTTTCTTTGTTTATAGTAACGTTTTTAAAAAAGTTACCTTTAGTGTACATATAATCATAAAAATCATTCCTGTCAATGTTGGCAGAAATAAAAAGTATTTTTAAATATTACTTTAAGAGTAGGCTCATTTTTTTCTAACTATATATATATTATGTTTTCATGCTTATTCAATAAAATGAATTTTAGGCAACTGGTGTATGATTTTTTTAATATTTACAATTTACAAACAAAAAGGTAGAGAAAGAAAAAGTCGAGTATATTTCAAAAGCTTGAAAGTGGTAAGAAAATAAAGGAGCTTGATTGTTACATGCGGCCTGTCACGTTTAATTCCTGTTTTTCAGCTACCTACACACAAAGCAGTTATTCCTAGGTTAGTCTGTACAAAACTGTATCGTGTCACACAAAAAGAATGGTATCGCCCAGGAGTGAAATAGCGCACGTAATCAAAATAATTTTTATTCAGTATGATTTGACCTTTACGTGTACTGCTATGTTCGTGTGGAACAATCGACACTGAAGTAGGCTGATGTTTTCCAATAGATGACATCACATACTTAAGCTAAATGACATTGTATCACATGAGTTACCAACTGTCAGAATTATGTGCACCTTGAACTAAAATGTTCATGAGACAGGAGATTTGTCACAAAGCTTCTGAAAATGTGAACTGTTCTGGAGCTGTAACACCAACAAAATAAGTTACTGAAATACTTCACGTACTCAGAATTGTTGAAAGTTTTGGTATATAGGGAAAGCTATTTAATATGAACAGTTTTAATCCATCGGATGACAAGAAAGGTTTGTTATTTTCATCTAACTGAATATTTTAACCTTATGTGTATGTTTATGATAATTATTTCACAGGATAATTTTGAAACGCGGAGGAGGAGAGAGAAGACAGAACTAAAAGGTAAAGATTTATCTAGATAATGCACTTTAAAATATATCTTCGGAATATGTGTTGCTTAATGTTATTTTTATAGTAGAAATTTACAGTTTGCTGAAGCCCAGGTTACGCATAAAATTGATTATTAGTCAGCGTTAATATATTTCTAAAGTATGTGTATATAATAAGCGTATCCCAGCCTCATTTCTTTAGCTGAATCACACTATTGTTTTCGTTCCAATTTTTTTTCTGTAAGCGACCTAAAATCCAATGTATGATTTTAAATATGTGTATATATATGCTTTTGGCAAGTTCCTAAAGTTTCAACAGACATACAAATATAGATAATTTTCTTTTCAGTTAAATACTGTCAAAATATCAATCTACCCGACACAGTACAGGTTAGAGTTAAACACTGTCAGGCCATTCTATACTATACAAAACAAAATAGGAGTTATTATAAAACGTATAAAATACAATTTTTAATGTAGCGATTCACGAAATCATAGTGGTTAAGTCCCGGCAGTGTTTCAATTTGTATAACCGCACGATCTAGTAAATAAGAACATTTAACATGTTTTAAATAAAATTTTAGTGACTCGTATTTGTGGAAAAACTATTTAATATTTCAGTTATGATTTTATTACTTGGAATATTTATTGCATCACGAATTAATGTTTTCTATTTGGATGAGTTTTGAATAATATTTACTTATATACAGAAGTTGAGTACGTTAAATTAACATAATTTTGAATTCTCACCAAATTGCCACACTGCATGTCGCTATATATGATCATGTTTTTTTTTCTTAAGGCTGCACATGTTGACAACAACTTTGTAACAATATTTTTATTGGTTTGTGTGGTGTGATAACAAAAGCCCACGAATAGTCATTGTTTGCTTTTCATGATCCATCTAGTGTACGAGATGGTGGTTTGTCAGTACCTATTTCAATAGTCTTGTCACTTAATTATTATGTCTTCAAAGGAAATAGCATGAATACTTTTTTTTTTTCGTTCTACAATTTTTTGAGGTATGTGATGGTTGAATAGATATATCATGGAAGCAACTTTATGTTTAAATGACTTGTGTAATATTTTTCGACATCCTTATAAATCATGTTGCATACTATTCCCTGGGGTAGATGGACGGCTTTGTGTTCGTGAATTATTACCTGTTACAAAACTTCGCCCTTTGCTTTCGACAATTGGAGTATAACTTGTTGCAGTTTTCTTTGCCGATGGCCCTGGTACCCAGTAATGGGCAGATATTGAAAGGGCAGAGCCTTATTGACAATAATGGAACTTTTCAAGCAAATAAAGTAAGCATGTTGTTTACTGTGTGCGTGTTTAAGGAGATTACGAGGACTGTTGCTAGGAGATACAGAAACATACAGATCCTCTTTTATTCAAGTCGGTCTTATAAACTTTTTTAAATATAAAACTAAGTAATGAATTATTGAATGCTAACACGTAGTATCTTATTTTTACTATAATGATCTACAACCTCCTGTGTGCTAGTCGTTTTAACGCTGGAATATTTATTTTTTATTATTCTAATAATAGCAAGTAAGGTGCGGAATCCAATTTATTTTCGTAGTTGTTGACAATTTTTGTGACAAAGAAGAAATTACACTTTTGAGGCATAAAGGCAAGAAGACAGGGGCTTGGGCTCATCTAGTTACTTCCCTATGCATCACCATTAGTGCTCCAGTTGAGCCTAACCATTTGTTTTTCAATGCTACTAAGTACATCGACTGTCTTTGTCTAGAACATTCTATATTTCCTATTGAACACAGCTTGATGAATGAAATGTATGAACAGTTTACGTTGAACAGAACCGCTGTATAGCCTTTCCAAAATCGGCCATTATTTGGTGACATCAAATTATTTACGAAATGTCAAGCAATATCAAACTGTAGTTCTAATACACCCTGTTTCATCGCTACTTTTATATTGGCTGTTGTTGTCACGTGGCTTACTGATTTAGACATTCAAAATCGTATCATAGTGTAATGGAACTCTTGCGTGAATGATATTGGAAAAAAAAAAAAACACTTTTTTTTTTTTTTTACTACGAGGTGTGCAACCCCCAACTTCGCAAAATTTTTATTCTGTGTGCATATAAATTTGCAGTTGGGATCGCGATTTTCTCGTTTCGCCTCCGTTTCCTGCCACGGAAAACTTAATTTTTCTCCATACTCCGGGTACAGATATGACGTAACCAATACATCCTATGCAGATCTAATGTATCGCCGCCATCTATACAAATATAATAGTACTGTTTCTTGTATGTGCAGGTAAATACTTCGCAGGGTGTGGATGAATCTCACCAAAATTGGCATTGACGTTCTTAGGGAGATACACACAGATTTTCAATTTTGCATTTCGCGTTCTTTTTTTTCTTTTTTTTTTAATATCATTACTTCGTTTCCGTTGATGGATCTTTATCAGATTTGGCATGAAGGTTTGTTGGGTCCATAAGGTTGTTGTTTTGAATTAAGCACAAAGTAACACAATGGGCTATCTGTGCTCTGCCCACCACGAATATCGAAACCCGGTTTTTAGTGTTGTAAGTCCGCATTGGGGGGCGGGTCCATAAGGAGAAATTTTAGATTTCACATTTTGTGTTTTGCTGTTTTTATAGGTGTTTTGGAGCATTACAATTATATATAAAAGAAACAAATTTTCATGTCCAAAGATAACCTTTCATTAATCATGAATTTACAAAACTTCCGTCCAGGGTAGGGATACCCCAGCTTGTTAATATAGTGTACTTAATCTTCTCCCTCTCTGTGTATATTTTTATACAGCATGAGATACAATATTTATACGTGTCTTCTACAGGAATGTTTACTTTGGAAGTTGATACCTAGAACAATTCTGGGATCTAGTTTATTGAGCAAAGTAAAATAAACAGTTAAGAAATTATCTTTTATTATTGTTTCGATAATTGACAAAGGTCATGTTTAGTCTTCCATAGACATTAACACAAATTGTAAAGAAAGTAAAAACTTTTTGTTTACTTGAAAGAAAACTAAAAAAAATGTGCATGTATTCCATCAATTTGTTCTTCTGTTAAAAACCAAATAAACTATGTCACCGTCAAAGTAAAATGTTGTTAATGCTTTTCGTGATTTATGAACATTTAGGTAAATCCTTATAACAAACGCAGGTGATTATGGTGATTATATTTAGAAATAAGTTGGCATTGTTGATATAAATGATAGAACCATTTGTAAATTTAACGTTTGTTTGGCTCATTTCCATTCTGCTCCTGAAGATGAATTGTTTATTTGTTTGAAGTTAAGCCCAAAGCTACACAATGGGCTATCTGTGCTTTGCCCATTAATGTTATCGAAACGCATTTTACAGCTTAAATAAAAAAAGAAAATTTATATACATATGCTAAATGAATAAAGAAAGAATTTTTTTATCATTTTCCAGGGGGAGACAGTGATGTTCCTTGCCACCATGGAGATGTCCATGTGAAGCATCGTACATATTATAGTTATTTAGTTATATGTTCTGTGTAGAGAAAATAGGTCATAATCTAGATTCAAACCAAAATAATTTATAAATCAGCCGATATTAAGTTTACCATATGAAGTGTATATCTGGAATTAATAGTTTTGTTTTTTATTACGCTGTGAGATTGACCGTCAATAACCATTTTTTTTTAAATATAACATTGGTTAATGTTATTGAGGACCTAGATGAACGTAAAATTTTAGTGTTTTTTTCTTATTGATCTTTGAATGCTTGATTTGACTGAATAAATACCATCTGTTTGGTGTTTAAGAAACCTCATGGATAAGTAACGAATGTATGGATTAGAGCAGGTAGCATCACCAGGATATTTTCACAAATGAATTAAATAAGTTATTATTTTAATTTTGCATAACTAAAATTTGTTATCCACCAGAAATGTTACATTTGTCATGATGCATTCAACCTGAGCTTCCTGTGAATAACTCTAATTATATTTGCAACAATTATGTGAAAGTGTTATAAAAATATCTTTACGATTTGTTGCTGTTTCTCTTCTAGAAAGTCTTAATTTCTATATGCTATATGAGTAATTCTTTTGACTCCTGTACTTATAAGTACAATGAGTTATAGAAACTTTGCTGTGAAATACTGTTTAATATTATTGATATACGTGTAAGCACTTACTTGTTTTCGAACAACGATTAGTATTAATAAAGCCGAAGGAATCATTTAATGTAAAGAGACTTAAATCGATTAAGAATGCTACATATACACGGTCCATCTCGAGTGAAATATGGAGTTGCGTTTATTTTATGCTCCAGGATGTGAACATTTGAGAGGATTTGACTTTGAGTATAACACTCAAGAAGGAAGTGCTCTCTGCAAAGCAAGTGATCGTCAGAAATGTATTGAATGTTTACTTTGGGATGCTCAGAAAGATATAGTTTCGTCGTCAGAAGTACAAGATACAGGGTAATTAAAAAAAAAAAAGAAAATCTGCTTTATTGTCGTGGAAAGTGAATAAATCCAGACATGGAAATAAGTAAGAACTTATTCTTACAGTATGTCGCCATTTTTATAACATTTCTATACACTCAAAATTAATTACAGGTTACTCAGTTGGTGTTCTATGAGATTTGCGAAATTAAATATACAGAAGCAATTAAGTCGGTAATAATTTTTTTTCTCCAGGAAATCGTGTAATTTTTTAGTAGGATGCGAGATGCTTATTTAGTAGAAGAGACCCGGCATGGACAGATGATTAGGGAGCTCGACTCTTAATCTAAGGGTCGCGGTTTCGAATTCCTGTCACACCAAACATGCTTGTCCTTTCAGCCGTGAAGGCGTTATAATATGGCAATCAATCCCACTATTCTTTGGTAAAAGAGTAACACAACAGTTGGCGGTGGGTGATGATGACTACCTGCCTTCCCACTAGTCTTGCGCTTCTAAATTAGGAACGGCTAACACAGATAGCTCTCGTGTAGCTTTGCGCGAAATCCAAAACGAACAAACAATTTATTTGAAGTTGTTAAATTCCCTAGCAGATTATGAGGGAGGTGCCACCTATGCAAATTACGCATGACTTATTTGTTATATAAACCTACAATATAATGAATTTAAGTTGTATAAGAAAACTGTTTTAAACAACAGGAGTTACATAAGATTTTGATATGTCATAATATTTAACAAATTATCTAATTATTATTTCATAATTTTTTGGTTAATGCTTAATACCAATAACAATGAATAAAGACTACCTTTTGTTATACTCTGCCTAGCGACTCTATTGAGACCTTTAAATAATATTAGGTTGCGAGTGAATATCCTCGAATTAAAATTACAACACCTCTTATTTGTCCAGAAGTTTCTCAAGATTGACCTATCATTTTTGTCTTCTGAAAAAAAGGTCTTTTTTTTTTTACTTACTGGCTTTTTTTACGATATAATTAGTTAAAAGGAATACATTTTAATGAAGTTAAAGAAGCAAAATAGCAAAGAACTTCGTTAAAAACAGCAAATTCAAACATCTGAGTAATTGTATTAGTTTTTTTATAAATTAAAAACAAACTGAAACAACAGTAAATTGAACAAAAAACAAAAACAAACTATGCACTAATTGAAAAGATCCCGGGTACAGAGCTATACTGTGGCATTATAAGTTGTACCTTAGGTTTTGGAGGTGACTGTAAAAATATAGGATCTACTTTACGGTGGGAATACACCGTCTATATAAGAAATAAATGAAAGGTTATATAGATGTGGGACGTTATGGGCTTGAACATCAATATGTCGCTCTCGTAATTTCTATGTCTATACCTATTGCCACTCTTTTATTTCTTATGTGAGACTGGCGAATGGAGGTTAAGACTGATAGACGGTGTATCCCCATCGCAATATGGGTTCTATATTTTTACAGTCACCTTCAAAACCTAGGGTACATATTATAGCCCACATTATACATGTAGCCTGTACCTTGTGATCTTTTCAATTAATGCAGCCTTTTTTTGTTTAATTTATTTTTGTTTCTTCTTGTTTTTTTAAGTTTATAACAAACTAATATATATATATATATATATATTTCTTTTGTTAAATAACTGATGTAATCTTGCATTTTGCAGAATATTTTTATGAAAGACATTACTTGATGTCAGTGAGCAGTTCATACAGTTTTTGTTTTTTTTTGTCTTCCACTCATATGAAATAGATATTCTTTGTCCGATGCAATGTGGTCAAATATGAATTGTAAGAACTGATAGATTGTCTTGCTGTGCATCACTAGAAGACTTTATGATATCATTGTCACAAAATCTTCTGGGATTGAAGTTTGGAGAGTTAGCGATGCTACCTAAAATTAACTATTGAAAAAAATTCCATAAAACGTCATAAATTATCTCGTTACATGCCTATTCATTGAGAGACTTGATCACTTGAATAAAAAATGTCATTAGAGGACTTGATAACATTTACGGCGATCAAGGTGATCTCAAACCAGATTTATAAAAAACCCTTGTCCATCAAAGGGGAGATACGGCATTGTGAGAATAGGTACCATAGATGAGTTCACATACACTCTGGATGCTACTAACTCTTCTACAGGAGTTAAAGGATCAATGAGCTCTCATGAGAACATTTTATAAAGAGTATTAGTGTGATTCATCATTTAAACCACATCACATACTTCCAGGCGTTCATTGTCAAACATTTGTGTTTATGCATCACCAAAACAGTGTTCTTGTTCGCTTTTAAGAAAAACAAATTAACAAGAAATTTAATATTACGAGTTTTTCATTTACATAGTATTATTGTATGGTATATATATTTTAATATTTTAACGTAGATGCCTTGTATTGTTTGTGGTGAACGTTTGAACATGAAATAATGGAAACTGTAATATGAGAATACCAGTCGACTCGTGAGTTATAAGAGTAAGTCCGGTCAGTGATGTACATTTTGGATTTGTGTTTTAAGCAAGTTGAGAACTTGAAAGTAAAAGACTGTTTAGTTTTATTTGTGAGTTAAGCCTATCAACAGGTTGAAGAAATAATGTTTTGATTATAACTAAATGGAATTGACTGTGATTTATTTTCAGGAATAACGAAAACGAAACCACCAACAGAGTGGTATATCTGGTTACATATTTACTGCGTAGCAAGAATATGGACACTAATTGGAAAGCCAGATAGATTTTTGCATTACATTACAAACTAATCATTGTAGCTGCATCATTTTATTCTAAAGGCTTAACAATTGAGTGATATTTGGACACACAAATGATGAGCCTATATTGCATAGTGTTCTGTTTGTTTGTTTGTTTGAATTTTTGCACAAAGCTACTCGAGGCTTATCTGCGCTAGCTGTTTTTAATTTAGAAGTGTAAGACTAGAGGAAAGGCAGCTAGTCGTTATCATCCACCGTCAACTCTTGGGCTATTCTTTTTACCAACGAATAGTGGATTGACCGTCACATTATAACCCCCCCCCCTCACTGCTGAAAGGGCGAGCATGTTTGGTGTGACGAGAATTCGAACCCGCGACCCTGAGATTACGAGTCCAGCACCTTAACCACCTGGCCATGTTGGGCCTCTAGAGTGTTCAATAAATGTATGTGGATGTCCTAAAATGATCATGCAGTGTATATCTTCAATGACATTGGATTCTAAGATATGGAAATTTATTAATCATTCGCTCTAGTGTACATATATACACAGATATTTGACAGCAGTTTTCCTCTTCATTTATTCATTCAAAGAAAAAGTTAGTTATAAAGTAAAAAGTGACAGACCTCTGAGTCTCTTTATGATGCAGCTTGTACACTTTCCTCCAAAAACCAAAGTTCACTTGAACCTTATGGAAACCACATTTAAAGCTTAACAAATGATCATCAAAATGTTAATAAATTTGATAAAATGAAAGAAAGTCCTGTTGAAGGTATAGAACATAACGCATAGGTACTGAAGGCGGCTAAGACATAATTTTCAATGCAATTTGAAGCATCCATTTTTCCCTATAATCGTGTGTGTGTTTTCTCATAACAAAGCCACAACAGGTTATCTGCTAAGTCCACCGAGAAGACCCTATAATCGTCCACAGATTTACAATTTATTTAATCCACCTCAGTTTCATTTCCTGTCTATTATATATTGATTCATTATAAACAGATAAAGGTTCTAATGTCAGTTCGGTAGCTAGAAAAATACAGAATCGAAAGTATAAAGATATTAAGGTAAAATATCAAATGTCATGTAAATGGTCACTAAGTTGTTTATTTTCTAATTAATTTCGCTTTTATTTCTTTTTCTGATTTTAAAAATATCAAAAATGATAAAATTGCCACTTCAATTATAAAAAATATTACTGTTGAGTGCGCCTCCAACTCTTAGTCAGTACTTTTTACAAGTTTGATTCACTTTCTTTTTCATTCATTTTTGCTCCCACCCATATACACACCCATTGATTTTGATGCTTATGTTAGATTTCCAGTAAAGACACTTTAAAACAAAGGTAATTGGATAATTTGTTGTAAGACTGGTATTAAAGTATATTTTGTCTTACGACTGGTTTTAAAACAAAAGTATTGGTTTTAGTTTATTTTGAATTTTACGCAAGGCTATACGAGGGTTGGTGGGAAAGCAGCTACTCATCACCGCCCGCCGCCAACGCTTGGACTACTTTTTTACCAACTAATAATGTTATTGACTGTCACCTTATAAAAACCCTCACTGCTGTAAGGTCGAGCATGTGTGGTGGAACAGAGGTTCGAAACAGCGACTCGCAGATTGCGAATCGAGCGCCCTAACCACTTGGCCATGAAAATAAAAGTAATAAAATATTTTTTGGTAGGAGTGTAGAGTAATGTAAAAACACGCTATTTCACTTCTTTCTTTTTTTTAGTACTTTAAATACACCGAAGAAAACTGATGGGACTCAAAACTGGGAAACCGTTTCTAGGAAGGATGTTTCGGTAAGTTTTTAGAAGATAAAATGTTTCCATTTTTAAAAACTTGTAGCCGAAACAAGGTGACATATTTATTTTAACACATAAAAGTAATTGCTATTTAGATTATAAATAATTTCAATTCTCAAACACATTGACAGTATTTACCAGAAACTGTTAACTGTAAAAAAATAAAAACCAAAAAAACACCTTGTAGTAAATTAAATGATTTGTATGAAAATTGAGATTACAGGAAACATCTTTAAATATTCATTAAGAAGATAAAAGACAATAAATCACTATTTAAATTAAACTGAGTTACTAACATAATCAGTGTTTTAGTTGGCGTTAAATATATTTTCAAATATTTAATTTAATGATCGCTCTGAATGAAAAATTAATTTAAATGAGGACTTGTACTTGAATTAAATGTAAGAAGTCAACCTAACTGTGCTATTTCAGAGATGTATCAGACTTTATAGATATATAATATACACCTTTCTTATATTTTTCCTTCTTTGTATCAGTAACATCTTTGTGGTTAAGTCACCAAGTCCACGTGAAACAAACAGTTTAAATACTAAGGTGAAGTGAAGCAGCTTTTGATGGCCACATTTGGAACAATTTTCAATTAGTATTTTAACTCTTAGTTTAGTCTAATAAAATATAACACTTCGTCTTTCGTATTTGGCACTTTTTCATCTCTTTAGCAATATCATGTTCATATTTTTTTGTAAATTCACTGGGTGTCACGTGCTTTCAGTTTAGTGGATTCCTGAAATCTAGAGCTTCGTATTTGTATTAAGATTTTACTACCTGGCAAATTATTATAATTCATTTAATATGTTGTAAGATCCTAAAACTGAATCACAATTTTGAGCCTCGAATGTGTGTTATTTGTATATGACAAAAGCTAGAGACAGGCTGTATGAGACCAGCTCGTATGCCAAATGCCCAACAAGAACTAACCGATATGTGGAACATTATTAATTCTAGAGATGAGTCAGCATCAATATCCAGTTAGATAACACACATACTTTCTTATGGAGAAAGTACTGAACAAGATCCAGCCATAATTTCATACAGAAACGTGAAGTATAAGACAGCAAGAGTAGTATGAGTAGAAATAAGCATTGAGCAAAACGTTACCATTAATATCGGGCATTGTGGAGAATATAATGTTCGATCATATATGCTACTATATGTCATTTAAATTTACTTGGACATCAGTCTAATAGGTGATAATATAGTGTGCACATGACTATTACTTCCTCCGTGACAATATAATATACAAGGTTTAGTCCAAATAGTCGACAAATTCTTCATGATGTCAGTCTAGTGGATGATAATGTCGGGTTTACCTAGTCTACACTTCCTCCATGACTTCAGTTTAATTAATAGGCGATATGTTGCCTACCTAGCTGACACTTTCTTCTTGACATAAGTTTAAGAAATACTTTGCCCACCTATTCAGTACATCCTCCACAATTTCAATCAAACAGATGGTAATGTGCGTTATACCTAATCGAAACTTCCTCCATGATTTCAGACGAATAGATGATAGTATCTAGTGCACCTGGTAAAAGCATTATCCCTCAATCAGTCTATTAGGTTATAGAATCTGCTATGCCTAGTCAACACTTCCTCCATGACTTCAGTCTCTAATAGATGGTAACGTCTGGCTCACCTACTTGACACTTTTTATCATACTTCAGTCAAATGAATAACACTTTGTTTCTTTATAATAAAAGATAACATCTATGACGCCTATTCGACACTTCCTCCCTAACTACAGTCTAATAGATAAGTTTGGTCCATCTTGTAGAAACTTTGTCTCTGAGTTCAGTTTAATAGATCCCAATGTCTTTTCCACTTGGTTGATACTTCCTCCATAACTTCATTGTAATAAACTATAATTTCTGCTACCTCAAATTTATGTTTTTTCCTAACTTCAGTCTATTAAGTAAGAGCAATATGTTCACCACTGTCAGCATTTTCTTCTCGAATCCAGTCTAATAGATTGTATCGTTTGCTACATCTAATCGAAAATTCCTCCATGATTTCAATTTAATTGATGATAAAATCTGCTACATTTAATCGACACTTACTCCCTAAAGTCAGTCTAATAGATTATAATCTTTGGTCTATTTAGCCAACAATTACTCTTGACTTTAGAATGATGGATGATAACATAAGTTCCATCTAGACAATATTTCCTCCCTGACTTAAGTGTAATAGACGGTAACATCTGGTTCAACTAGATGGCACTACTTTCCTGATCTTGTAGTAGCTAATATATTTGTCTTGTTCACCTACTCGCTTTCTCTGTGACTTCAGTATAATAAATGTTAATGTCTGCTGCACCTAATCGACATTTTCCCCCGACTTCCAGATGGTAACGTCTGGTTAACCTAGTTGACAGTTTTTCTTAGTTTAGTCTAATAAAATATAACACTTTTTGTTTTTGTACCTGACACTTCAGCATAATATATGATACTGCCTTATTCACCTACTTGACAATTCATTCACGATCTACGTCACAAAGATAATGTCTGCTACACCTAATAGATACCTTCTATATTATCTCAGTCTAACGGATGATAGTATCTGGTACATTTAATCAACACCTTCTCCTTGACTTCAGTTTAATAGATGTTAAGATTTGTTGTACCTTAGCGATATTTCACTCCAATAGATAATAACTTATGGTGATCTTGTTGACACTTCTAATTTAATATCAGCATAATAGGTGATAACATTTTCTCCACCTAGTAAACACTTCCTCAATTTCCGTCTAATAGAATAACACCCTATCCTCCTAGTTAGCAGTTTCCTTCTCATTTTATGGTTCGGCATGGCCATGTGGTTAGGATGCATGATTGATAATTTGTGAGCGTTATAATCTGAATGTTAATCCCACTATTCATTGGTAACGGTAGCTTAAGAGTTGGTGTTAGGTGGTGATGGCTTGCTATCTTTCATTGATAAATTAGCGCAGGTAACCGAAATTCAAAACAAAATAAATTTTCTCTTTTCACTCTAATATGTGATAACATCTTTTGGAATAATAAATAACACGCAACGTTGAAATAGATAAATATGCAACTAAAAACAAAATTTGAAAAATATCATGAATCATTAATGTGACGTGATCTTTTTTTAAGGCCTAGGACATAGTTAAAGAATAAATATGAAGCTTATGCCTTGCAAGTTCACTTCTGATGAAACATCTAAAATCAAATTTGAGGCCATAAAATGGCCTGAATAAAAAAAAATGTTTATATATTTTAACGTTACGTGTTGTTTATTTTAACTTTTATACACCATCTGACACCTACTGGACACTTTCTTCCTAATTTCAGCCTAAATGATGGTGACGTCTGCTACAGTTATTCCACACCTTTTTGACTTCAATATAACAACCGGTAACATTTCCTACATCTACTTGACACTTGTTTTCAGCTTAACAGACGATACGACTTTGTTTATCCGATCGACACCTCTTGTGTGACTTAAGTTTAATAGATTATAACATCTGATTCACCTAGTCAACGCTTCTTCCCTGACTTCAGTCTAATAGATGGTAACGTATGGTTCAAATAGATGAAACTTCCTTCCTGAGTTCAGTCTTTAATTAGACCGTTCCTTGCCTACCTACACAATATATAATAAATGATAATGTCCAGACACTATTTTCCGGACTCCAGCCTAACAGATGTTAACATTGATGACAACCTCTCGATAATTTCTACATTACTTTAGTGTGAAAAATCATAATATCTGCTTCACTTAGTTAACATATTATTTTTGACTTTAGTCTAAAAATTGATAACATCTTATCCACCTAGTCGACACTTTTTCCTCAAGTTCAGTTTAACAGATAACAACGTCTGCAACACCTAGTCGACACTTCTTCCATGAATTCAATACGACAGACGATAACGTTTGATCTACGAAGTTCCTCCATGACATTTGTCTAACA
Organism: Tachypleus tridentatus; assembly: GCF_004210375.1. NCBI lineage: Eukaryota > Metazoa > Arthropoda > Merostomata > Xiphosura > Limulidae > Tachypleus > Tachypleus tridentatus. Next base: position 97,822,473 of record NC_134826.1, read on the forward strand.
GATGGTAGGACGTGACTCACCTAATTTTCCCATTTTCCTTCACTTCAGTTTAACAGATAACTTTTAGTTCACCTAGTCGCACTTCCATTATGAAAAGTCTAATATATGATAACTTCTACACGTAATTGACGCTTCCTTTCTGACATCAGTCTAATACAGGGGTGGCCAAACCACAACTCGCAAGCAACATGCGGCTTTTTGATATATAATGTGCGGCTCGCGGAAACGTGTTGGTTGAGCTCCTTTTTACATCACAGCTAATATAAAAAGGTGAATAAACAATTTTAAAGCTTTATAATTATCTACTGCGTATAACGTGAGAGTCCACTGGATTAAAACTTAAGTTTAATGTTTATGGTGGGTAATTTAAACAATTTTAAAGCTTTATAATTATCTACTGCGTATAACGTGAGAGTCCACTGGATTAAAACTTAAGTTTAATGTTTATGGTGAGTAATTTAAATCCTAATTTTAATGCTAGATTTGAGTCGGGGATTAAAGAAATTTGGATCAGCAAGGATTACAGAGGAATTGTGCTGGAGAATCGGTAATCGTACAAGCCGGTGCTGACAATGTTAGTTTTAGAGGACGTGGCTTATGATGGCGTGATAGTGGTGTATGTGGCTGTGTTGCGGGCAGTGAAATTGGCGGAGTGTTAGTGTGATACTGGGCGCTGGAGAGTTTGGTTTGCGTTTCGCGTGTTAGAGTTTATTGTTTCTTTTCACTTTAATTGTCTGTGAAATTTTTGTGAAGGAAGGTGGCGTCATCAAATTGTAAAAAGCGAAAGTATGAAGATGAAAACAGAAATTTTAAGCCAGAGTGGGAGGAAGATTTGCATTCACCGTTAAAGGAGAAAAACCTTTGTCTTATCTGCAATCTGTTTCTCAGTCATCACAAAGCCAGTAACTTGAAACGCCACTATGAAACAAATTACAAAAACTTTTCGTCTGATTAGTCACTTAAATCAGAATTACTGGAAAACAAGTTAACTGTGTTAAAATCATCACTAAATAGCCAGCAGGCACTGTTGACAATGTTCAGTAAAAAAGTTGATACAACGACTGAAGCTAGTTTTGTTATATCATGGAATATTGCTCGTACTAAACGCCCATATTCTGATGGTGAATTTGTTAAGAAGAATATAGCTGCATTTGTTGCTGTGTTAGATCCAAATAACTATACCTTCAGCGACTAACAGCACAAACACCAGCTTCACGCTACACTGCAGAGATACGTATCTCCCCGATCAGTGCTGATGTTGTAGGCAAAATGCAAAATGATTTAAAGAATTTCCTTGCATTCAGCTTAGCTCTTGACGAATCTACAGACATACAAGAAAACCCACAATTTGCGGTATTTGTTTGTTTTTTCTTTTGATGTAACAGTGAAAGAAGAGAAGTTGGACTTAAGTGGCACTAAAAAGAAACCACTCGTGATGTTGACATTAAAAATGCATTTGACAGAGCCTTAACAAATGCTGATATTCCACTGGATAAACTCGTCAGTGTTGCAACAGATGGAGCACCTGCAATGGTGAGGAAAAATGCAGCATTAATTGCACTTATAAAAAGCGATCCCAGCTTTCCAACGTTTCTCCCTGTTCATTACATTATTTATCGTGAAAACCTGGCAGCCAGATACTTCAGGTATGAAGATATTATAAAATTTATTCTTGAAATTGTCAATTTTATACGCTTAAATAAGACCCATCAACAGTTCAAAAAATTTTATTAAGATACTGAAGCTTTAAGATAAACCCATTGATGTCTCTTTCTTCTGCATTGTGAGGTGGCTGTAAACCAGCAATGTCTTAAATAGGTTTGTGGATTTGTTGGAGCTTATTAATACTTTTCTTGAAAAAAAGAAAACATTATCCTCAACTGGGAAATGATGAATCAATGTAAGATATAATGTTCCTTACTGATGTAATGAATCATCTACAAACTGTCAACTTGGCACTATAGGGGAAGGATAAGGTTTTCCGATCTTTCTCGGACAATTTTTAGCTTTCAGAATAAAATAAGACTTTTTCAAAGAGACATATTATCAAGAAACTTTAGTTACTTTCCCAGTCTCAAAAGGAGAGTAAATACATTCCATGATATTGAAATAAAATATTAAAATTGGAAGATTACAAAGATAAATAACAAGAACTTCTTGATAGTATCCTAGACAGTTTAAGAATTTGCAGAAGTTGAAGCTCTGCTTCGCCTTTCTTGTAAATCCATTCATGATTGATGTGATCAATGATGGTTGTCCAATTCTCGAACCTCTAGTTTTTCAGAATCATCTGATGTGTAAATGGAACTAGTAGGACTAGAAGAGGACCTGGATCTAAAGATGATCTATAAATCTCATTCTACAATTGAGTTTTGAAAGCAAGTTCTGGGAATAAAATATCCTGAACTGAAGAAAACCAGTGTGCCACTCATTCCAGTTTTCAGCACAACATACTGCTATGAATCACTGTACTCTGTAAAGAAGTTTGTGAAGTCGAAGCATCATGCAATCCTTACAAATCAACACCGGACGGAGCTAATTCGTACAGCCGTGAAAACGCATCAGCCGCAATTTGAATGACTCGCAACCAAGATGGAAACTAACAAGACCTCTACTAGCCGTAAATAGCATGATAATTGTATCAATGTCAAAAATATTATAAGACAAATTTTGTAAGGTGGTATCTGATTAAAATATCTCTAATTTTATTGTTTTACATATTTTCCTCCATGTTTTGACCAGATATTTACTAAGACAAATATCATTAAAATTATGTTTTTACCCCTTTTTTATTTTTGGCAGTTTTGTTTAATGTTAATGAAATGCAAGTTTGCATATTTTTCTTAGATGTTTCCGTAGTTCATTACCATATTAAATACGCTCAATATAGTTATAACAATAATCAGTCAGGATTTTGAAAACATTTGATATATGTGTATGTGCGCGTATGTACTTTGTGATTATTGAAACTAATACAAATTAACAGTTTAAAAACTACATACATGAATAAATATTATTACGTACATGTATTAATACTTAAATAAAATGTTTTTAATAAAATATGCATGTAACAACAAAAACGTGTGTGTAATATTTGTTCATGTTCTCAAACATCTGAAGTTTATCGTAAGCAAGTTTGGCTATCCCTGGTCTAATATGTTAAGATCTGGTCAATCTAGTTAACACTTTCTTCCTTATAATAGTCTAATATATATTAATGCCTTATCTACCTTGTTACTTCTTTCACGACTTCAGTTTGATAGATGGTAGCATCTAATACAAGTAGTCGACACTTTATTCCTGACTTTAGTCTAAAAAATAATGCCTTGTCCACACATTTGACACTTCTTCAATGACTTCAGTTTCTATGATTACGTCTGCTACGCATTTTAGTTGACACTTTCTCCTAGACTTCAGTTTAACAGCTGATACTATTTGATATACCTAGATAACACTTTTTCCGTTTATTCAGTCTAATAGATAGTAACCTTTGGTCCACCTACATTACATTTTCTCTTTTTTCAGTCTAATAAATGATAACGTCTTATCCACATAGTTGGCGATTAATGCATAAATTTAGTCTGATAAGAAATAATACCTTGTCAACCTATTTGACACATTCTCTATGACATCAGTCTAAAAATAAGTGTTTCTAATCGACACTTTTTCCTGATTTCAATCTAACTTATGATAACGTCTGTTCCATCTATGTTATACTTTCTCGCTCACTTCAGTCTAACATATGTCGCTTCACCAAGTTGACATTTCTCTTGACTTAAGTCTGCTAGATGAAGACGTCCGGTACATTTACTTGACAGTTTCTCTCTGACTTCAGTCTAATAGATGAAACATCTTTCACACCCACTGAGCAATTTCTTTGTAAAAGTAATCTAATAGATGATATCGTTTGTAACACTTAGTCGTCAATTTCTACATGAATTAAGCCTAATAGATTATTTGTTTGTTTGTTTGGGAATTTCGCACAAAGCTACTCGAGGGCTATCTGTGCTAGCCGTCCCTAATTTAGCAGTGTAAGACTAGAGGGAAGGCAGCTAGTCATCACCACCCACCGCCAACTCTTGGGCTACTCTTTTACCAACGAATAGTGGGATTGACCGTAACATTATACACCCCAACGGCTGGGAGGGCGAGCATGTTTAGCGCGACCCGGGCGCGAACCCGCGACCCTCGGATTACGAGTCGCACGCCTTACGCGCTAGGCCATACCGGGCCCCTAATAGATTATAACGACTACCACACACTTGCTAAATTAGTCGACATCTTCCTTAGAGGGAATTTATAAGATTAAACTCTGCAAAGAGAGGAGTGGCCGACACTGATAACATTGATGTTTATCTTTCAGTCTTATTTGTAGTTGTAGTCATAATCTATATTGCAATTAAATGTATTTGTTTGGTTTTTGAATTTCGCACAAAGCTACTCGAGGGCTATCTGTGCTAGCCGTCCCTAATTTAGCAGTGTAAGACTAGAGGGAAGGTAGTTAGTCATCGCTCCCACCGCCAAGTCTGGGCTACTGTTTCACCAACGAATAGTGGGATTGACCACACATTATAACGCCTCAACTGCTGAAAAGGAGAGCATGTTTAGGGTGACGGGGATTTGACGCGACTCTCAGATTACGAGTCGAGCTCATTAACCACCTGGTCATGCCGGACTTCACTTCTTGATACCGTAATAAAAAAACACTGTTTTTTAACGTCGCGTTTTAAGGTTTTCTTTATATTTCAAGATCTCTGTGAAAGATGACCGTTATACACAAATACAGGTTGTTCGTACAAAAAAAATGTTGGGTACAAATATACATTTTACATGTTTTTACAGTTCTTTACTTTAAATGTAATTGCAGTAACTCCATATTCTGTAATGTATTTTTGTTTCTCTTATGTCCAATTGCATAATACAACAGGGTTTGCCTATTTAAAACATACACTATTAACACGTATATAGTAATTCACTTAATAATGCTGCTTATGTGAAAAAAAAAATCTTTGAGCTTTGGCTTATACGGTACAGCACGTATTCTGCATGTGGAAAATCGATGATTCAATCCCTTCCATATCCATTTTCATTTTTTTTTCCTAAACAGTGTTTCCGTTTCCAAATGCACAAATTTTTTCCTAGTCACATGTGTATGGTAATACGCTCTACTAATATATAACAGCTATATCCCTGTTGGGACAGCGGTAAGTCTACAAATTTACAACGCTAAAATCAGGGATTTGATTCCCCTTGGTGAACATAGGAGATAGCCTGATGTGGCTTTGCTATAAGAAAAAAAAAGGACACGTCAGCCATTTATAATAGCATAATTTCAAACTCGCAGACAACAGCTGCTGTAATATCAGTAGTTTTAATCTGTTATCGACTTAAATTGGGGAAGTAGCAACAGTGCCTCAATAATATTTAACTTGACAAAGAAATGTTTAATATGAGATCTCCCCTTGTGATAACAATGGAAATATTTAGACCCACATAAAAAATGTCAAATTAAATTCCTTTTTGTAGCAACCGGCAAATCCATAAAAAAGCTGGCCAGGCCAGTATAAAAAACTGGCCAGATGGTAATCCTAACTGCGTTTATAACTACACGTGTTGAATCATGAGATGAACAAGCACGAGGCCAAACAACTTAGACAGCATTTGTCAGTACGCTGTCACGAAACTTGGCAAATCTATTGTTTTTCAGTATGCAGTGCAGTGAAGCATTTCTTGAGAAGACTGATAAAAATAATCAACTCCCTAGTTGATCACGACCTTGCAACAGAGTTTTCGAAACAATAAGTTGTGGCTGCACGTCACGTATCATTTTATTTTGCTGAGAAAGTGTTTTATGAGCCTGTACTTTGCTCGAAACGATAGTTGTACTTCACATTTTGTCAGCTATTTTTATTTATTACTTGATATATATAAACGTGCTCATACTTTGAGACCTATACTACTTTAATTATGCAAAATAGTTTAAGTTGAGTCAGTGCCTAATAGCCTAATTAATGTTACTCATTTATTGTTGTTTTTTCCATCAGTAATTAATTGCATCTACAATTACTTTGTTTTATCAGAATGTTCTTTATTTAACTATAGTCTTCATTTTGTAATGAGGACGTTGTCCGAGACTGGTTTTGAATCCTGTTGCTGCCCTAAACATTTTGCTGTATTTTACTTCCTGTTTCAATGGAGAAAACTGAAATCTCGTGTTAATTTTTTTTTCATTGTTTAACTTCAGTGCTTACCCATTAATAATACTTAAGGACCCCCAGAAGTTACGTAAGTTCAGATGCGAATTTTAACCTCCCCCTCAAGTGTTGCTCACCTTTTGTGAAATAACGTTTCAGATAATCTACTACCATTTTTCTCAAAGGATTGTTAATAAACATCCAGTAGTAACTCTTATTATGAAAGAATTGCATTATCGAATATTCTGCAGTTTTATTTAAACATAAATTTATTTGTTCAATATATCACCCGTGGCGCCATGGCTCACATTCGGCAGCATTGTATTTATAGATCGTTCTTATAAAATTGAGGCCCGGCATGGCCAAGCGCGTAAGGCGCGCGACTCGTAATCCAAGGGTCGCGGGTTCGCGCCCGCGTCGCGCTAAACATGCTCGCCCTCCCAGCCGTGGGGGCGTTATAATGTGACGGTCAATCCCACTTTTCGTTGGTAAAAGAGTAGCCTAAGAGATGGCGGTGGGTGGTGATGACTAGCTGCCTTCCCCTCTAGTCTTACACTGCTAAATTAGGGACGGCTAGCACAGATAGCCCTCGAGTAGCTTTGTGCGAAATTCCAAAACAAACAAACAAACAAACTTATAAAATTGGATTAATTCTTATGTTGTAGCCACGTGCTAAACAAGTACCATTCAATGTTGACACACGTCCAGTTATCCAATGAAGGTCTACATCGACAGATGGAAATGTCAGCCCCAAACAAATTCAAAATGACTAATAAATGCAACTGGACCTTCCAATGATAGTTGTGTTTTCCAGTTTAATATTATTATTTACAAATTTCCTTTGGTATATTGAATTATTGAAGATTATTTATACCTTTCAGTTGGTGTACTCTGTTTTCCACTCTTTTAACTTCTTATGGTTGAAGGCACGACGAAACTTTCCTTCTATTTGTCAACACGTTATAAATAGTTACTTTGTTGTGTCGAAGTGCATATATAAAGGTCGTTTTTTTCTTCTTCACATCTCTCGAAATACATCAGGAGCGGAAAGATAGCACTTAAAGAAGGTAACAGACGAGGTCTACTGGCAAGTTTTCCAAATTGTTCAAACACTTTTTATTGCTTTTTCTTACGGTCGTTGCTTTCTTGTGAAAGACTTATTTCATGGTTTAAAAGTTTAAAAAAAGGTTTATTTTTTTCTATATTTGCTCAATTATTTTTTAATAATATCTTCAAGGTTTGTCTAAACGTCTTTATAACACATTTTACGGGAATCCTTACTTTAGAAAACTTTAAGTGAGGAGAAAAAAGATATTCGTACCAAATTTATAAACTTAGTACTGATTCGACGCTTGTGTTGTTTTTAATATTTTGTTTTGGCGATAAATTACTCCTCACCAGAGGCGTAGATCCTGCGTAGGTGGGTGGGTGGGGGATACATCCCTCTTCATTTTAGGTGGTGGTATGGTGCATACAATCATCCCCCCCCACAGTTTGGGTCTGTTGAATCGTTTAATTGCATCACAGACCTACAAATTGTGTTTGTTTTTGTGATTCTCGTGTTCTTACCAATCGAATTACATAACTAGGTCTAGATGTAGGCTTTTTCAGTAGCCGAAATGTACATCTTTAATATAGGCGTGCTTCTAAGCATTTCGATTTAAACGATAGTTCGTAAGCATCAGTCAGTAGGCCTAAGTATACATGCAAGGCTTGCAAGCACTATCACAGTATCTATCTACGTCTTAAGTAAAATTTTCATCACAGCAGATTGAACAGAGCATGAAATTCGAAAATATTACTCCCAAACGTAGACTCCTGTGATATAGATCTGGCAGACCATTTGTAGCTTGTAGCTGCATCAATCTTATGTGTATATTGTGCGGGTTTTCCTACGCCATTTGTTCTTATGCACGTCTAGCCGCTTATATTGTCGAACGCCTTACTCTCCTTAGCTGCCGAAGACGCTGACCATAGTGTACATTTAGTGTACAGTTAACGACAGGTTCGGGCCGCTCGGTTCCAGACGCGCCCTCTAATAAAGTGCTAGCGCTTTATGGTAAAAGAACAACATATTCTCTTATCATAGATAGTAAAAATATTGTATTTTCTTGTATAATTAGAACACAAAAGGCCTGATTTCAACGGCCTGAAGACTCTACTCGAATTGTATTGCTAGTTTTTATTTAGGTGTTTTTATTTAATAGACGTGCTTATAGACATTATATCACAACGTGTTTGCCTTTTGATGAGCTTTAACAGGAATATAATATATTTGTGATTGTTTAAGTATTTTTCGATAAACTTGCAATTACTTGTGTTGTAACTAGCACACATTATTGTCCCAGCGATGCCCAGGCGGTCAGTCGGCTCGGTAGTCACTGTGAGGTTCGCGCGTTCGACTTAAATACATTGTACAGTTCAATCTTACTTCCATTCTGTTCTATCTTCGTTCCTTGTACGTTAGAGTTATCTGGGAAACAGATTCCAATTATGACAAGCAAGCATCTGAAACTTTCCGATATTAAACAGTTCTGCAAGCCAGTTACTGGTACTACAAGTGACAATGCAGATGCAGATAATCCAACAACTTCAAGCAAAGAAATAGAGACTTGCCATACAGAGGAAATACCATGTTCATCAGAGGACGACTCTGAAAATGCTTGTGCAACTATTGCACATCATGAACCACCAGAAAGTTGTGAAGCAAATTTGTGCAGTAATGAAAAATCTGACACTCCACAGATACAATGTGGAAAGCCATATCATCCAGATGCACAACTAATACCACGACAGAAAGCAAAATCTCAAAATATCAAGTTCTAGGGCAAGTGGTTTGATGAGTTCCCATGGCTGCACTTCGACAATCAAACTCAGAGTCATATGCCTTCATTGTGCCAAGGCGAAAAATAGAGGCCTTTTTACAGGGAATTTGGACAGGCCAGTGGAGTATACCTTCATATCCACCGGTTTTTGCAACTGGAAAAGGTAAAACAGAAATTTCACGAACACCAATTCTCCTCTCAGCACAGATTCGCTATATCTCCAGAAGGTTCACATGATGTAACTCCAGTGACTGTCCAGCTACATGATGGAAAAAATAAGCAGCAGGAAGAATGCAAAAGAAGTCTAGCCAAAATATTCAGAAGTTTACGTTTCTTACTGTGTCAAAGTTTAGCATTACGTGGACATACTGATACGGAGAGGAACTTCCTGCAGTTAATGAAGATCCTGGAAAAGGAAGATCCTGAGTTGACGGTTTACTTGTCAAAGAAAACCACATTCACATAACCCCAGGCTCAGAATGAAATAATGGAGATGTTCAGCCATCAAATACTGAGGAACATAGCACACGAAGCGCAGCAAAGTAAAATTTTTTTGCATTAATGGTTGATGGCACTCAAGATGTTACAGATGCCGAACAGGAAGCAATATGTGTACGATACGTAGATGAGAACCTTGACGTCCATGAGACATTTCTTGGTTTGTACAGTGTTTCCAATACAACTGGTGAAACAATATCCTCGACTATACTTGATGTACTGACTAGACTCAATTTACCACTGTCAGGATTAAGAGCACAAACTTATGATGGAGCCGCTAACATGAGTGGTGCGAACAGTGGATGCCAGGCAAAAATAAAAGAGAAGCAACCGTCAGCTTTGTTTTTTTCACTGCAGAACACACAAGGCTAATTTAATAATGCAACATGCTTGTGAATGTGTTCGAGATTCTATCCATTGGGTACATGAATTTGGTGTCTTGCTTCAGAGGTCAGATAAATACAAGACAATCTTTGAAAATATTGTATCGTCAGACAGCCACAATGGTCCAATTAAATACATCCACCCACTGTGTCCAACACGCTGGTTGTGCCACCTATCTGCAATTACATGTGCTAATGATCACTACAGTGACATTTTTTATTCTTTGTCTGAATTAGCAAATGAAAAATCAGATGTAGCAGTGAAAGCACGAGGTCTGCTGGACAGATTTGACAAAGGAAAGACAGTTTTAGAATTGTTGATGGCTCAGCACCCATTAGCTGCATTAGAGGAACTAAACCGTGCATTCCAAGCAAAATCAGCGACAGTATCTGGCATGATTGAAGCATCTGCAATGACAGTTGGGCAATTGCGGGTATTGCGAACAGAGGAAAATTACAACAAGATATTTGATGAAGCTTAGAATAAGGTAACTTCCTTAGATCTGGTGCCTATTGAACTACCACTCATTCGCAGACCACCCCCCCAGAAGGTTCACAGATGATGGCTCAGCACACCATTCTGCAACAGCTAGAGATTACTACAGAAGCCAATATTTTGAATTTGTGGACACGGTCATAGAACATCTGACCATTAGATTCAATGCAGACAACAATGACTTGAGGCAATATCTGGCACTTGAGAACATGATCACATCTGGCAAGATTGACAACTCGGTTATAAACTTCTATGCAGAAATTTCTGCACAACGGCTTGAGTTTCAGTTGCCGATGTTCAAAGGAACAACAAAAGCAGTATCTCTGAAAGGTGCGAAGGATGCTTACTGTAAAATGCATGAAACAAGCCAGCAGATGTTTAGTGAAGTGTTTCTTCTCATGAAAATTTTGCTTGTATGTCCAGTATCCAGAGTGTGACAGTTTGTCACACTCACAAAGATGAGGTCGACAAGATAAATATAGAAGAGCTTGTGAAACAATTCATAAACAGATCATCACAAAGGAGGTCTACGTTTGGGAACATGTAAACTAGAGGACTAAATGAATCTTACTTCAATGAAATGTACGAATAATTATGTGCTACATTGTATTGATGTGTAATTTTCAAGAGTTCGCAAAGACATTTTAATTATTTTTATTAAACAACATGAACAGTTTTTCAGTAGATATAAACTTATCAAGGATAATTATTATTTTTATTAACATTTGAAAATGTAATTCATGCAATGAAAGTTATTAGTAACCGTGTAAAGTATAATGGCCATCTTTTATACTGTGCAATGTGCAGGAATAAATTCATGTGGCAGTTAATTTGTGACACATTTGTCTTTATTCTGTTGACATTTTGAAAACTGTTCACAACACCTCACTTATACAAACCTACATGGAAACCTTGAAGTATCGTGGCAACAAGATTACTCTGTGACTGCATGTTTATAGCTTTCAGGTTCACGTAATCAGAGATTGCCAATTTGCAAATTGAATAGTCCACGTAAGTGGTTGCAAAAATCATCCCCCCCCATCGGGTGTAAAAAATCTACGCCCCTGCTCCCCACTATTAAGCCTTTAACTCATTAGAACAGTCATTGCATTTATTTCAAGTTTATTAATGTTTTACATATACTGTACAAGTATGTATATGTGCTATAAATTATTAAGTTTTAAATAAATGCAATAGTTGTTTTAGTTGATTAAGCATTTTAATAGGTAGTTTCTCACTAAAATAAAATACAGAAAAGAAGGGCTCCAAATCCAAGATTATTTTTACTACGGTCTACTGTTTATGGTTTCGAAGAAAATGTAGTGTTGGAATAGCAAAGTTATTTAAACAATCACTTTTTTATCGTTGAATGTTTATAAATTTATTCATTGTATGATTATACTCAAGAATGTTTTCAGTCCTTTTGATTGCAGCAAATATAATCTATAAAGTAAGGATATTGCAAAAAAAAAAAAAAAGAAATGAAGGAGACATAAAAAGTACGAACATTATTTTAATAAAGGATCTCCCCTCAACTTGTGACGCTTCGGTGACAAGAATCTGGCATAAACAAATCTGAGATTTATTTGATTTTAGTAAAACTTGAGATAAAACAGTTTGCAGTTTCAAATCGGACAAAACTGTGTTTTGATTCGTGAAATCATCAGCAAAAATCCAATAGTTCTTGTGTAACAGATGGGTTTGTTAAGTGAACCTCCTTGTTTTATTCTTCGTTAGTCACTGCACTTTTTTAAAACCAGAACCCAATGGACCTTGGGCAGACAGTTCTAAGCCCCGCTGACTGTGTCTGGAACTCTCCGGGATGATAATCAAGCACACTTGTTTTCTTAATTAATTGCATATGCAAAGTTCCAAAATGTTTGAATTGTAGCCTACGTAGAACCACTTTTGATGCGATTACGATGGACTTTTTGATAGCTTATGTTTTGGGTAAATCCATTTATCAAGACCAGAAATTGTTTATTTTTTGTTTTTGAATTTCGTGCGAAGCTACAGAAGGATTATCTGCGCTAGCTGTCCCTAATTTAGTAGTGTAAGATTAGAGAGGTAAGGCGGCTAGTCATCACTACCCATCGCCAATTCTTGGGCCACTCTTTTACCAACGAATAGTGGGACTGATCGTGACATTATAACACTCTTACGGCTGAAAGGGCGAGCATGTTTGTGACGGGGATTCGAACCCACGTCTCTCAGATTACGAGTCGAGTGTTTTAACCACCTGGCCATGCCAAGCCTAAGCGCAGAAATGCTATGACGGCACTCACAAATAGGTTTGGTGCAGTTTTGGCAGTGGTAGTTGTAGTCTCTTTCACCAAATCAGAAGACCAAAGACAACATATCCAACCTCAAACAGACAATGAAGAAAGGTCGCATAATTTGGTTTAAGGATCTAAGAAAGAGTTAATAAATTAGTGTTTTTGTGACCGTTGCTGGTAAGATGGTGCGGCCACTCCAAAACTTTGTCTCTTTAATTGCTCTTAATTCCTGATTAAAACAAGTTACCATCTTATGGAATAAGCATTAGGATATAGCAGATTCCGAAATGTTCAAAGTGTATGCTAGACCTCGAAGAAGCAATTACCGGAATTTCTTGTTTTTTGCCTCTGGCTGAGGAAGAGAAAGTGAAACGAATTTATACCGAATGTTGCAAACGTGGTTTTATTAAACATATTGTGGGGAAAACTATAAACAAAGAGTGTTATTATTTTTCTCGAAATAGCTACGCAATTGAAAATTTAACGAAATATTGTTAGTGATGAACTAAATGGACTACCAATCAGTGAAACACAAAAAATTCATTCATCTGTTACAGTTATAATGCGAGAATCAGCAGATGTTACTATCCTACGTTTTTACATCCAAGATGTTAAAAGTCAACTTCTGAATTTGTAGTTATTAGAGGTATGACGATTAGTCTGCAGCCAATTGGTAATAGGACACAGTACTCGTTATCATTCTCAGAACAGATTATGATTGAAATAGAGAAGAAAAATATTTTTTGTAAAATGTTTATTTGAAAAATATTAAACGTAAACGGCCCGGCACGGCTAGGTGATTAAGGCATTTGATTCGTAATCTGAGGGTCGCGGGTTCAAATCCCAGTCACACCATATATGCACACTCTTTCAGCTGCGGAGGCGTTATAATGTGACAGTCAATCCCATTATTCTTTGGTGAAAGAGTAGCCCAAGAGTTGGTGGAGGGTGGTAATGACTAGCTGCCTTCCATCTAATCTTACACTTCTAAATTAGGGACGGTTAGCGCAGGTAGCCCTCGTGTAGCTTTGTGCGAAAATTCAAAACAAACAATTTTACGTAGAACCTAACCAATGAAACAAAGAGCAATTTAAGCAACAGTTATAGGTTTATATTACAACGTATAATGATACAGGACAAGCAAGTAAAAGTTTTACTTAATTTAATAAGACAATGTAATAGAATTTTTTTGTAGAATATAAACCATTTACAGATTAGCATGTTTGGATGGGAGGGAATAATTTAAATAATCTTCGTATGGAAATTATTTTAAGTATTAAATTTCCTTTGATCCTTGAATAATTCAGTGACCAAGTTATTTAAGGTCGGAATTATTAACCTATTTATTAATCAGCGTCAATTATTCAGCATATTTTCATTATCATTCTTTCATTTTATTACTCAGGATTCCAATAGTTGCATTGAAAGAGAAAACAGACCATTTTTTCATCCGGTACTCAAAGAGAAAGTGGTTATCCCGAAATACAAGACAAACCTTTAATTCACAATGATACTCAGGGAGAAAGTGGCTATACAGAAAGACAGAACAACTCGCTGCTTCATTTTGAATCTCAAAAAGAAAGTGGCTATACTGAAAGACAGAACAACTCGTTGCTTCATTTTGAATCTCAAAAAGAAAGGGGCTGTACGGAAAGACAGAACAACTCGCTGTTTCATTTTGAATCTCAAGAAGAAAGTGGCTATAAGGAAAGACAGAACAACTCGCTGTTTTATTTTGAATCTCAAGAAGAAAGTGGCTATACGGAAAGACAGAACAACTCGCTGTTTCATTTTGAATCTCAAGAAGAAAGTGGCTATACAAAAAGACAAAACAACTCGCTACTTCATTTTGAATCTCAAAAAGAAAGTGGATATTACGAAAGACAGAACAAACCACTACTTAAACCTTTTAATCAGAATGACAGTGATTACGTTGAAGTAGAAAACGCACAGTTATTACATTACCTTTTGATTCAAGAGGATATTGGTCAGCTTGAACGTCAACACACCCTTTTACCCTACTTTCCAAACAAAGACAGTACTAAGTCCAAAAAACAACATACACCGTTAATTGATGTTAATACTGAGGAGAACAGAGGTCATTCCGGAGATACTTTGATACATCATTTTATTGCACAGGACCAGTCCGAAAACCGAAATCCGTCATTACCGTATGTTTCCACGCTCAAGAACAAAGGTCGACTTAAGGAAAAACATATATCGAATGAGTGGATATGAGATTGGAGTAGTCGTCCTGATCTTGAACCACCAATGTAAGTATACATATTTTATTCAATTTTCCCCTGGAATAACAAGTTGTGTTTGAAGAATCTTACAGCACAGAATATTTCAGATCTTACTTAAAATTGTTTGGAACTGCAGGAACGGTTATTTGTGTAAAATATTTGTAAAGAATGAACGAAGACCTAGTTTTCTATCACATACAGTCATGTGAAAACGTTAGGACACCCTATGAAAGCCTGTGTATTTTTGTAACATTTTTGGATATATAGTTATTTAATCTCAATTTCAACAATACTGAGAGATTATAGGAATATAACTAAACAATTAAAACTGAAGAAAATACTTTTCAAGATCTTCTGTAAATATAATTCTACAAAAATGTATATTCTAACTGAAGAAAAAGTTAGGACATCCCCACATTTATTCCCACTTAAAATGGCTTAACTCACACACAGATGTATCACACCAGGTGCACATGATTAGTAGATCGTTACTCAGCATTGTGAATGAGTCTTGCTCTATTTAAACTTAAGACATTTAGTTTGACGGGCTCCTGACTGTTGAAGTGAGAGTGAGCACCATGGTGAGAGCAAAAGAGCTGTCTGAGGCTTTCAGAAAGAAAATTGTAGCAGCTTATGAGTCTGGTAAGGGATTTAAAAAGATACCAAAAGATTTTGAAATCAGCCATCCCACTGTCCGGAAAATAGTCAACAAGTGGAGGGTTTTCAAAACAACTGCCAACATGCCCAGGTCTGGTCGTCCAAGCAAGTTCACCCCGAGAGCAGACCGCAAGATGCTAAAAAAGGTCTCCAAGCACCCTAACATTTTATCACAAGACCTACAGCAGGCTCTGGCTACTGTTGATGTGAAAGTGCATGCCTCTACAATCAGAAAGAGACTGCATAAGTTTAACTTGAATGGGATTTGTGTGCAAGGAGGAAACCTTTGCTCTCTAAGAGAAACATCAAGGTTTGCCAGAGAGAATGTAGACAAAGACCAGGACTTCTGGAATAACGTTTCTTGGACAGATGAATCCAAAATTGAATTATTTGGACACCAGAACAGAGGACATGTTTGGCGTAAACCAAATACAGCATTGCAGGAAAAGCACCTCATACCAACTGTGAAGCATAGACGCGGAAGTGTCATGGTTTGGGACTGCTTTGCTGCAGCAGGACCTGGACAGCTCACAATCATAGAATCCACCATGAATTCTACTGTGTATCAGAGGGTGCTTGAGGATCATGTGAGACCATTTGTAAGAAAATTAAAGCTGAAGCGGAACTGGACCCTGCAACACGACAATGACCCAAAACATACCAGTAAATCCACCAAGGACTGGCTGAAAACTAAGAAATGGAGAGTCCTGGAATGGCCGAGTCAAAGCCCAGATCTTAATCCCATTGAGATGCTGTGGGGTGACTTGAAACGGGCTGTACATGCAAGGAACCCCTCAAACATCTTACAGCTGAAAGAATTCTGCATTGAGGAGTGGGGCAAACGTTCTTCGGACCGATGTCAGAAACTGGTAGATGGCTACAAGAAGCGTCTCACTGCAGTTATTTTAGCCAAAGGGGGTAACACTAGCTATTACGGGGTAGGGTGTCCTAATTTTTTTCTCAGTTAGAATATGCATTTTTGTTGAATTACATTTACAGAAGATCTTGAAAAGTCTTTTCTTCAGTTTTAATTGTTTAGTTATATTCCTATAATCTTTCAGTATTGTTGAAATTGAGATTAAATATCTATATATCCAAAAATGTTACAAAAATACACAGGCTTTCATAGGGTGTCCTAACTTTTTCACATGACTGTAACTTCTTAAGGTTTTAAAAAATATATCGCATACTATTGTATATTTATTTTAATTCTAAATAAGAAATGACACTTAATTGTAAATTTGTTAAAACACAGTAAAAGTTTTTGAACCATTATTACAGTTCTTACATGAAAACATGTGATTCGACATTCGTGATGACGGGAAACCCCCTTTATTAACCTGAAGATGACATCAGAAGGTCGAAACATTGTTCTAGGTTTTAATACCCATACCAGCCGTCTTGAGAATACATTGTGATTTGACGTATTTCATATTTTAAGCCAGACTAACATAAAAAAGCACTTAACACATTCTTCTAAAATGTATACTACTGAAGCCGTGTATAACAATTTGAGCATTTAAAAAGGACGTTTGATTTTACTTTCAAATGAAATATTTTTATATTTACAGTGCTTTTCAGTTTCATATGCTCAATAAATCAACATTAAGAATCGGAGATTACTCATTTTCGTACAAATAACTAGCACTACAAAGTACGTGAAATCTTCATGCATTTAGTTTCCTCGGGTTTTAATTATCTAACATTATACTATTCTAAAAGTGCACATTTTTCTCATTAAACTACTAAAATAAGCAATCGAACAAAATTAAACTGCTTGAAAGATAGAATGTTATTGAACCAATTTTTGTTTTAAATATTTGTACGTTGTTTTTGAATATACGTTACATACCTTTTCTGATATATGTACCATTGAAACGATTCATCTCTGGTTGGATATGAGTTAAGAAGGTTTTGGCTGCTACAGCTTTCATAATGCCTTTCCTGCAAGATAGCTGAAAACATTACATTCTAACAACGTTTTAGGCCTAGGTTATTGGGGCACAATCTGTGCATTTTAAAAGTCTGTCTAGTTGTCTTTGCCGATAAATTATCTTTGAACTGTCACTATTAATAAGATAGACATTGTATCATATAGATAGACAAATGCCCATTATCAGCCCCCTTTGCAGTTTGAGAGATCTCTGTTTTTACCTGTAGTCTTGTAAGTTACCCATGACATGATGACATGTTTTCATTTATAGACTTCAAACAGTCACTTGACATGCCATAAGTCTATTGCAAGTAAGTGGATTATTTTACCAATATATGTAGGGAGGTCTGAATAAAGTGGCCAGGAAGTGTAATATTTTGCCCTTAAAAAATTATCAGACGTATCTGACAAACTTGATGCTATTTTGTACTTCCTTGCTAGTGTTAAGTTAATGCCTTTAGAATTCACTAATTTCAGCAGGTTAATAAGTGATTTAAAAAACAAGCCCTTTTTGTTTGATGCTAAGCACAACGTTACAAAATTATCATGTTATATCAAACAAAAAACTTTTTAATGGAATTACGAGGATTTGAACCTCCAAAACTAGAATCCCGAATAGAAACACTCCAGCCACTTACCTATGAGAAGGAAACTTTATGATATGTTCTGGAAGTACTTATATCTAGCACTTTTGGTCTAAATATTTTTCGTAATGCTGAAAGTTATATCTACACTTAGCTTATTTATGCGAAAAGTAGTCAATGCTATATGTGCCACTTCATTGATCTTCTATATTTTCTAATGTGACTCCATGTTGGCAATAGTAACTTCGTCCCGTGCTATGCTAGACTTGTTGATCTTCCCCTGGATGGTTGTCTTCCTACTACATCCAATCTATAAGACAGAGGATGACCTGTTTGCCATTTATATGATCTACCTCACTACATGAAATTTCATATATGCAGTTCTTCGTTTGCTTCCTAGATGTTAATGGACTGACTTTTGAGTGTTCTTTGGAACCAGGCCCGACGTGAGGGGGGTCAGGGGACCAGTGCCCCCGAGCGCGGGTTTCTAGGGGACCCGGGAGGAGAGCCTACATATAATGCCTTGGTACTTGGTATGTGTGCGGGGGGCTTGATGCTTGCTGTCCTAGGACCTGTAATGGCTCTCGACGACCCTGTTTGGAAAATTGTATTTCTTCTGAAGATGATCTAGATGTTCTGTTGTCTACAAATTCTCTGTTCCTTCTCTGATAAACCTCTGGTGTATAGAAGTGACACAGTTGCTACTGATTTTTCTTGGAGCTGTGCCTTTTATCTGATATGTCCTCTGTGTTTTTGTTCAATGAAACCTTCCAGGTATTTGTTTCTGTGGAATGTCTTTGTTAATTGGTCCATTTCTTGTTTTATTATTGTTTTATCAGTGATTTTGTTTAAGCATCTCACGGTGTCATTTATTACAATACCCAGATGGTAAACTTGAAGTTAATGTAGCGGCAGGTGACTATTGGTTTATAGCACAAAATGTCTTAACTAATTTTTACATCTTTCTGCTGAGATGTCTAAGAATGGTAGTTTGCTGTTGTTTTCACGTTCCACGATTAATGGATTGATGGTTGAAGACTGTTGATATTGTCCAGGATTGATGTTAAGCCCTTTTGATGTTTCCATTGGACGAATGTGTCGTCAACGTATTGAAGCCACACTTATGGTACGAGGACGCAGCTTCTAATGCTAGACCCTCGAATTATTCAATATAGCTGTTGTCAATCACGTGGGACGATGATAAGTCCATAGCCTTCTGTTCGTAATACACATTATCTAGCTGAAAAGCTGTGGTGATTACACAGAATGTGAGCAATTTTATGAAGTTATTGGGTAGGATGTATATTATTTCTAGTAGTATTATTCATTACCAGTCTGTTTCTCACTACAGTTAAGGCCTTGACTGTTGATACGTTGTAAAAAGACTCACAACACCGAAACTAACTATTTGTTAGTTATTACAGGCATGTGCTTGATCAAGGAGACAACGTGGGTTGAGTTCTTAAAGTATGAGAATGATTCCCTACTGAGGGGAAAGATTATTTTGACTAGGAATTGGTGCAATGTCTGACATGCTGAGCTCTAGCGTTTGACAGTTTGTTTTAGTGGTATGTCAGTCTTATGTATTTTTAGTAGGCCATATATGTGTGGTAGTTTTCTGTAATGTTGATTCAACTGTCTATATCATGCATCAGTCACATATCCTTTATCCTTTTTTTCAGGATCTTGGACATTTTTCATTCAATCACAAATGTGATATTAACTTTGTCAGCTGGGAATATGATGACTGTGTCATCATTCTTGAACATCTTAATAGCCGCTTGCTGTTTGGATAGATTCATCTTCAGATGTTTTGCTTTCTCTAGTGTTTGTCTGACTTTCTATTCTAGCTCCTCTCTTTCTTCTCTACCAATCCACATTGCTGTCTCTTATTTGGGAGATACTATGTTGAGGCGGTTGATTAATTTGGTGGTGGTTGTAAAGTTTAGCCCTTTTTTCCATACTGTATCTTCATACATTGACAGTTGTTTGTCAGTTAGATTTGTCACTACCTTTATTGGTTGGTATGTTGACTTGGTGGATGCTTGGCTCATGAGTTTTTCCAGTTTTTGTATGTGGTTATTCTTCACCATTTGGTTTTCCTTTGTTGATAATCGGATGATGCTGTTGATTATGTGACCAATATATTCATCTGATGTTAACTGGGATCTGAAGGTTGACTCAAGATTTGATGCTGCTTTCTTTAGTGCTCTTTTACTCCAAGAGAATAAAATCCATTCCCTTATTAGAGAATGACTTGCCCTCTTCTCTATTAGTATGGCTCACTTGGTCTTGATCAGGACCTTTATTCTTAATTCTGATGGCACATAGCAAGATTAGAGGATTCGTTACACGTGTTTGTATGATATTTAGCTATTCAAACTTTTGCCAGTTGGAAATTGTTTCGGGTTCATACTGATCTGGTATAGTTTTGTGGAATGATTGTTACTACCTCAGCTTCAAGTCACACTACCAAGATACTGTTAGGAAAAGCATTGTTTAAATGCCATCAGTGTTGATAATATAAGAAGAAAACAAGAAATGAATCAGTTAAGAGAGACATTCCAGAGAAATTGATACCTGAAAGGTTTCATAGAATAGAAACACAGAGGACATACGTAACAACAGGCACAGCTTAAATGAATCAGTTAAGAGAGACATTCCAGAGAAATTTATACCTGAAAGGTTTCATAGAATAGAAACACAGAGGACATACGTAACAACAGGCACAGCTTAAAGAGAAGCCAGTTGCAACTGTCACTTCTATACACCAAAAGTCTACCAGAAAAGATACAGAGAATTTGTGGATGATATTCATGACCATCTTCAGAAGTAATACACTCACCAGAATCAGACCACTAATATCTAAAAAACAAAGAACTGCATATATGACTTTCCATGTAGTCGTGGTAGGCTGTACAAAAAATAAATAAGGAAGCTCAAGGAAGCAGCATACAAAGCATTGGTTACTAATCCCATCAGTAAGTGAAGTGTAGACATAAGCCCAATATGGCTTCCAGTATGATGCATACAAAAATGTCTGATATAATGCATGATGATGGCTGGAGAATTCATTGATTGAAACGTGATGAAAATGATATACATAATAAAGACGAGAATAATAATCTAAATGATTGTACCATTAGGATTGTGATTCAATGGTTCTATAGATATATGCCATTATTAGGTATGTCTTAGAAAGGCAAACAGTGCTTAACAGGATTGCATACATATTTCAACTTGCATTTAATAGTGTTTTTCACAAAGGCGTTTCCATACTTCTGTAAGACAGCATACAGGTTTCAACAGGTCTCATTTTTCATTTTGTTGTGCTTGTATTGAATGAAGGCCTGGCATGGCCTAGCGCGTTAAGGCGTGCGCTTCGTAATCTGAGGGTCGCGGGTTCGCGCCCGAGTCGCGCCAAACATGCTCGCCCTCCCAGCCGTGGGGGCGTTATAATGTGATGGTCAATCCCACTTTTCGTTGGTAAAAGAGTAGCCCAAGAGTTGGCGGTGGGTGGTGATGACTAGCTGCCTTCCCTCTAGTCTTACACTGCTAAATTAGGGACGGCTAGTACAGATAGCCCTCGAGTAGCTTTGTGCGAAATTCCAAAACAAACAAAGAAACAAATGTATTGAATGATAGCATTACTAACAAATTTAACTCATTACTGAAAAGTTTTATCAGATCTAATTTTATTAATATTAAACAAGGCAGCCAAATTTGATTTCAAAGACTTATAATAGTTTTAATTTCTATATTTAAGCATGTTAAAAAAAAAAGGTTTGACAGTATTTCTGTGTGCCAAAGAAGTTATCATTAAGGGGTCTTACTACGGATAGCGTTTGTTTAGGTAGAAATTTTCTGTAGCTTCTTACGATTTTAACATATACTATGTTTTACTTTTGTAAGTAAAACGGTATTCCAGTGAGACAACTATTATAAGTTATCAGTTTTTATCATACGCTTTATCCATTACTTAAATAAAGCAGATGTTATAACTAGTAATTTACCTTATATTATATATATATCCTTAAAAGGACGCTTATTTACGTTTCTATACAATTTAACACACAAGTTTACTGTTCTAGTTTATAAGTATATATTGCACATAATGTGTGTTTCACTAGCTTTTATGTCTGGCGTAAGACATATTCTCATGTTAATCCTCTATGTGTGATTTCATTTATATCATTTTGCTTCAACTAAATACAATAAATGAATGGTTTATTGTTTATCTAATCATTTTACTATTATAGAATGTACTTAAAATAGCAAAACTTACCATTCTTTTAAAGTACTATGCTATTAAAATACATAAACATTTGTAGTTTTAAAGTATAACCTATAATCCAGTTTTATATATTACCAGGAAAAAGGCCAGTAAAACGTAAACAAGCACTGTGTTAATCAGAGTTTTCAACGAGAAAAACATAATAGCTTGATTGGAAATGTATCTTTGTCTCTTTATATTATACGCCCCCCGCTAGTACAGCGGTATGTCTCCGGATTTACAACGCTAAAATCAGGGGTTCGATTCCCCTCGGTGGGCTGAGCAGATAGCCCTATGTGGCTTTGCTATAAGAAAAACACAAACACACTTTATATTATACAAGGGAAACTATGGCACATATTGATGGAGTACTAGTTTAGACGCTTGTACTTGTATATTAACAGTATTACCATGAGACCTGGAGGCTGCCGTCAAATGCTGGTGCCTTTTTTCCCCCCTTTTCACCTTTGAAATTATTATGTTATATGGTAGGAATAACTCTAATTATACTGAGCATGGTCTTTGAATGATGGTCTCTAGAGATAAATCTAATCACGATTGTTAATGTTTGACATATTTTATGTAAATTTATATGAATGCCCTTTATAAACTCTTTTATTGTAAATTACAGATATATTTTCTTGTAGACCGTATAATTTGGCAGTATATCACAAAATGTAGAAATGTATTATGATATTGAAAAACGTCCACTTTAATATCAATGGCACTTATTATTCTAATGACAAGGTGGAATAACAAAGTGTTTAACACACTCTTCATGCTTTATAATACATGAGAACCACAACCAGTATTCTGTGTTGTTATATATCAGATGAAACATTAAGTTTCTGTTTCCATTGCATGATAGAGAATTGGTTGTTTCTCACTTACTAGTCATTGACATATGTGTGACTAATGAACAAAAGTCAGTAAGAAGTCGAACTCAGTAGAAAGTATACAATAATTGTACACCAACTGAAAGCTAGAAAATTTGTATGAAAGTTAACTTAATCTTGACAGTCCAGTGTATTATAATCTATACATATTTCAGTTTGTATAACACTATGTGCCACAAATTTTGTTCCTGGATAGTACATGTTATTTCTTAATTGCTTACGTTGTATAAGTACAGAAAATGGTCATTATTCACTTCAAACTTTGCTTTTGTGACCTGGATAATGAAATTTAGAAATTAACCTATTTTATATGCAAAAACGGGCAAATTTGCAAAATTACGTAAGATCTGAATAAAACAACATATGAATCAAGATTTACATGTATTTATACTAAAGTTATACAAAAATGAACAAAAATGTTTATAAGTGAGTAATTTTTCGAGATGTGCGACTGTAATGTAAATCACTTTCAGCCCCCAAATATAGTCTCCTATTATGCTTTCGTTATACGCTACCCTGTTACAAAAGCAAAGTGTGAAGAAAAAATAGGTCTTTTGCATTTACTTTAGGCATAAGCGATTGGGAAATAACATTTTCTGCCAAGGAACAACAAAAAGTAAAAATTTTGCTACATAGTGTTATTTGTAAATATCAAACTTCATCAGATTGTGAGCTTGTCAGAAGAATTGACCACTTGTATACATTTGAAGAACAAATTTTAAGTTGTAAGATAGACGATACAGTTACGTTTATACGTATTTAAACAATTACACCTTCAAGAAATTAGACTATGTATATATCTTGGTAACTTGTATTTATAAAGTTATACTTCAGCGTTAAATATGCGAGTTCTAGTTCAAAAACAAAAAGTAATTACTTAGAAGCAGAAGTACCGTCAGATGCTGAGAATTTCACACATATCCATTTAGCTTACCGTATTATCATATAGTGTAAGAATAGGTAAATTTGTTTTACTAACTGTTAGATTCAGTGGCATACAAAATCAATTTTTCATTGTCAAAATTGATGCATGGTGAATTTGCAGCTTATTTTGGTTTAAAGATATTCTGCGGTGATAGAAATTGCACAGTAAAATCATGAATTTATAAAATATGAAAAAAGATATGAACTTTCTTGTAGACTACCCTTTGTCATAAGAAACAACAAATTGAAATATTTTGTCAAGAACGTTTTTATTGTCATCAGTTATTTACAGATTTTGTTTGTTCTTAAAATCTTTAAAGGTAGGATACATGCACATTATTTTTAATAAATCTTGGATAATATATATTTCTCAACAATATCTCTGAAAGTTTCATTAATAGGACTTGATAAATTTAACTGTGTTTTTTGTGATTAAATACGTATTGAACAATAAATATATTCACTCTTGTCAGTGCAGATCTCAAATACAACTTTACACATTCATCATGAGTTAACGTCCTATGAGAACGATGATTTTGACAAAGATTGTCGATTTCACATGCTTCACACTGTTCTTTCTTCAGTAATTGTAAAGTACGGTTCACTTGTTTAGCGTTTATATTTATGAGAATTTATTGAATCTGATGATTAAGTTTATTTTCGTAATGAACTAATTTACGATAGCATCAAAATGGGAAATACATGCACATAAATTCTATCTCTCTGGGTATTATCAAATATAGAAATCATTATCAGATGTCAAACAAATATAATAATAATTAAATCGATACATAAACAAAATACAGGGGATGTTTTTAACACATAGCACGAATTACAGGATTCCATTCTTCTAGAATAAAATATTATTACACTAATGTTTGAGATTCACTGTTTAAGTTTCTTCCATTCTGTTAAAGAAAAAGTGATACTGTCTCCGGTTGAATATAATTTTCCTTTTCCAAATTCCTTGAACTGTCGAATATGAATATTCAAACAGTTGCTCCAAATACGATAAACATAAGATGAATCAAGTGTTTCTTCATGGTGTACAATAGTAGATGAACCTAATTGTTGTTGTTTTTCTTTGTTACTGGTTCTTTTCTTTGCTGAATTTGTTCTTTTCTCTATTTCATTAATTTCAACAGCATTTATTTTCTTTCCAATGGACTGATATATAGTATATAATTATTAAAACACAGCAACTTTATGTATTAATGTAATGAATATAACTGGAAAAACATTGCTGAAGAAACAGAAATTAGATTTATAAGAAAAGAATATATGCCACGATATACCTACATTTAAAGGTTGGTTCACCATTTTTTCTTCCATGTAGTAGAACCGCATCAGTTTGATTATTAGTAACAGGTATTTGAAAGTGACTCAGATTTGACTGAACTTTAGATTGTGTTAAAAATTATTATATCTCTTCTCGCTTTTTGCTTTTTTCAGTTAAATACAAAGCTGCACAATGGGCTATCTGTGCTCTGCCTACAACGGATATTGATACCCGATATTTAGTGGTGTAATTCCACAGATATACCATTGTACCATTGAGAGGCTGATATTTCCAAACTTGTTACCTAGCTTGTCAACAAAACTTGGAAGCAACAAACTTTGTTACCATTAGAGCAAATACAAATATATGTTGTATTGTATAATGAAATTGTAAATCCTGCACATATTTTGTATTGATATAGTTTTTAAGTCTAAGTATATATTATAACTATTAAATAGAATTGAATCAATCATAATCAAATTATCTTTGATTTTGAAAATAACCTAAGCTAGATTTTCTGACCGACACTATCTAAACTTTTGGTGTCTGGCGCAGTATTAAGTAGCAAACATAAAATGCTTTTTGTTGTAAAATACTGTCGAAATAGAAGAATCGCACTATCTCATTTATAAACTACATAAGCTCTCACCCGGTAAGTTGAAATGAACAAATAGTAGTATACACATAGTGTACAAAAACTGTATGAATGCTTATCCAGTATTTTATAAACTAAGATGTTTACGTAAATAGCAGTTAAAGTTTTGTAAAGTATGTATAATAGTTGTTAATTTTAATTACATTATAAGAATATAGTCACATTATAGGTAGTACTGTAGAACTACAAAGTTTTATGCGTTTTAATTGTATAGAACTTCAGCTGAATGGTAAGTGATGCTATTTCAAATAGATTCTATAACTATAAAATGATTGGATAAACAGTAAGTCGTTCACTTATTATATTTAGAGAATTAATATAAGAATATGCCTTAGGCCAGACATATTATAACTAGTGAAACATGCATCATTTGTGAATATATACTTACAAACTGAAACAGTTGTATGTTAAATTATATAGAGAATTAAATAAGAGCCTTTTCGGGATGCTAAAATTACGTAAGTTAAATTTTTAATTATAATAACTGCTTTATTTAAATAATGTATAATGTTATAATAGTTGTCTCAATTGGAATAAGGTTTTATTTATGAAAGCAAAACAGCAGATGTGTTAAAATCACAAGAAACTATAGAAACATTATCTGCCTAAAGTAACACTATCTTTAGTAATACCTTGTAATAATAGCTTTTTGAACCATAGAAGTGCTGTCATATTTTGTAAAAAGTATGATAGTGAAAACTGTCATAGGATACATGTGTGAAATGGCATATTTTGTAAAGGACAATATAAATCATGTATGTGGACAGTGTAAAGACAAAACAGCGAATGTGCAAGAGTTTATGTTAAATTATTTCTTGATATTTAAATAAGCGTTCTTTTCAGACATTAATTTGAGAAGTGTGCCTAAACATAAACTAAAACTATAATCATTCTGTTATATCGAAACCAGCTGCCTTCTTCAATATTAATAAAACATTAAGTATGATAACATTTTCGGTAGTAAGTGAGGTGTGTTACTAACACTCTCATTCTATAGAAACACAACTAAATGAACAATAAGATGAGGCATTTTGTCCTATGGTTTGGTTTATTTTGAATTTCGCGCAAAGCTACTCGAGGGCTATTTGCGCTAACCATCCCTAATTTAGCAGTGTAAGGCTAGGGGAAAAGCAGCTACTCATCACCACCCACCACCAACTCTTGGGCTACTCTTTTACCAATCAATAGTAGGACTGACCATCACATTATAATGCCCCCATAAAACATACACAATGAAATGTAAATTGAAATGTCTATGCAAACCTGTTAAATATTATTCACTTTGTTTGGTAAAGAATCCTGTTAAAGATTATCTGCCTTTTAAAGGATATGTGGGTTAAAAATATAAATATTAGTCGAAATCTGTATGCAATGCTGTGTAAACTGTCCACCTTTGTAAGACATGCACATATCTAGTAAGAAATGCTACCTTTCTAAATCATATGTAAGTTAAATTATAAAGTAACATTTCAAGAACTTGTTTATTATTATGTTAAACCAAATATACTTTTACTTATAAAGATACATTGAGACACCCTAAAATGAGATAATCATCTTCCGTCCATACAAGTGCTACCTTTAGTAATGTCATCTACCTTTATGAAACAGACATAAGTGAGAATAAAAAACTAACAAGAATAAAATGAATATTTTGTCAAGAGCTTTTATTATGTTAAGACAAAAACTTTACCTGCAATTAAGTATAAGCATTGATGACATGGTGAATTACACTACCTCTGTTGGTTTTCTCGAACTAACTGCACGCTCTGTGATACCACTACATGACATTAGGACATCATCAACTTACCTGTCATTGTGACCTAGTAACATTTCCCAGTAACGCGCCCTTTGAGTACTACATGTATTTTGCCCATTATACAAGAGGTATGTAACTCTTTGGTGTATATTATGCAATAGCTAAACAACACTAAGATGTTTGTTGCAAAACAACTTGCAGTGTTCGGGTGTATATTGTATAATAGTTAGGCAACCGCAGAGGCGGCTATTACGTAATAATTATGCAATCCTCAAGCAGCATCCTTTGATTTCAACTCATCTGGCGACCCCCACTGAGACCACACCCTTTAGACACAGGACAAGCCTCTAACTACTACTATCTATGGTTTGCAAACTATGGGTATCAAACTGTTTTTAGCGTTATAAGCCTCTAGACTTACCACTTAGCCATAGTGGAGGAAGTGTGCAGAAGAAATTCTAACATTAATTATTGAATAATCTTTTCAGGAAATGGAATTTCAGACATCACAACAACTTCAGCTTAAGGAATTCCAAGGCCATGAAACATGGTGTATTTTCGAAGGGAATGCTAACGGTGCTTCTAAGTAACGTAATTTTTCTAACATTTGGTGGTTGCATAGGGTAAGTTAAATCTTAACTAATTTTATCAACTTTCGGTTGAAAATGATTTTATTTCATTTACATAGGCTAAATTTTGGTTAGTCCTAGAATAAACAATCAGTAGGAAATGGTTATGACTCTGTCAATTTAAACGAATTCTTTGCTTACATCAATTTTATATTTTTGACAATATTTAAATAATTTGCGAGATTTTAAAAAATAAATAGCACAATTTAATTATCTTTATCTTCATTTAAGTAAACCAATAAACGAGTAAATTTATATTTATTAGTGATTTAGGAAGACGTTGTGAGGAGGAGGTGCTTAAAAAGATTTAAAATAAGAGTTTGAAAGTACTGCTTTCAGCAGCTCCTTTGCTGCGAAAGGCAACTCGGTCTAGGAGGATTTGGGAATATGCCATCTAGAAAATTAATACAATAATATAATTTACAATATTATATAAGTATTGTACGTAAAAATGACATGATTCAGGGCTCAGTTTTTGACGAATAATTATTTCAAAATTTAAGGATACATCAGCATAACGAGATCTGTTTGTTTTGGAAATTTGTGCAAAGGTACAAAAAAAGATTTCTGCACCTGCCATTTCTAATTATAGAGAGAAGAAATGCAAGTAGTGAATAACACTTGCTGTCAAATTATAGCCTATTCCAAATGAATAATTGTATTTGTTCCCCACTCTTATAACTTTCTTCATGGCTCCAAAACTGGTGTTGAATTTCACAAGAAGCTAACCCAGTGCAATATATTTGTTAGTCATCTTTAATTTTGAAAACACGGATTAGATAAAATGCAATTAGTCAACACTAATCACTGCTAACTCTTTAGGGACAAAGACTGGGATTGTCTGTCATAATATAATGTCCTCCATTTCCGAAAGGGCGGGCATATCCTTCTGAGTCAAGCACTTTAACTATCAAGCAAGCCCAAAAGTGTAGATCGCAATTTCTTTCTTTGAGATAGTTGTGCGTGAGCTATGAACTCTCGCATACACAGTATGCTTTGCGAACCATTAGGCCAGGAACATGCAAAATACTTTTCAAAAGTATCAGGTTTACTTCAAATAGCTGTATGAAATACTGGCTACTTAAATAATTATATTATCATAATATTAAATAAACGTATGTATCTGATTAATTTTTCCACTGTTATTATTTGTATAGTTTACCCATAAAATTTACTTTTGATAAAAACAAAACAAAACACCATCCTGACTGTGCTTGAAAATTGTTAGCAAAACCTATTAGTGTTTTAAAATATAGTGACGTTAAGATGTAAGGAATAATTAGCCACAAAACAGATTTAGTACAACTATCTACATTTTGGCATATACCATTCATGTGAGTAAGGAATAAAACGTTTTCTATACTATACATTTTGCCAAATATCTCAAGTCTTATGCGTACGTTTAAATACTTTTAAAGTATTAAATAAATTTTGGAATGATGTTTACTAAATGAGGCAAGTATTGTCATTTCGTGATGGTCAGGTAGTTAAGGCATTCGACTCGTAATCTGAGGGTCGCGGGCTCGAATCCCCGTCGCACCAAACATCCTCGCCCTTTCAGCCATGGGGGCATTTTAATGTGACGGTCAATCCCATTATTCGTTGATAAGAGATTAGCTCAAAAGGTGCTAGTGGGTGGTGATGACTAGCTGTCTTCCCTCTCGTCTTACATTGCTAAATTAGGGACGGCTAGCGCAGATAACCCTTGTGTAGCTTTGTGCGAAATTCAAAACAAACAAACAAACATTTCGTAATGTAGATACTTTCGTAATGTAGAACAACTTTGCTGATTTGTTAATTTTGTTATTAAGCACAAAGCTAGACAATGGGATATCTCTGCTTTGTCCACAGTGAACATCAAAGGTTCATTTCCTCCATGCGAAAGAACACGCAAATTTGGTATGAGCGTTCATTGGTTTCTTGAGGATATACATACAAAATTTTCAACTTTGCATTTTGTAGTTTTTATAGATGTTTTTACATTTTTTAAAATCACTACCTCACCTCCTAGGGATGGATCTGCACCAAATTTGGTTGGAGGTTCATCGAGTTCTTGGAGAGATATATACAAATTTTCAGTTCTACTTTTATTGTTCTCATGGGCATTTTTCCACTACTTCGCCCCTGGTGACGGATTTTCACCAAATTTGGCATGAAGGTTTGTTGGGCTCATGCGTAGATACATATAAATTTGCAATTTCACATTTTGGGATTTGAAGTTTTATGGGCATTTTTTTTACAACTGCGTTTAAGGGAAACAACTTACCTCAAGATAACCTTTCATTAATCATGAATCTACATAATTTTCATCCAGAGGACAGCTACTGTTGTAGATCATAAATTATTGATGATATGGGACTGGGTATATCACATCAATTTCTTAAACATTTGTACTTCTTACCTGAGAAGTGTTAGAAAGGTGTTCCATTAAATTAAAAACCAAATATTTGTGTTTTTTCTAAATACAAAGGATTGGGAAGGCATAATTTGTCAATCCTGTATTCTTTGTTATTTTACAAAGTTAAGAAGAATATTTTCTATCAATTTGACACATTTGTTATATAAAGATGGTTAATAAAATCTTTCTTTTCAAATGATAAAGGATTAGGAGGAGATATTCCACAAATTTGAAAAAGTGGAAATACTAACAAAATTAATTCTAAATACAATGTTTGATAAAGTATAGTTTCTGTGTGGTTTTAACTTTTGTAATTTAACTAAATACGTGGCAAAAAATAACTAATAACACGTACTTCGGTTGAAATATAACACGAACTGATGTATCTCAATGATTATGAAGTTGTGAATGTTTGCTGCATATTACTATGTTAATTTTTACTATTAGCAATATTTATAAATATTAAATTATTCTATTTTAGGTTGTTTATCGGTTGGCATCTTGGCTGTACCTTGCTGTCCAAAGTTCAAGAAGGAAACTTAGTTGTAAATTAATAAAATTTATGGCATGGCGAGAACAAGTATCAGACTTAATAGTATGAAAAGTGTGAATATAATATTGAAGCGTTGGAACAAAATATTGGTTTATCTTGTTTGAATAACTTAAACTTTACATTTATAGTTGCAATTGAAGGGAGTTAAGAAATAAAAGTATTACATTTACTTGAACAGCTGTGTTAGAAACACGAATATTTTAACCACATGCAAAATTGTTTAGATCTTCAATCATTTAAAGATGATTTTTATATTACTCTGTATACGAGTATCAATTCTCGTAGTATAGTTTTAGCATTTTCGGTTCGTGTAATATTAAATAGTATCTTTTCTTAATTCTAAATCCATTAAACAAAAAAGCCATTTTTTTCAATAAGCCTGTAGCTTAATAGTTTCCTTTTTAGTTTACTTACTGATTATAAGTATTATTTTAAAACAAGTTACAGCTTTTACAGTAAGTAAGAATATTTTTTAAAACAGGTACGACATTTTGATTACTGGTGCACTCATTTCCAATTCCCCTCGATTCAACGGTAGAGAAGGTTTTGGTATTTAAATCAACATTTAACAACTTAGGAATGTTTCTAGCTTTTAGAATTGATAGTGGTTACTTATGCATATCGGTCAGCGTGTATTAACAGCTTATTTATTTATCGCTGAACAGAAAAAAAAAATAAACATGAAAATGTTAAAACGTTTTGCTAAATATCTGCATAAGATAAGGAATATCTGAGAAAATATGATTAAAGACATAGAAAGATATGCTTAGAATTTTTTAAAAATTGTGTTTGAGTTTATTAATAAAGCTTCTCTGATTTTTTATGTTAAGATCAGGTTTATGTTTTAGTTGTGATATTCTGTTTAGAAAAACTGTGGTTGGTTGTGTTAAGGAACTTGGGAAGGGAATGTTTGGTGTCCTTTTAACCTAATATTAAAGTTATGTCCTGTTTCAGACTTTCTAGCACTGACATGCTTTGCACATCGAAGCGTGCTTTCCACACTATTCTAAATTTCCTGATCAATTGAAAATTGTTTTTTTTTAAGTTAGTAAAGCACTGAGTTAAGTGTGCAGCTTCGTCATCGTTGTTTTCAGAGGTAAATATAATGATGCTAAATTTAGTAGGAATTTTAGGGTGCCTTACTTTTGATGGATTACATTATTAGAAAACCAGTTTGTTATTTCCATTGTATGTGTTTTTCTATGAATTTTGCACACTTTTGGAGAAATGAATTTTGGAGAGTTTCTGAAAGTGTTTAAAATATTTTGCACTTCCCTCAGCAAAATTGTAAAATCTTTCAAATAAGGCAATTATTACCTGATAGATTATCTTCCACAGTCTGCTTCAGTAGCTTTATAGTCTGTCTTCCTCCATCATTCTGATCTGAAACATCTTTCGCTGCACTAAAATCAGAGGTTCGATTCCCCTCGGTGGGCTCAGCAGATAGCCCAATGTGGCTTTGCAATAAGAACAAACACACAAAATCTTTCGCTGAGCTGGTGATTTTGAAAAAGACATCAATAGCTGCTAAATTAATTGCCCAATTGTAACATTTTTCATGGATAAATTTCGTTAAATGACCAAATATTTCATTTACAGATGCACCATCAGTTGTTAAACTAATAAAATCTTCTCCTGGATCGACTGTAAATTATTTTATTCTTCTTGTTACTAGTTTCAAAGGGTTTTTCATCCGGATATCTGCCACGAACCCTTGCCAACTTCAAGTTATCATAATCTTCATTTTTGTAACGTAGATTTACGTTGATGTATCATTTGTTTCATCAAATGTTATGTTAAACTTCTCTTATTTATTTTTAGGCACTATGAAGTCTTCAGCTAATAGTGAATATCATATGAACGAACTGCAGATTACACTAATTGTAAATCCATTAAAAGCAGCGAGTTTAGCAACAGTATCTTCGAGAGTTTCAGGTTTTTCAAGAATTGTGATTTTGTAGGTTGCTTTTTGATCTTTTTAGATGGAGTGATTTCAACTGGTATTTCAACTCCCTTTCATTTAACGGTGTTTATATTGTACAAGATTAAAAGATGTTTTAGTAGACCACTCTCAGATTTTCCTTTACAATTTGCATGTTTCTCACTTCAAATACTATTAGTGTAATTCTATGTTTCAGACTCATTCTTTCCAGCCATGATTTACCAAGATACTCGATATTATTATATTTCTTAGTTAAAATACTTCATAATGATAGAAAATACCCGAGAAACTTCATTTTTGAAATTATTTGAAAATGATTAAATAGTATTTCCATGAATGGATTTTTTTCCCAATAATTTGGTTTTGTCATACTTATCATGTATCGTTTTTTATATATATTTACTTCCACTACCAAAAATGGACGGAGGTTATTTTCACGTCGTGTGTTTGTCAGCAAGGTTTCTGGAAAACGGCTGAATGAATTAGAGAAAAGTTGGCATACATTTGTACAATTACCAATTTAGAAGTGATAAAATTTTGGTTGGTAAGTGTCACAGAAATGTCACTAATATAAAAAATATCCCTATATTTTAAAATGAGAACCTATTTTTCATACTAATTTTACTCTATAATATAACTCAGTCAAAAAGAATCAGTTTTGATGAAAATTGAGGGACATATTATCCTGCACAAAAAAAAAGAGCCCGTGTTTATTGATAACAACAGACTACTCGAGGACTATCTGCGCTAGCCGTGTAAGACTAGAGGGAAGGCAGCTAGTCATCACCACCGACCGCCAACTCTTGGGCTACTCTTTTACCAACAAATAGTGGGATTGACTCTCACATTATAACGCCACACGGCTGAAAGGGCGAGCATGTTTGGTGCAACAGGGATTCGACCCCGCGACCCTCGGATTACCCGGGGCCGGGTTTGAACAACCAAACTAGATTAGCAGTTGGTAGCTCAAGATTTTAAAAAAAAGAATCTTACGGGTGGACAGTTATTATCAATTATTCATTACCAGTTTTTCAGAAAATATTTACTAAATTTTATAACACTATCTTAATTAAAGTGTGTTTATCGTCACGTAATATTAGCTTAAGCAATCAGCATAAATACGATGCTAGATACGGCTGTACTGATTGCAAGGAGTTGATGACTAGAAACTACTAAATTAAATTTCCTGCTGTTACTATAAAGAAAATTATTATCATTGTTTCAGAAAAATAAATAAATACCACCATATATTTTAAAGAATCTGATTGGTTCTGTAAAGTAAGCCTATTCCGGATTATAGGGTTGCAATCCTAAAGCTAATATTCATTGCTATCAAGTATTACTTTCTTACTTGGTGTATATTGACAAAAAGTCATGATGCCTAATCAAAAACACGTAATGTGTGAAAGAAAAAGTGCGGCCAAGAAAAAAGGATTAATTGTGAAAATTAGAGGAATGAAATCAAACCTAGCCGCTAAATTGGCAACTGTACTTAGGGCATTGACAAGGATTACACGTAGTGAAGGTGGTTAAAAAATGCCCCTTCGCACTGATTGGCTGCCTCAGGGAAAAGGAGAGGAGGTGATCTCTAGGAGAGACGAGATCATATTTCCAAATACTGCCATCAGAGGAACATTAAGGACTCGTTGCTATGTCGCCATGATGCCATAATTCCTCAGTATCATCTGAAAGGGCAACTACAATTATGGAGGGCTAAAATTATAGTTCGATACCAGATAGGCAAACACAATGTATTTCTATGCTGCCCTGACTCATACATGTCTCATCATGTCGATAATTAATTAAATCATCCTTAAAAAGGACGTTTAATGCTAATTAATTAATCTTAAAAAGAATAGTGAATGCTAATTCATTAGGTAATTAATTAATAACTAAATCATCTTACCGTTCCCCGCTGGGACAGCGGTAAATCTACGAATTTATAGCGCTAAAATAAGGGGTTCGATTCCTCTCGGTAAACACAGTAGATAGCCCGACCTGGCTTTGTTATAAAACAAAACACACACACTCGTCTTACCACAAAGTACAGAACATGTTGGGCCCGGCATGGCCAGGTGGGTTAAAGCTTTCGACATGTAATTTGAGGGTTGCGGGTTCGAATCCCCGTCGTGCCAAACATGCTCGCCCTTTCAGCCGTGGGAACGTTATAATGTGACATTCAATTCCACTACTATAAGTGCTGAACTTTAGTTGAAGTTTAGTGTTGTATTGCAGAAGGTCCTTGAAATTTCTACAATCAACTGACACAATGTACCTAGGCCCGGCATGGCCAGGTGATTAAGGCACTCGACTCGTAACTTGAAGGTCGCGGGTTCGAATCCCCGTCACACCAAACATGCTCGCCCTTTCAGCTGTGGGGGCGTTATAAAGTTCCGATCAGTCCCATTATTCGTTGGTAAAAGAGTAGTCCAAGAGTTGGCTGGGGGTGGTGATGACTAGCTACCTTCTCTCTAGTCTTGCACTGTTAAATTAGGGACGGCTAGTGCAAATAGCTTTCGTGTAGCTTTGCGCGAAATTCAAAAATAAACAAAACATGTTTCTAGGCAGCCATGATTAATCACTAATTCTATTGCTAAGTAAATGATTTAGTTAAATCATTAAAAAGGATGCTTAAGAGTAATTAATTAACTCACTTATAAATCGTCATAAAAAAAGGTTCTTAGTATTAAATCAGCTATAGTTAATTCTTCTTTAAAACGATGCTTAATGTTAATTCATTGGCTAATTAAATTTCCTGTCCTAAAAGGTCGATATCTTAATTAAAACTTGCTTTTCAAATTATCAATCGAGTGTTAAAAGATTGAATGAAACAATTATTATAACAAATATTTGTCTCACTACTAAATATAATAAATGAGCGACTTGCTGGTTGCTATTATTTGAAATATCACAACTTTCAGACTCTTTTTTTTTTTTAACTTTAGGCAAAGCTATACGAGGGCAATCTGCCCTCTTTCAGGCTGTTTTAGGTTAAGACACTAGCAGCAAATCGCATTTATACAATCTGGAAACAGAAATGTAAGGTCAGATAGAATAAGTGTGAACAGTGATGTCTCGACAAGAACGTTTGGAGGGTGTTACGCGATCACAGATATAGTGTAGGATTGTGAAATATTTCAAATTAACCAGTCAATGACCTTTGCTCATTAGTCACATTGAAAATAACATTACATATTCCTTTCTACATCTTTCACAACTTTATGTACATTATGTTTTTCAAATACACAAAAGAACATTACCAATTTTAATTATTTTACTTTATAGATAAATTACAAAATAGTATTCTGTGATTATACATAAAACCGTCGTTGATATTCAAAGTTACTGACTGTCTTGGTTAAGAAAATACACAGATTTAAGAAAAAGCATAGAATGAGAATGACCAAGTCTATTTCACAGTAACTGGATAGATAGTCCAATGATCAAGTAATCAAAGTTTTTTATGACAATTCAATGTTTATAGCAATTGATGTTTTGTATATATGCGACAATCACTATATGAATTTAATAAGAAAATATAAATAATATTCACTTTTAAAGATCGTTAAATGTATTCATTTAGACTGTAATTATAGTATTCAATGAAGTTAATAATGAACTTTATATATGTACATTACACTTTAATTAATGAAGTGTAAAAGTTCTTTGCTTAACGTTTAAATGATTAATTTATCACTCAGAATAGATTATTATTTACTGTGTCTGAGAAACTATCATTAGTTCAGTCCGCTAAAAACAAAATGAAAGTTTTATTCTACTTAAACACGTGACCTTAACAGTATACGTACAGAAATGTAAAAGTTAATTATAACACATTATCGCTATTTATTTATTTACAATATATTTAATGTTAATGGAAAAACTTTTGTTAAAATAATAGTTAATTATAATACACTGTCGCTATCTATGTATTTACAGTATATTTAAAATAGATGGTTCACTTTACAAAACTGCAAATATATAGTGACACACATCAATTTTTGTAGCTAATTAAACTGCACATATCTAAAATGCAGTTATCAATGATGGCACATCTTCGCTCTTTAGATTACATTACATTAAGTTCATTAAATAGTCGTACAAAACACTAACTGTATCTTCTTAATGTGTGAAGGGTTATAGTGCAATTATTGCATTTATACCTGACATACTGTCAGTCAGCTTAGAACAAAATGAAAGAACGATTTCTACTCAAATATGCGAGGTTTCATTATTATTTTAATTATCTAATGTTTAAAAACATTATTGCTATATATCAGACAACGCTTTCAAATCATTGACAATGGCCAATTCTGATTTGTCTATCAGCAGCGATAAGTTTATTTTAAATCAAAGACAGAGAAAGGTTTTGTGTGCATAAAGATTTCCATAAGGATTTATTACACTAACAATCAATATCATAACAATTACACACAGAACAGTCCACCGCTGGTACAGTGGTAAGTCTACAGATTTACAATGCTAAAATCAGGGTTTCGATTCTCCTGGATGGACTCAGCAGATAGCCCAATGTGGCTGTGTTATAAGAAACACACACAGAACACACATAATTGTCTAAAATATTTTGGGGAACATGTTGGCCTCATCCTTTTCAAAAACCAATTTCACTTGTATATGTTATAAACTTTGCAATGTTTTAAGTTAAAAATGTACACGAATTATACGACTAAATTTGATTTTATTACAAACCGTGCAATTACTTTGCTACAAATAAAAAAATAATGAATGACTTACCGTTTCTATTAAAAGTTCTTGAGACATTAAAGTTAATTCGTAGATTCATATGATCTCGAACATGTGTCTAAGATGATCACTCAGTCACTTATGCTGTGAGCAAACAATGATAACATCATTGTTTCAACAAGTCATCAGTGGTTAAAAAGAAAAGGTTGCCACTGTCGTGGGAGTCGTCACATATTTAGAGAATTAGCTATAAATATTTGAAATAGAAAAACTTTTCGTTGTGTATAGATTATTCACTTTAAATCATGCTATAAAAATAAAATTGATAAAACTTTGCAACATTGAAATCCTCTAAACAGACAAACTTCAAAGTTATGTTTGTGTTTAGTAACATTTTAGTCTAGCTTCAACACTGCTATATTCCTGAGTAGCACCATAACAAATCTTATGTTTTTGAAACAGTGAATGTATATATTCAGACTAAATGCTATATAGATGGGGTATGGACTTGCATGACAAAGGTTACTTCTAAGTTGAAAAAGTCTTTTTTACCAATACACAGCTGAATCAGGTAGCTTTACCTTATTTACAAGAAATATATTTCATTTACACTTTATCAAATGTAAAGAAATCATTCGAATTTGTGTGTGTTTTGTTTTTTTGAATTTCGCACAAAGCTACTCGAGGGCTATCTCTGCTAGCCGTCCCTAATTTAGCAGTGTAAGACTAGAGGGAAGAGAGCTAGTCATCACCACCCACCGCCAACTCTTGGGCTGCTCTTTTACCAACGAATAGTGGGATTGACCTAACATTATAACGCCCACACGGCTGAAATAACAAGCATGTTTGGTGCGACCGGGATTCAAACCCGCGACCCTCGGATTACGAGTCGCACGCCTTAACGCGCTTGGCCATTCCGGGCCAATACAAAAGTACCAGTGCAATATTTCCATTATCCTATCACCTTATTACTATTGCTGTAAGCTATATTTTTAACATTGTAACTTTTCTGTTAACTGAAGGGAATTGTGGGACAAACAGATGATGTTAAAATAGACCTAGAAAGTTTTAACACTTGACATAAATTTTATATTCTAAAAGCGATTATAAATAGATAGGGAGAGAAGGCAGTTTAGAGATGGGAAGTTAAATCAGTCAATGTATTTTTTCCTGAAGTACAAGGTATATCCAAAAAGGTTTTGATCTGACTTATAAAGAAGAGACTATCTATTTCTAAGTCTGTACACTAGCATCAGCAATGTTCTGAAGTATTTATGCCCTTCTGAAAGAGCTCTTCATTTTGGTATTCAACCCATGACTAGACAGTATGTACGAGATCATCATCACTCTGAAATTTTCGATCTTTCAGAAATATTTTAAAGCTAGATAGAGAAAAAAGTCACTTGGAGATAAATACAGTGAGTAAGAGGATAATTGAGTAATTCGGAGCCAGTATCATGAACAGCGTTCAAAGCAACAACTGTAAAGTGTTAAAGGTGCATAGTAATCCTCCTTAATGGGATGACCATTTTCCAAATAACAAACTGATAAAAAGGCCTTAGCATCCCAAAACATTGATGCTATTATCTTCCCAGTAGAGGATTATGGCTTGAACTTCCTCATGTTCAGTGAACTTGAATGTTTCGATTGTAAACTTTGCATTCTTGTCTCTGATATATAGTAGTAAACACACGTTTCACACAGAGTTACGAATCTACTGAAACCTTTGGAGTAGACATTGACTTTTAACAACTTACATCTGTTTCTGCCCAGGTGACAACTTTTGCAACCCATCCGGTATTAACTTTCCTTATGAAAAAATTGTCACTCAAAACGCTTCCTGCAATTATTTCACCGATTCCCACTTCCTAATGGTAATTATTTTATCATACATAACCAAATTGTAAACTTTAACTATAATTTCTGCTGTAGTCGAGCTGACTTAAAGTATTTTCGCAAGAATTTTTACTGCATTTGAACTCAATACAATACTTTTTCTCTATTGAATATGCTAGAGCACCTACTCCTAATGTTGCTTCCACGTCCTGGTGGATTTCTTATGGTGTCTCTTCCTAGTTAACAAAATATTTGATCGCGGCATGAAGTTTGGCATTCTCCATGATGTTTAACATTGCTCACTTCCTTCCTTCGAAAATCCACAACACGCAGAATAAATTATTAGTTATTATATGTTACACGTTATTTACTCGTAAAACATTCAAACGTAATATACGTATCACAAAAAAAGTCATATATTCTTTTTTTTTTTTTTAGGTCGGAACACGTATTTTTTTGGACAGCCTTTGTACTTGGGCATAATTAACTATGCGCTTGTTGAGTTACTCCGTTCAAGTTGGCTTTACATCAATCCTAGTATTACTAGAGGTTTGTATATCAACTGTAACGTAAACCTACAAGTTACGACAGTATACAAGTGGATTCATTTTTGACAGTTACGCGGGCTAGATGTCGAATTCTTTTCATCATATAATTTAAAATAACCAATCAACAAAATAACAATAATAAAACATTGTATTGACATAAAAAGGGAACTGACAAATTTATCATTAAAAACAAAGGAATTAGCGATGACAACTGATAATAACGTTATTATAAACATATTTCAACTTCTACATGCTCAATTCATGTTAATTTTAAAAACCTTTAAAGACCTTACTTGTTATGCTAGTTCGCGTAATTAAAAAAACAATAAAACATCAGTATAATTTTAACGTAGACCATTTGTTTTAATCGACCTTAAGCTAATCAATAATTATTGGAATTACTGAACATAAGTTTCTTACATTAAAAAGATTTGAAGACATATTGATTATCATAATATATACATATCATCACAAATGGGTACAGTAAATTGAGAAATATTATTCCCTACTAACTCTGGACTGATACTGGGGTATTTTGAGTACCAGACATCGAACAGTTAGTTGGTTTGTAGTCTTTTCTATGTTTCACAATTTTCTCTCAATGTCAGGCCCGACATGGCTATGTCGGTTAAGGCGTTCGACTCATAATTTGAGGATCGTGGGTTCGAATCCCTGTCGCACCAAACATGCTCGCCCTTTCAGCTGTGGGGGCGTTATAATGTGACGGTCAGTCCCACTATTCGTTGGTAAAATAGTAGCCCAAGAGTTAGCGGTGTGTGGTGATGACTAAGCTGCCTTCCCTCTAAACTTACACTGCTAAATTAGGGACAGCTTTGCGCGAAATTAAAAAAAGCAAACTCTTAGTGTCATAACAGCATCTCCCCAGTGGCACAGCGGAATGCCTGCAGACTCAACGCTACAAACCGGGTTTCGATACCTCGTGGTGGGCAGAAAACAGATAGCCCATTGTGTCACTTTGTGCTCAATTTCAAACAATCAAGGAGTCAAACAGCACGCAAGATATAGTTTATCAGTTTTTACAGTCTATGCGCAATACGTTTCTAGCAACATCCACTCTCCGGGCTTACAACACATTTCGAACATCTTTCCAGTTTAGCTTGAAACTAACAGTTTATAAATTATATCCAATTAAGCTTGTTTTTAACAGATTCCTTGACCTCTTTAAGATTAATAATTTTATCCGTAATGGCCATTAATCTACTCAAACATGTGTAATATATACATGTATTTCAGTGACAGAGAATATCCAACAATTCACAGCGAAAAACTGGTCGATAAAGTTATATCTTTGTTGCTCTGCTTTTATTAATTTTGAAATAAAGACGGGCCGTTTAAATTCATCCCTCCCCACGTGTTTTACTAAAGGGGATTATGTTTTACCGAAATGACCTTGGACAGCTAATAAGATCTGAAAATTAGTGGAAAATGATGTTTTGGTGTAAATGTTGATCTTTGCTGGTTGATATCGGTATATAAAAGCATATTCAAAAACATTTATCAAATCGGTCATAGGTAGTCATGAAATACAGTAGCTTTTAGCTCATCTTATGAATTCAGTATTATCACTGCTACTTGCACATTCAATAGTTCTAATGTCCATTTCAACATATCCACAATATAAAATACGATAAACTGAAACACATAAAAGTTTCAACAACAAATATCACAGAAAGATAAACATGATTTTCAGTTTAAATTTTAACAATTACTACACAGTTATAATAATGCTACTACTTGATGACTAAGTGTAAAAATCCCAGCGTAATAGTTTCAAAATCCATTCGATGCCATTTATTTAAGTTTTCTAGTGGTGTTCTACATGTATTTTACACTCCATCACTCCAGCGAATACATAGCTAATGATATGTTTGCTCGTTTTTGAATTTCGTGCAAAGTTGCACAAGAGCTATCTGCGCTAGCCGTCCCTAATTTAGCAGTGTAAGACTAGAGTGAAAAGAGCTAGTCATCACCACTCACCGTCAAATCTTGGGATACACTTTTACCAACGAATAGTGGGATTGACCGTAACATTGTAACACCCTCATGGCTTAAAGGGCGATCATGTTTGGTGTGACGGAGATTTGAAGCCGCAACATTCGGATTACGAGTCAAGCGCCTTAACCACCTGGCTATGCCGGGCCACCCATAGCTAATCAAGTTATTTTCATTTAAACCCAAACGTATTTTGGGCTAGCTCTACGTATAAAATACTTGAATTTTACAAAACAACTGTAGAAACAAATTGTAACACCTCCAACAGGTACTCTGATAAAGAATCAATCTTTACCATAAAAAAAAACCAACAACAAACGAAACAACTGTCATGTTGGTTAAGATACAATAGGCATAAACATCTGCAGGAGGAAGGGGGAATTAGCCATCCTAAAATAACAAAATTCTTTCTTTATTCACTTAGCATATGTATAAGAACTTAGTTTCTTTATTCACTTTATGTTGTCGAGTTTACATAAAAACTCGAAATACCTACAATGAAGGTAAATATTGAAAATGTCGCTGTCACAGCAGTTTCTTGGATATTGGACATGGCAATTCTCACTCAGCTCAAAGAAACCAACGCAATCTTGCAGACATTCAATGAGACAGCATTGTAAACCAAAATTTACAATTATAAAGTGCATATATACAGCTGCAAGAATGCAATATGATCATCGGTATATGGTATTGGTAGCATTATATTTCCCACGACAATACTTATCTCACCTGTAATCCTTGACAGTTTACTGCTATTCTTCAAGCCGAGGAAGGTCAATGATTTCATCGGCCCTACCAAGACCAGAATCCTAAGAAAAGGCTGCATATTCTTACAGCTTACATCACTAGCTGTCTTAAAATATCTTTGTGATCCCTGGAATTCGACCACGCCAGTAACTTGTAACATCCCAAGTAGTCAGTTCCAACGTGTTTCTAAAATCCATCAATCCTGCAGACATTGAGACATTTATTGAACATTCTCTTAATATCAAACTACATACAGCCCACTGGATCAACTCTTGAATTACTGGCAAGCCATCTAACCATGTAAATATTGTCAGTCACAGACTTGCAGCAAACTTCAAAACATGACCTGACACAAGGCATTTACTACTACCTACATCATTTTACAGCAAAAAAGCCATACCAAAAACTTCCCTGTTATTCACAATACCCATATCTAAGAAGCCACTTCCAATTAACTTCGCCCAAAGGCTCAATCATCTACGTGCTATGCCGTCACCAGACTATCCAAACACAAAGTCCAGCTCCTACCATTGAACAACATTAACAGTCACCCCAAATAACACACGTCATGCCATCATAATGACTGGTGACACAGCAACAACCAACCAGTCACCCCAAACCAAACCTAATAAGAGAAGGAAAGTGACATAGACCCAACCGTCTTTAGAACCCCCCCCCCCCCAAGACACCATTGTGTTGTTGAACCCCCCTGAACATTAGTGTCCATCCACTCCACCCAATCATCAAACTTATCAAATGCTCTCTTAATGGATACTTTGGCTGACTCATAATTACTGCATAAATATGTAACTGATGAACCAAGCTGCACCAACTACAACTTCCATCACTCTCTGACTAGTGGCGATGAAGGCAGACCTATCCAAAAACAACCCGTCACTTTTAACCGTCTACTTAGGAGAACTAGCTTCCTTTCATGCTAAGTTTACATCATGTAGTCCAAATTCTTCTTCTCCACGAGCCAACACGCCATCAATTAAGTTAAACCGGGCACTGGCCAGGCAATTTTTAGGTGCCAGCCAATGAAAGTTGGTTTCCTCATGGTACTTCTGTTATCCTACATCTAATTCTAGACATTGGATTTATAGATCCCCCACCTCTCCCTGAAGGACCACATGACTTACACTTACATCGGATGTTTGTTTTGTGCTGACAGATCCTGGTTTTCTCTCTACTTTTTGCTTGCAACCAAACCATCAACAATTCATGTGATGTTCAAAATTATCAGTTATTTTTTGGTTTTTCAAATTATCTATGCTATGAGTGGTGGCAAGGAGTAAACATTTTTCTGAACACCCATAGTTGCATTTAACCCTAAACTGAAAGTAAATGCTTTAACTAAAATTTACTTACACTATTTTGTAGATTTGCAGTGTGGATTAAACCAGCATTAGAAATAGTAAACCCATCAAATCTGACTATGGGAGCTTGCCTACAATGACTATAATGGTAAAACTTTAATGGGAGGTCCGTTATCACTTTTCTTTGGCCTCTTACTATGCCATTGATTATCTCTAAAAA
Organism: Tachypleus tridentatus; assembly: GCF_004210375.1. Lineage (NCBI taxonomy): Eukaryota > Metazoa > Arthropoda > Merostomata > Xiphosura > Limulidae > Tachypleus > Tachypleus tridentatus. Next base: position 97,867,257 of record NC_134826.1, read on the forward strand.
TTCACACAAAAAGTCACCATGTTCATACATCATCATTCCTTCAAGGAAAAAAAAATCCCATACGTTTTCTTGTAATATTCTTCCATCGATTTTGCACAGTAATGAAGAAGCTTTCTGAAAATCTATTTTGGTTTGTACAAATGTAATACCATAGAAAAAGGAATGCAATAAATAAATGATTGTGATATAATGACACTCTCTTTCTTGGTACAATTACTGTTTTCTAGCATATATTATTTTGAACAGTTGGTATCCAAATTCCAGAACTCCAGCACCTGTTGGAAGCAAGGTAAACCAAAGATTTCTATAAGAGTAATTGTTTCATTAATTAACGCTAGTGGGCTAAACAAACTTAAAGCTTATTTTATTTAATTTGAATTAATTGAGAATTAACAACAAGTTCATTTAGAGGTTAAAGAATTGCACCCTAGATTTAGCATTTCTGCATAAATGTACTCCATACCCCAATTTTCACAACTGCTTTGAATAAATTAGATGCCATGCTTTATGTGGATTCTAGATGTACTTTGATCTGAGGTTAAAATTCACCTGCAAGACATTTCACTCAAAACTATGTTCAGTCTATCCTGCAATTTACTTGCAGTCTGTTAAGGATGGAGAGGATGAAAACATTACTGTCTGTGATGTCACAAAAATATAAATTTCAATGTTAAGCGTTCATGTGACATCATTTTAGTATTTACTCGACTGACTGACAGACAACAACATACTGTAAAGTGGTGTAAGTAGTTCAAATAGGTGATCCATTTAGGCAATCTTTAGCCTCCTTTTGATAAAATGCATAACTTCAACTTTCCAAAAACCATAGAACACAACACTGCAAAATAAATTTTATTAAGTTATTTTTGTTCTGGATGGCATACATGATGAAGAATTGATTGACAATATGTCTAAAATACATGGAAAGATTAATATACTTTTTTGATCCCAGCATAATAATACAAAACTTATTGGAAAAGTAAAATTATTTCATTCCAAAATAAAAACATTTTCTTCATGACTGTTGCTTTTGTTGATTAGAACATGCATTTAACTATTTACACACAAGTCTGAGAAATTAAAATTACATTTCAAAATTACCTTGTCTTTTAAAAACGTTCTGTTATGTAATGAAATGTTTAAAAAACATATGGGATACTTCACACTTCACAAACACAGACATCATCATCAACTGCATAATGCGAAAAAAAACAAACTGATGTAGTTTGATGAATCCCTGTAATATTTGAAGCATACAATTGCTTCTGAAAATACGTGTGAAGCAATGAAAAAATACTTTTCATGGAATCAACAACAGTTTAATGGTGTACAAGAGCATGAAACTCAACTAGCACATGTAACAAACACTTAAGATTCACATATTCATCCCACACAGGCGTAAATTCAACAGTGCTTCTTCAATTTCAGGAGAAGAAACCACATTATATATCCTAAACTGAAAAAGAATTAAAACATTAAACCACAAACTGAATTTATAAAATTGCACAGAGAATTTACAAAATGTGTGTGTGTGTGTGTGTGTGTATATACACACATGCACACACGCACACACATAGGTTTACACTTATCACAAGAATTAAAATATTTTTACAATAATACAAATTTTATGTTTAACTTTTTCTCATAAAGCAGTAGTTATTTTGCCAATAACATATTAACATTCATAACTTTGTTTGAGGCAAACTGCAGTTTATTACAATACATTTCAACTGAGGTAAATAGTAACCAATAACTCCAGGATGTGTTTTTATTAACTCAAAATTTCATTATTACAGTTTATTAGGAGCTACTGATATCCTACAAATTCATTAGTCCAGTTGAATCTGTAACACTAAAATGTTGAACTAATAAAGATACATTTTGGAGACATCTTGTTAATCTATTTATTTTTATTGAAATAACACATTACTTTGATTGATTAATAATCGCAAAACCTTCAAAACATTATGATAACAAATGATAAATTGAATCTGATCGAGTTATATCATATGATCAATATATATATATATATATCCACGTATAAACCATTAAAACTTGTAAAAGTTCATAACTACCTTATACTACATACTTGAGTTCGTGGGTATTCAGAGCTTGTATACTGACAAATGACCAACATTTCATACCAAAGCTTATGGAAGTCCAGAGAGCTTATATTACTAATTAAAGGTTTAGTGAAATTTATGAATCTCACAATGATTCTGACTATTAACAAACAACCTACACTTAATTCTGAAGGTTGTGGATATCCAAAAAGCTTGTGTTACTAAGTTACTAATGTTTCAATGTAGTTAACAGGAGCATTCTGAATGTTAACTAAATTATCTATATTTAATACCAAAGGTTACAGATATCCAGAACACTTGTATTACTGATTAATGTTTTATTGAAGTTTATGAATAACAAGAGAATTCTAAATATTAATGAACAACTTATACTTAATGTTGAGGGTTTTGCATAAACAAACATTTTGATGAATGACATTCTTTAATGAATATTAAGAAATTTCCAATACAAGTTGAAAATATACTGGAAAATATTTATTATTCAATCTATAATTTCAACAGAACAATGTTTTTGATGAACTAAAATGGACTGATGGTAATCACGGATTTTTCCCTTTCTCACAGCAAAAATAAAAAAAACTATACAACATGAAATTTAATATGAATTTTCTAAATAGCATCTAGTTTCCACTTTAAAAAATTAATGATATGATTTAGTATCACTATATTTTTTTTTAGTTTGTAAGATTTCAGAAAAATTTATTGTGAGACACTAATTTGAAAGATGCTAAAAATTTACTTTCTTGCTGTCAATTTAATACTGATTAGAAAAACAAATTTTACTACAGTCAATATAAATTTGTTTGGCATTCATTAACATATTTCATTTGATACTTTATTTTGCCAAATGAAGCAGTAATTTTTTCCAACTACAAAACACAAAAACAGGATAAAAACTGACAGATTTAATGGTAACCTATGATTTGACATTTATAAATGGCTTCACTGTTATCATGACCTTTGCCACAATTCTTGGTTACAATCAATTTTTATCTACTAAGCACACTTTATTTTCAACAAATACATTTCTTCTTTTGTGCATGTAATTCAAATACAATAAACTTAATCTTTTTTTTTTTTTTTTAATATATATATATATATTGGTGGTGAGGGGGACAAAGAATTGACCTCACTTGGAATTCCCAATTCAGTTGGGAACCCTATCCTAAGATGCAATTTGCACAGATGTGATAGTATAGTCTCAAGAAAAATGTCTTTCACAAAATGCCATTTAGAACCCCATTCTGACTATGAGGGAGCAAACACACATCTCTCCCTTATTGCAAATAAATATCTAAATTGAAATATTAAAATATAGGCCAAAATGATATTAAAATCAAGAAACTAAAATTTTTAAAAATATTTTCATTCACTTTTAAATTTTTAAATAATTAAATACTTTTCTCACACAAAGAATCCATATCGCTTGACAGAAAATGAGGTATTTATAAGAACTGGAACCTTTAACATTTTTAAATTCTTCACCTTAGCATCAGTAACATCAAACCAATAAATAAGGATATTCATTTGATAGTTAATCTTAGTAATCATGATATAATTAAATTTATGCAAATGTGTCATATTTTGTAGGAATAAACCAGTTTGTTTGATATTTTTGTTTATAAAAGTATATACATGCAGCTTAATAAGTATAAAACATACAAGTGTATCTCATTTTTCATATTTCAACAATTAACTTGTTCAACTTGCACTCATAAATAAATACTTGAATTAAAGTGAGTTTCTTTTGGCTTACAGAATAAATTCCCAAAACTTCAATCCTATCATAATTGCAATGTACATAAAATTTCAAACATTAAGTAGAAATATACCTTAACTTTGACAAATTTCAATTCAAAAATACTGTCAAATTGACATTTATTTAGCATGATTCTCAGAAAAAAATTAAAACACGTTAAATGTTTAATTTATGTACAACTCAGATGAACTGTCTGTAAACAACACTTAAAACATCTTTCTGCAAATCCCAAGGCATGGGTTTATATTTGTTTTGAAATTAACAACCAGGTCTTGTTTCTTATGCAATTTTCCTTCTCTAGTTAAAGAGTTTTATTACTAAAATCCTTCATTTCCATCCTCTCATGATGTTACAGTATGTGATCTAAAATTATTACATTAGACATACAGCTTTGAAAACAGCTATTAGCAAAATTTAAATATCAGTGGATAGAACAAATTATAATGTATTAACACCAGTGTGGAGTAAATTAAGTAATTTGATCAGTAATTTATGATTTATTGGAAAAGTGATTGGTTAGAATTTTTGCAGGGGATGAACAATAATTTAATGGGAAGTTTTAAATAACCTAGAAATACACTACTTGTATGGGAATTTAAAAAAATATATATTATTTTAGTTCCTGAAAATGTTTGCACATAAAATATTTGTTTTCAAACTACAAGAAATTTTATTCTATGTCTGAGACATCAGAAAAGTTTATGCAAGTTTAGTAAAAAAAGTAGGTAACAGCAAAATATTCTGTTGACTCAAATTTTTATTTAAGTATGTTATTGAACAGTTTAATGTACAAGTTTATTTTTGATAGAAAATAAATTATTTTATATTTACATGTCTTATTTGATATAAACAGGACAAAATGAAGACTTATCAGCAAAAATACTATTAACTAGCTGGAAAAAAAAATGACGACTCCACTATGAATTCGTATCCTAGATCAACAATAAATATTTGTCAATTTCTATCATAACTTTTAAAATTTACAGCCAGAAGTAGTGACTACTGCAATCAGCAAATAAATTATAAAAAAATATGATAATGAATATCCATCAGTTAAAACTATCTAGATGTATAAAACACAACTTTCTGATCAATCCTTTCAGCATAGGCTCAGTCCCTGGGACTGGCCTTGTAACCATTTTGTGCTTGTTACAGTTTTCATACTATTAGTTTCAAATTAATAAGCATATGTTAAAAGAAATTTGGTAGCTTGTCAGTAATCATTATAATGCTTTCATACACAAAATATAAGATTTCTTTATTAAGTCTTAAGGTTTGTTAAGCAATGTTTTTTTTTCTTGCATTTTCAAATTTTCATGTGTTGCCTATTAAATGTGCAAAGTAATTTTTATTTTAAGATTAAAAATGCTTTTATATGTCAGAAAAATTTCGCATTTCACCTTCAAAATCCTAATAATGTCCATAGTTTTATCAAATGTTTCTTACGAAAAAAATTTTTATATCATTTTCACTAATGAATCTCTGTACGAGTTCAGTTTATTTGACTGAACTTGTAATCACGAAATAAAATTAGGATATTAATATAAATTATCCCTTTTTGTGGTAGAACGACTACAGATTATAACACAAAAACATTAATGTGTAGACTAAATAGCACAAGTCTTATTACATTTATAGAGATTTACAATTTTTAAAATACTGATCTTTCATTCATGCCTGGCTAACAATACAAAAGTTACAATGATGTGGTGCACCACACTCATGTGGCCATATCCGATGGTATAAAACTGACATTTAGTCTTTACAAAGTGACCTATCTTAGCTGTGTTTTAGTGTACCAGTATTTTATAAAACACAGTCACATTTCAATTATTATACATTATATATGTATATAGATAAATAATATTTACAAACAAGTATTCAAACTTATTTTTCTTAAATATCAATCTTTTGTATCACAAGGTATGTTGAAAGCAGCATTGGCTGAAATTATATACTTATGATGTACAACGTCTATAGTTTCTTACAAATTATAAATACAAACTATCTATGTTAACAAGCTATAATATTAAATAAGAACTTCCTATCTTTCCTATTTGTTGAGATAGGGCTTACATACTGAATGAAACAAAGTGGCTCTGCTCACCTCTTTTCACTTTTGGAAATACTTCCATATGTACACTTCTGTCTAAGACATGTGAATAACCAATCAAAAGCTCATAATAACTCCCTAGTCACTTTCTCAGCCATTCTGAAGTATTATAACAGCAACTCATTGTTTCAAAACAAGATTTCAAGGAGATAAGTTGAGTTTTTAGTCTGCTCAAAATTTCACATTTGTTTGGATCCAAATACTGCTTAGACACTAAGCTTGATAAATTATACTGGAATTCTTGGTATGGATACAGTTATTTATGATTTTGTGGTTATTTGAAATGCATATATAAAACCTAAAAAAAAAAGTTTTGCATCCTTCACATGCTAAGTTTTAAAAGGCTTACCAAGTAATATTAAGCAGCAAATGAGTACAAAGGTTATTGTAACGAGATGTAATTGTTTGTTTATTTATTTACTGTTCTATGTTTTAAGAAGAGTAATAATGTGTATACATGTGTAAGTGAAATGTGAACAAAATATTACTCCACTAAAACACATCCAAGACAAGTTACTTTGTAAAGGTCAGTTTTATGTTCTTGAATATGGTAACATTAGTACAGGTGCATTGCATCATTGCAACTTCTGTAGTACTAGTCAGGCATGATTGAAAAGGTCAATATAATAAATATATATATATACACATGTATAATATTACAAGACTTCAGCTGTTAAGACTAAACATTTGTGTTTTCATGCAATGGTATATAGTCATTCTAGAATGAAAAAATGCTTATGATGGTTACAAAGATCAATCCCACACAGAGTTAGGGTTGAGAAAATAACAGATAATATATAAAGTTTTATTGAAGAATAACAACAATACTTGAAATGTATTTAAAAGGTTGTAAAGATTACACAAATGATATTTGAGATTTTTTGGATAAAGACAAATTTCTTAAAATCATATGATAATCATTTTGTACTTTACCTAGTAACAAATCCTTAGTACAAACACATCATTAAAAAATTCTGTTTTTTTTGTACAAAACACTTGTAATGTTCACTTATAGCCTATCAAATTTTGTAAAGGTACACCTACTCTACTAAATGTTACAGTACAAATACTTAACATGTACAAAAGCATATGTGAACCTGTGTGTTTTATACCAAGCCCACCAAGAAAAGGTAAACAACAACAAAAAAACAACTGTGATTACAAGATGTAAGCAAGCAGTTCTAATGTTTCATCAAAATAGTGTCTGACTACAAAATTTTGAAAAGTTCACAATGTAACAAACTAGATATTATACAGCAAGTTTTATTAACTGTTATAAGCAGTTTTCTGGTCTGAAAAAGGTTGATTCATACATAAAATCAAACAAGATTGGATGTCCTTACCTCAAGTTTATCAACACAATCATCGATACACTGCAAGCACTTTTTATCTTTGTCACTCAGAGTTCCTATTTCCCTCACATGTACTTTTCGATGAAGAGGCAACTTCTGCTGGCCTTATAAAAAAGAAATAAAAGCAAGAACTTAATATTGTTCATTATATATATATATATATATATATATTTTCAGAGTTTGTGACTGGAATGGGTCAAAAACACAAAATTTGCAAAACAAAACTAAATATAACAGAACTAAAATATATTGTGAAAAGGCTGAGACTAGAAATCTATTCAACTACTGTTTTACAAATTAACCTGGGTCTTCAAAAATTGTAAACTTTTCATAAAACTTTAGAATGATTTGTACAAGATTCAAAGCATAATTGCACAGATTTTTCAATGTTTTTATATTTGTTTGTTTGTAGAATTTTGCACAAAGCTATTGCACAATCCATCTCTAGTAAACCAGAGAGAAGATAATCAACAATATCCACCTATAGACCTTTGGATACTCTTATCAGGCCAAACAGTGGTACCTGACCATCACTTTTATAATGTAAGGAGTGTCTTTGTTTTCTTTTGGCAACAATGGAATACAAAACTCAAAATCCCTGCTCCACAGCCCACCATGTTAACCATTGGATATGTAAAATCTTTGCTAAAACTTGTATAATCATTAAAAATCAAAAAGCAAGTTTTGAATTTGGTTCTTGTAGATAACTTACAATGGCATTAATTCTATTATAAAGTAAAAACATGTATGCTTTCAATGTTTTATTTCTTCTCTGAAATTACCTGTATGAAATGGATGAATTTTATCAAATGAAAGCATTAAATTTCAGAATTAATAGTAACTGAGTAATTCATAAGGATGATCAATGAAAAACTACATTAACTTTGGAATGCTTCCATAATTAAAAAAGACTTTAAAACATAATGATTCTCATCAATGAGAAGTGGTTGATGTTTTATTTAGTCTTTCACAAAAACATCTCACAGATCCTAATAATCACTCTTTAGGAAGCAAAAGTAATTCTAATAATTGAGTCTTTTTTTTTTGTAGATAAAAGCTCTATCTCAACTCAATTAATGATGTAACAAGAGGACACAGACTAATTAGCTGCTATTTACTAATTTTAAAACTAAAAGTACTATTACTGGGCATGTTTGAAAATGTTAAACTAACTGTAGTAGTTGTTGTTGTCACTGTCTCAAATAGGTTTAAAATCTTGACCTGAAAATCAAGAAACTAACCAGTAATCTCCCAAGTTATGATTGTTTCATGTACAAAGCAACAATATTGTGAAGAAAAGACAACTAATAAATAAACACAATTGACAAACAGCACTATTGAAAAAAATCTTCAAAAGAGATGCAAGTTTAACAATAAGAATAACAAATTCTTTAATCATAAATTTATGGATCTAGGCAGGCATCCATGGCAATATTGGCCATCAAGCAAATTATTGCTATTTAAAGGATTAACCTGTGCATGCTATCACAAGATTTTATTTTGTAAGTTTTACAATAATAAGCATTGAATTCAAATACAAAAATCTGAAAATAAAACAGTAATATCACACTGAAGCAGCACGATAAGTATATACTGAGCTTTAATTCAAATTACAGATTTACAACTTTAAAGAAAACAAATATGGAGTTTAAATCACCAAAAACATACTAATGGTGCCATTTATGATTCATACTCAGTAGTCAAATTACACTTCTTGTCATTGTGTTTCAAAAGGCATATATTAAAAACATCACATTCCATCTTTCAGGAGATGCATCCAACTACTTAACTACCACTTGTTCAATCAGAATAAATGGAATCTTCCATTTTTACCAAAATAAATACTTTTTAACAGATAAATATGACCATATAATAAATCACAATGCTGACTCCTTTATTTATAATATTTAAAGTAACAAGGAACCAGTATATATATATGTGTATGTGTGATTTTCACTAATTTAAATTCAACACAAAGCCAGAGAAAATACTGTTTACTGATTTAAAGAAATGTCACCCGCATGTCGTGGACTGTATGTACATATGCATAAAGCACCTTCACATTCATGATGAATATTCTGAGCTATATACAGATATATATCTAAATTAGGTTTTGTTCAAACCTGATGACATAACCAGTCACATTATGTCTAATATTTAATATCATCTTGTATCAAATTTGATTTGTAACATGCAGAACTTGTTTTCATAAAACTAACTGACATTCTTTTACATTATTTTGAAAAATAATACTGTAGCTAATTATTTAAAATACAATTCTATCAAGGTTAATTGAGACATGTTGAAGTACTAGTTTTCTTTCTAATATTTTTTTCTTTCTTAAGATTTATTTTTTTAATTCAGATTTTAATAAAAAGTCTACTGAGTGGCAAGGTTTGGATAATATCAGTTCTCTACTTAACTTTATATCCGATTCTTCACACTGTAGGTAAGTAATCAAAGTATAAAGAAATTAAAGTCTGTAAAAGCAAAATAAAATGTATAGCATTGTTAGTATTAATCAAAAATTTCAAAGTAATTTAAGTCAAAGTTTACACTTCTTACAATCTCACATTTATTTTACTGCTAGCAGATGGCTAAGAACTACAAGAAATAAAATTAATAGTACTGTCTGTTCTTTTCGGTATGGATAATGAAGTTTCTAAGTAAACCCCCTGAGAGTTTTTTGTAATCTTTTACACCTTTTTCCTCTGTTTATTCTTCTGTTAGCAGCTGAAGTACAAATCTGCCAAATATGAACCAAGGAATCTCAACTTCTGTCTAGGTGATATCATACTTCAAGAATTTTGATATAGTCAACATCAAACAAACTTTTGTGGTATAATTCCCAGAACTTTCCCTGCTTAAAAACACTGCAAAAAGAATTGTCTAAACTACTATTGTTTCCTATTGTGTTGTATCATACTTGCACAATATCCAATAAATGTGTAGTTTACAATATTTTGTAAAGTACAATAAGGAGTTGGTCACCATACATTACGTGTGTGTGTGTGTGTGTGTGTGTGTATTTATTTATAAATAAATATTTAAATTTTCTCTAAAATGCAGAACAGTAGTAAATAAAAAAATAACCAGAAAACAATGATCTCCACTCTTTGATGTTTTGAAGTTCTCTTTGTTACATGTTACTTGTACTTCCTAACCCTCATTGTAAACCTTATCCAAATTCACATTTTGATGTAGAAAAAGAATTTTTGCAGATGTTATACATGCACTTTTGAATACCAAAAAATATAAGTGACTATACAGTACCACAAAAATCTATTGTACTTTACCATGCTTCCCTAACTATGCTGTATTCATATCTAAACAAATTAACTTCTTTTTAGAAAATAGCACTGATCACAATACTTCAAACTCATCAATGATGTAAAAGCTTTTATTAAGTAAATAACTTAGAAAGACTCACAGAATTAAATAAAGGAAATGTAGAGCTTTTGGTTGGTTATAAACTTATAGATATAGAAAAGCTAGTGCAGTATTTACAACTTTCTTGTCAAACGACGAAGTGGTAGGCCAAGCAAATTTGGTGGATCCAATAAATATTATATCTCATGAAAAAGAAAAGGTAGGATGTTCTTATTTTATATTCTAGCTTGCCAATATCAGAAATCTGTGTTCATAATTCATATGAAACTAAAGATTTTGTATAGTGGGTGTCATAGAATGTAACCTTACCAAACCCAGATGATGGAGAGAAAATATGATACACAAAAATCAACACCAAGTTGTTTTGTTTTAAATATATATTTACTTTCAAGTTAAGAAATTAACTAATGTATAACAGCAAGAGCTTAATTATAATCTACAATTTGATACCAAGTTTATTGACTTACATTGATAAAATACTAGTTCAATTAATAAAATTTTGAATGTAAGTCTACACACGTGAATGCATGCCCTCTGACCCCTACCTGTTTTGAAACAGTTAAAGAGCTCTAAGACCATGTGCCTAAAATTAAGTAGACATGCATATTTAAAGTCACACATTATTCTTATCTGTAGCATTTATGATTCCAACTGCATATCTGTAGTTCAAATTTTGAATGAAAGAATCAAGAAGTTTTGTGATCCTGCAAGCAAGATTTTCCCAATCAGGAAAGGGTTAATGTATCTTACTTTATTATTTTTATGCATCTTGTGAACATAGAACAAGTTTCTTCTCCATTCAGTGAATTCATTTTGCACTCAGGACAGAAAATTTTGCATTAATGTGACTACTGAGTACTGATTATTCTGACATAGACACTTTTATAAATGTCAATGTTTCACTTGAGTTCAATCTTTAAAACACCTGATTACTTTTAATATGCTAATTAATGTTAGTAACACACTTGTGCTGATTACTGCATCATGAATCTGAAGATATTTCATTTAAAAAAAATTCAATTTCAAGTGGAATAGAACATAAATTCTGGCTCACCTGCAACAGTATCAATGTAGGATTTCAGCAGCCAAGTCAATAACCACACTAGCTCCACAAATGGTGAGGAGCTTGAAGGTGTTTGGTGATTCTCCTCATGGTTGTTTGGGGTGAAACAGAAGTAGTAATAAAGAATCTTGGAGCAGGACAATGGCAAGTGTTGATATATGTTAGCTAAGGGACTAATATCTGATAAAGGTTTAAAGTGTTTCTTTAAAATCATCTCTGATAAGCTCAACCTGAGATAGTCAGACTGGATAGAACACATAAACAGCCATTTCTCAGACCATGTTTCCAGCCTCTGAAATAAATGCTGCATTGTACAAGCTAATGACTGTACTGCCATAGATGGGACCTTGCTAACAAGTACAGCTAAAGCAAGTAACTTTTGTAACAAGAACAAAGCTCTCTCTGATGGAATATTCATAGTTTTTACATTTACTTTACATGTTCTAAATGATATGAGAATCTTCTCCCAAGCAATGGCCTTCTCTAACCATGCAACTATAGTCTTAACTTGACTTGAAGAAATGTCTGGCGACAATAACTTATATACAGTGTATTGACTGAATGTGAATACATTATGCACTAAATGATGTCCAATAACCTCAGAATGTAGAACATGTACAACAAATTTCAAAAGGAGGGAACAGGCATAAAATGCTGTATATGAGGATGTTGACTCAATTTTGTAAATTGTCTTTTTCAGCTCACCTAAGGCTAATTCTATGTAAGTCCACCACGAGATTTCTTTAATGACGTTGTGATACCTAAAAATATGAAATGCTTTTATTAAAAAATAAAAGAAATATTATACAAGTTTATTTACTTAACATTTTTGTTATTGCATACTTCAATACAATCAAAAGAAAAAAAATTATCATTCAAATATCTTTGTTATTGCAACACACTTTATCCTTTTTAAAATCTTTGTCCAGTAATGCATTGTTCACTAAATACTAAACTTGCATTTTATTTATTTTTCAAATTAATTCTACATAATACTACACAATATGTTTAATATGATTTAAACTTATATGTTCTTTGGGGTAAATTGCTGAACTAATGATGACATCACAACATGAAATGGAAATGATTTTCACGTTGATTTAAAAGGCACAATGTGGCACTAATTTTTATGTAGTAAAATACTGTTAGAACACTTATTACTAATGTTACATAAAAAACGTTCTTATTGTCTTATATTTGTATACTATTGGAAGAAGAAAGAAACTCGCTTAACTCAAAATGTTTATGTTCTGTTATACATTTATACAAGTCTAGTTCCTAATTTCTCATATTATATATATTAGCATTTGAAAGTAATGCATCACAAATAATTTTTCTGTATGCTATAGAATTAAAATAGTGTGCACATAAAGGCTTAAGAAGTTAAAAGGTTTGTTTTGTAATAGTTTGGTTGCTCTTTCTTTTGATATTGTTGCAACATGTGTTTTTAGGTTACTGTCTCAGTGGCATTTTCTTTATACTTGAGAAAGCAATGGTTCTTTATTGTATAAATCTGCAAGCCAATAAAACCAAAGATATGTACTTTGGAAGCTATGAAAACTTTACAGTAACAAACAAAATTATTTTCATTCTTTACATGAATATCACCTTGTACTTTGCCTTGTTAAAGTCTCATTCAGGTTGACTTTATCAATTCACAGATATACCTTTAATACAAAAATCTTACTGACATTTTCCTGTACAACAAGCTTGTACTATTTACCAAAAGTTTGCCACATTTTGTGAAAATACACATGCTAAATTTGGAATTATAGTGTAGACTACTTCTTTAGTATAAGGTGAGACCAACAGACCAACTTTGTCCATGTTTGTGTAGTACAGTACTTCACTGAGCATGAAGTACCAATTGTTTTTGAACATTAAGTATTAACTATTGTGATAGATCCTTCTGCTTCAAAGGGTCCAAATACAGTGGAGCGCCATTAAGCTGCAAACCAGTAAACTGCGAAATCGTTTAAGCTGCTGTAGCAGGTCTTGTGAGGGATGTGAGCAAGGATTATCGAGGCTCACCGCTAATTTAAGAACGTGTAAAAACGAGGCTTACGAATTTAATCCTGGCTTTATAACTTCAAGGGGATATTTAAAAAGGATCTGCTTTAATTTGGAACATAAATAAAATATATTACAATAGAAATCGACCGTTAATCTACCTTATCCCCTCTCTATGTCAGCTTTATGGAGGCCGTCATTGTTACCGAATCACACCTCTCCCTACATTAAAGTTAATCCGCGGTAAATCCGTGAAAAAAGTGATCAACAATTAAAGTATTATTTTTAATTCGATAATCCGATATAATGATCACGCAATGGCCCGAATGAGGCTCCTCGGCGGAGCTGTTGGCGACTTCGGCTTTTCAGTCACAAAGGTTTAAGCCGCGAAGCACTTAAGCCGCGGTTAAGCAGGTTGACCCCCCAAATACCGAGGCTTAATGGCGCTCCACTGTAATTGATACACAATAGGTGATGTATTTACTTTTCACTATACAATTTTACTGAGACTGTACAGTAGAAACGTATCATCTTGGATGGCAGGTAGGAAGCATCATCTCAAACAGAAGTTGGTTGTTTTTACTAAAATAGAAAACAGGAATGTATTGTATAGCTACAAGGATAGAAATGTATCTTCTAGAATAGAAGGAAGGAGTGTACTGTCTAGATTGGAAGGTAGGAGTGTAATTTTCTAGGATAAAATGATGGAGTATGTTAGCCAGTATGTACCATCTTGAACTGAAGATCGTCTAGACATGAAAATAAATGTTGATTGGAGTGGAAGACAAGAAGGTATCATACCAGTTTGAAGGTAGGAGTGTATCATTTGGAATGAAAGAAGTGTGTTGACTAGATTGTCAGCTTGGAGTGTACTGCTTACGTTTGAAGATAAGAGTATGCTAACAAGAATGAAAGATGTGAGTGTATCATCCAGACATGAAGATAGCAGCATATTGATAATGTAGAGTGGGGTCAGGAGTGTATAATTCAAAGTGGAAGAAAGCCTTGACAATAACAGTGTTTCAGTTGTACAGAGTGAATGTTTAGATTGTATTGGCCAGTGTAAGGTAGAAGTAAATTTTCTACAGTTAATGACAGGAATATTGACTAAAGAGAAAGATATGCATATATCACATAGCTTTAAAGGTAGGAATGTATCATTTAGTGAAAGTTAGGAGTTTGTTGAGTATAAAGAAGGGCAGAACTGTATTCTCTAGCCTTAAAGGTAGGAATGCACTGAGTGTCTAGAACAAAAGGTAGGACTGTATTGTCTAGAGCAGATAGTAAGAGTGTATTGATCATCTGGAGAGAAAGATGTGTACTGACTGGAGTGAAGGACAGAAGTATATCGTCTAGCCTTGAGGGCAGAAGTGTATATAACTCAATTTTCTTAAACTCTTAAAATGTAATTTTTAAACATCAAAACATTAAAAACTACTACTAGATTAAAAAAAGAAATAATGAACCCCAAGGAAATAGAAAGTTACTGTCATCTTTATTATAACAAAGAGCTGTGTGGCAAAAAAAGGATTAACTTGCCTTATGGTCAAATAAACACTGTTCAAAGTTATACAATTATAAGTGCATGCTACAGATAGTGTTCATGCTTTTAACTGCTATCCCATAATCAGGAACAGAAGCTGACTATCTTGCAGCAGCATGACTAGCACTAGGAAGGAACTTCTCATATGAGCTAAAATTCTTGATTTAACTCTTTTTAAAAACTCTGAATTTATTAAGCATCTTCACAAAAATTATCAGGCATTTAGTAAACATTGTACGACTTTTATGCATAAAAAATCAGATACTTTATTAAAATGCTTTTACTGAAGATTAACCAGTGAATTTATAAAACTATTACTGAGTAAGTCTGAGTAAACAATTTTCAAGCTAAGAATATTTCTTTTCATCTTTTCATATTTCATTTAAATATCCTCTACAATTTTCTAAATGAATAAGAAATATTTATCTTCATTAAACTTTACATTTTATCTTATTTTCTCTATTCTAAACACTAACCATCAATAGAAAGTGAAAAATAGTCAAAGAACAGGAAATACAATGAATAATACTTCACTATCTGCAGTACTGATCATAAATAAAGTTCAAGGCAAAGTTTTACTATTCATTCTATGGTTTTATTATTCTTTGTAGTTGTACCAAATTAAGTATTTACTGTTATACAAAAAGCAATAAATCACAGGGGAAGCTCATCAGCTGTTTCCTATAGAGCTAAAGTGATTTTTGAGGTGTTTTATTAGTGGACTCAACTTGATAGTTGCAAGTTTGAAGCTGGCTTGCATCATGCTGTGCAAGAAACTTTATCTTAGTTGTTTTAAATCTAACTAACTCTTAATTTTCTAACCAAGATATAAATAAATTTAAAAAATGCTGTTAGCTCTTTGGGATAACAACATAATTATCATGCAGCTGACAATTTGGTAAAATACATAACATATGCACCAATTCTGCTCCTCCTATTGGTTACAAACATATCCAGCCATGAAAAGGTGATTAGTAATCAACGTAAAAACTCAAAATGAAATGGGAGAGGCTTTTCTGGTGAGTTTGATAAATGTACTGATATCCCAATTATGAAGAAACAGGAGGTCAATTTTAGGTTATTGCTTGTTATACATGTATATATGTTATTAAATGATAAAACAGTCTTCTTTTTCAACCTTTAAAAAATCAGGATTATAATTATGACAATTGTTAGCAAACATCTCTTCTTCTAGCAACATATTGCCAAGCTAACTTTTCACTATTTTGTTCT
Source organism: Tachypleus tridentatus (assembly GCF_004210375.1). Classification (NCBI taxonomy): domain Eukaryota; kingdom Metazoa; phylum Arthropoda; class Merostomata; order Xiphosura; family Limulidae; genus Tachypleus; species Tachypleus tridentatus. The sequence goes on from NC_134826.1 coordinate 97,883,804, forward strand.
AAACTCTACATGAGTCTTCAATGAAATTCACACAGTTGAAAAGAAGAAATAATTTTCATTAAATGTGAAAATCATTAGCTTATGATTTCTCAAAGCTAAGATATTGGCAATTAAATCATAAGAGAATTATGGTTGAGAATCAGAGACTGGCTAACACCAATAAAACAATATGTATGTATTGAAATTAAAATGTTCAATTGTTTTGTTTAAAACCATTTCAAACTCCCTCCTTGTAAATTGCAAAAAAATTATTATTATGAAAAATAATACACAAATTTACAAACAAATGCTTTTGTTCAGAGTTCACTGAAATCAGCCAAACAATCAACAATTCAGATATAAAAAATATATGCATAAATTAAATTAAAAACTTTGAGATTTTTGAAAGGTTTATGGAATAACAAGTATAAGTTTATTTTCTTTACTTCAATCGTGCATTCTTCCCTTACGTTAAGTACACCCAACTAAGCTGCATAGAAATAAATATTTCACTAAATATTTGTCCTAAATATATGAAGTCAGTGTGCAAAGAGATTTTCAAGATTAAAAATGTTTTTTTTTTTTAATTTTACAACTTTCACATCTCATTTGGATAAATTCTAAAACTTCCGAAATGAAGTTCAAAACTTTAACAAAATTTTATATCTATTATCTTCCGTTCCCTAACACCATTTGAAATCTGTCAGTTTGACCAACTATGTAATGATCACAAAAAAATCTAAATTACCTTCTTTTATTTCTAAAATGACAATAAATTGTGGCAGAATGTTGCAATTATTTTATTCTAAACAGGTTATGGTTTATAAGAGTTTAGAGCTGTTTTTACTTAATGTTATTGCTCATTGAATCACATATATTTAAGCTATAAATTCTACTGCAAATGCATAACTAAAGTTACCATAATGAATGATGTAATGCAAAAACTAGTTGCAAGCATATCTCATGGAGAATATGTTTTTTCATTAACTAAACTAGTAAATCTTAATTTTTAAATGTCTTACTTTTATAATAAATAAAAAATATACACAAGAAAAAATAAATTTAATACATATATCTGGCCTCTTGTTTTTATGCTCTCAAATCACAAATGAAACTTTTGTCTACTTTTTTGTAATGATGGCATTAGATCATGAAATAATTATTTATTTCAAATACATACTTACGAACACAAAATAATAAAATGGTAAAATAGTTAACTCCTGTCCATATATTAATAAAAACAAAAATAATCATTAAATGCTTAATAATATCTCTCTGCAACTATTTTCACTTAAACTGGATCAGTAATGTCATATTTGACAATAATTATAATAACTAAAACTGCATTATAATATAATCTTAATACAGGTATCTATCCAGCTAGAAAAATAAGATTTTATTCAGTGGCATTCCTGAAGTGCAGGAGAGAAATTCAATGACTATTTTACATCAAGCCTTTCTTTCTAAAAGCAGAATAAACCACCCAACCATTCTTAATACATTTCTAAAAAATAACTTAGAAATTAAAGTTTTTCAGCCTCACATGTAGTAGACATAAAAGGAAAAATACCTGTGAATATGAAGCAGAGTGATATAAGTTTCAACAGCATCTCTTGTGGTTTGCACTTTCATTAGTTTATGTAATAGTCTTTCTATAAGTGCTGGATGAGGTCTTCGGATTGTTGTAGTGAAGTCTCGAATACTTCGAAGAGCAACATGAAAATATTCTGGTCCTTCTTCAAAGCAAGCCTCAATTACTAAATTAAAGAATAAGAAACACTCAGTTCTACAAGTTGTATAAGCTATGAAAATACACTAAGCTAAATATAAGTATAAACTGATTTATTTTTGAATAAAGTAATTATGACACTAAAGATTTTGGCTTGCATTACTTTCTTGTAAGATTACAAGGTATTTTCTTTTTCTGTAAAACAATACAATTCTTATGCGAGTTTTCTTGTTCACTTTACTACTAGATCTATGTCAATTAATAAAATATGTTGTGAACTGATTGGCTTTTGCAATTTAACCATCAAACTGATTGTGGTTTTTATATGATAATATTATCCTGAAAATTATACTTTAACCCTTTCACAACCAAGATTTCAAGGAAGTACGTTGTATCTTTACTCTGCTTAAGGTTTCACACCTTGTTTAGACCTAAATATAACTAAAGTACTAAGCTTAATAAATTACAATGAAATTCTATGGTATCAGTATAGTTAGTTATGATTTTTGGTTATTCAACTGTATACATAAAGCCTAAAAAAATTTTGATATCCTCGACTTCCAAAATCTTAAGACTTAGCAACCTATGTCCAGCAACAACTGAGTTCGAAGGTCATAACTACAAGAGGTAATTGTTTGCTTTACTTCATTATTGTTTTATCTTTTAAGAAAAATAATTTTTATAACTTATTTCTAAATAGTAATATTATATATACATATATAATATAAAATAATTTAAATGTTATTGTATAATCTGAAATACTAGTTCGCTAACACAAACCAAAACCAGGTCAGTTTTATGTTACTGGATATGATAACACAAGTGCAGGTTCACCACATTAGTGCAAGTTACTTAATGTTAGCCAAGCACAGCTAGAAAGTCAATATAATTAAAAAATAATAAATATATATAATGTTATCAAACTGAAGCTACTTAGACTAAATGTTTGTATTTTCACGTTATAATATGTAATCCTAGCAAGAAAAAAAAATTATATTTCCTACTTTGTTTACAATGGTATCAAGGTCAGTCAGCTGACAAACCCCACAAAGGGTGTAGAAAATAGCATAAAATATAGTCTTACTGAAAATAAACATTTGAAATGTATTTAGGTGGGTTTAGAGATTACACAAATAATATTTGAGATTTTTGGGACAAAGAATGTTTTTCATCATAACATGAAATCACTCTGCACTCAGTGTATTAACCAAACACACTCGATATCATCACAAACAAATCTTTAGAAAAAATATTTCATTAAAAAACCTGATTTTTTGTGTACAAAAGAACTTGTAATCTTTACTAAAAGTCTTCCAAATGTTATGAAGATAAACACACTGTATCAAGAGATACAGTATAAATATTTAACATGTGCAAATGTGAATACAAATTATTGTATATTATACCAAGCACATTGCGAAAGGGTTAATGAAGTAAGACAGGTTAATTTTGTTTCTGTGAATTACTGGTTTTTTGTGATAAATTTATCATGGTAATTTGGTTAATGCTGATGAAGACAAATCAGTGCAAACAATTCAAAATATTTCAAAAAATAAGAAAATCAAAACAATGATGACAATGAAACAGAAGATGAAATGAAACAAATATTCAACTGTCCCACAAAAATATGATCCCTCTAAAATCTGGTAATATTAAATTGTTTGAAAAATAAAGACAGCTTTTTAGACTATCTCAAGAAGTAATACAGAAGGATAACAGTAAGTTTATTAGTCAAAATAAGCATCTAAGGAATCAACACACTTCTGCAAATGAGTAACAAGACTTCTTATTCCATTGTGATAGAATCCTGAAGTCCTGGAACTTAATTTCTTAAAGGCATTTCTGCTGCTTCTAGGTTTCAGAAGTGTTTTCCTTTCAAAATGTTGTCCAAATGTTTGAAAAAGTGGTAGTCTGTAGGTGAATTTGGTGACCAGGGTGAATGAGGCAACACCCCATAATCCAATTCATTAAACTTAACTAGCAGGTTATTTTGTGCAACATGTGGTCAAGCATTGCCATCAAGCAAGACTGGTCTCTTAGGGTTAACTAACACTCACACTTTTCCACAAAACTTCATATGCACTTCTTCCAATTGTTGAAAGTAAACTTTTGTAGTAATGCTCTTGCCCTGTTCAAGAAAGTTGTATTGGATGATGCCTTTTCCAAACCACCTTACTGTGATCAATCTTCTTTTGATGCAACTGTGGCTTTGGGAAATGTTTAGGGGGTTCACCACAGTCAACCCAATGTGCAGATCGCTTTCTGTTGTCATAAGGTATCCACTTTCCGTTGCAAGTGATTAAGTGGTCAAGAAATGGGTCATTTTTGTTGTGTGCAAGAAGTGTCTTGCTCAATGCAAAATGTCAGTTTTTCTTCATTGAGTTCATGTGGAATCTATTTCTCTCGCTTTTTTACTTTTCTAATTTCCTTTATATATTGTGGATATTGAAACATCCAATTTTTGTGCCATTTCTTAAACAGTAAATTGTGAATTTTCTTCAACTAACAAGTTAACAGTAGAATGATGCCCTCTACCCTCCTCATCTTAGAGATTAAAGTCTCCTTTTCTGAACTTTGAAAACTACTGCTGAAATGTCTTTCAGAAATGGCTTTATCTTCCCATGCTTGCTTGATATTGCTAGTTGCCTAGGCAACACCAAATTTGAATTCATGTAGAAAAATTACTCTTAAATGCATTTTTTCCATCTTGACAAAAGGGTTCTAGAATATTGATAATGAACACTAGAAAAAAATGAATACTGATGAATAGACGACACATTCAAATTTCCTGTAATACGCAAGTTGTGACAAAGCAATCCCTCTTTGTTACAATGTGCATGTTGAATTACAAAAGTGAAATCTGCTATTATTTTCTAAGCAACCTAATATTTTGAATTTTGTAAATTAAACACTAACAGAATGTTAGAGAGAACATACTTCTGACAGTTGATACACACTTGAGAAGCATGTGTGGTTTATTTTTTATTTCTACCTAGCTAAAAGTGCCTAAGATTATTGTTTATTACAATCCAAACAAAATGAAGTTAACAAATTGAAGGGTATTAATCTCACATATATTTTAGGTCTTGATATGTACTTGCATTAGGCAACTTTCTCAAGTGCCATGTTGCCCCCCCCCCATCCTCAAACTTATCTCTCATTATGACTCTAATAAACAAAACTCAGCACAACTTACCACTAATATGCTTTTTTTCAAATAAATATTTCTTTTGTCTTTGTGTATTCCATGTTGCTAGACTGACATCAGAAAATATTACTGGCATGTCTACAGGTCTGCTAATTTGAGGCACCGGTAAGGGCTCGTGTTCTTGGGCAGTACTGCAAAATCAGCATGATTACATCCATATACAACTTTACTGAAACAATGAAGGAAGCAAAACAAGTTCCTAAACAAGGTGTATTCATATTTTCATGAAAAACAGTTGTGTAAAGAAATTTAAACTTGTAAGCTCAGAAAGAAAAAAAAGCCACCTCATGAAGAACATATTTTCAGAAATTACTCATTTTTCAGGAAAATCAAACAAATATCAAAAACAATATGCCTGTGATAGTTTTAGAGACTGTTAATGGCTGTTAAAGGGTAACATATAGTTCTGTCAATAAAGCACTTTTATGCCATGCAAAATGTCCTGATACGTAGGTATGTAAAAAGTTATAATTTTCTTATGCAGAAAATATATTTCCAATACATACTTACCCTTTTTCACATAAATAGCTATTTTTGTTCAGTGTTGCCCTCTATGTGCAAAAAATATTTTGCCTTGAAACTTCCACCCATCTGGGATTGACTAATTCCAATGCATTTTGCCTGCAAATTATTATGTGAAATCAACAAAAGTGTGACACACTCTCTTGACACACATGGACTCTTCCATTCAGTTCTACCAAACTATCATTTTAAGTGGAGGTACTTGCCCATTAGAAATACACTTTCAGTATATGAAAATTATAACTTTTGATATGGTACATTGCCTCTTCTCACATGAATAGCTAGAATCCCACAATGAATGGGTGGAGGGACTAGTGTGAAGGAAATAAAAAAGCATCTAAAGGACACTCCCCAAAAAGAAGTCTTTAAACTTGAAGATCATATGTAGAAAACCACACCACTTTTGAACCAGGTAAGCTTTTCACCCATTGTAGAAAGATGTTGCATATATGGGCAGAAAAATGGGGGAACATTAAATGGGAGAGAACTATGGCAAGATAGTGATTTGAGCTTGACATTATTTATTAAACTCAATCCCAGAAATAATAAACATGGGTAATGTTAAAGGAAATGCTCCTAGGTGAAGTGCGGAAAGGGTATAACAGACTGTAAACAGCAAGTTAAGAACCTCCAAAACCCATGCCACTGGGAATGGATATCCATGAAGGTAAAATGAGAATTATACCACTGATATGTCAACTATGACCCAAAACCTAGCCATTGAGTACCAACATCTATGTGCGAGTAGGAAAGACGATCATACCCACAACATATCAACTACAACTCAAAACACAAGCCACTGGGAACCATCATCCAAGTGGGTGTTGGAAGAAGGATCATATCATCTTCACCTCAAATTTGTGAAACCAGAGGGAATCTTGTACCACCAAACCTATAAATGGGCACACGAAAACAAAGACAAATTCAATGATCAATACAGGAGCCCATAACATACCATAATAAATAATAATAATATATTATAATTATTAATAATTATATATAATAATATAATCCACCTCACTAAAATATATAACTGGAGCATCCCCAAACACATCTTTGGAATAATAAGAATCAAGAGATGGTGGAATGGGAAGAACTACAGTAATTTGCAAGTACCTCCAGTTTGACCAGCAACACAAATGGAATAACAAATGTATAAATGCATGAGAGAATACACACACCTGCAGCAGATGTGTGTGAAAACTTACATTGATTGGTTCATCTCTTAAATCCAAAACCCAGCCACTGGGAACAAACATCCATATGGGGAGAAGATGAGTGATTCCAATCAAAGGGGGTGAGATACAATTTTGGTGGCTCATTCCTTTGTTACATAGTGGAAGATATGACATATACACCAGCAGACCACCACCACTCTACTCTGAACTGAATGATTTTATAATAATTTATATATAATTAACACACTGAGGAGAATACCTCCTTGGTCCAGTACCCCAGCAACTTGCAACTGGAAAGTAGTAAGGACTGTCAAATACCACTAGAAGAAAAAGGGGGGAGAATATGGAGGAAAAACAACACCTAAGACAGTGCAATGGGTAACCACAAAATTCTACTATGAAAACCAAATCATACCAATTTATTCAACACAAAATGTGACAGGGATGGGCAGCTATCCCCTTCTGCTATACCCAAGTAATCCATGTATGAGTATAGTTCCAGGACAGGTAAACTTGATAAAGCAAAATTATCACAAGAATAAACCTACAAGTGATCTTGCAGAACACCCCATCTCCACAGTGTGTTGCATGGCAATGGAATAATAATATGCAAGTCAACATAATCTTACAGAGCAAATTTGATTGATTGATTGATTTAGTGTTTTATGGCACAAAGCAGCGAGGCTATCTGCGCCAGACATTCGGTAAAAATGTAAAAAAAAAATAAAAATAAATGTAGTAATAGACATAAATGGAAATGAAGGTAAAACAAAAAAGTATAAAACCAATGTTGACACCTAGTCTACAATGTTAAGATAGAAGGCAGAGTATAAGAAGTTGTAAGGTATTTACTCTAGCAAAAAGGTAATGATCATAACCCGCCAGGAAGATTAACAGGTAAGTTCAAGAACCACCGTCAATCACCTGAAGTTGGCCTTTCCAGTCCTGGTTCTGGGTTATGTGTCATAGCAGCTATTATCAAAATGTAAAAGAATAAAAGTTTTAAAAGACACTCTGCAAAATCATAATAATGAGTAGCCAAATGTCCAGTAAAAAAGATAAAAGTCAAGTAAATGGAGTAAAATTTGTAAAAGTAATTGAAGATAAAAGCAAAACGGCAATTAAAACAGAAAATGGCGTAAAAACCAATGTTGACATCCAGTCAACAAAGTTGTAAAGAACTACCTGTAGCAGAATGGTAACAATCGTAACCCGCCAGGAAGACTAACAGGTAAGTATAAAAACCACCGTCAGTCACCTGAAGTTGGTCTTTCCAGTCCTGGTTCCGGGTTATGAGTCAATATGGCCAGTACTAAAAAGTTAAGTAGTAAAAGTGTGAAATGATATGAAGCAAAAGTATAATAACAACTCGCCAGGATGACTAATGAGTAGTTCAAACAGGAGCGTTAGTCACCTGAAGTTGGCCTTTCCAGTCCTGGTGTCGAGTTATTTAATGTTCTGGCCATTGTCCAATGTCAAATTGAAGGAGAGAGATTAAAACTGTAAAAAAGGAACCACAATTAAAAAGGTGTAATGAATAAATATGCAACACTTAAATGAGATTAAAAAGGTTAATGGCCATTAAAAAATTAAAAACATTATCAAGGTGGACAGAGTCACCATCACCAATAACTCTGTCCAATGTTACAGATTGACCCTGGGAAAAAATATGTTTAAAATATTGCCGTCGTTGAGAATTGTAACGATGGCAAGAAAGTAAAACGTGGCTGATAGTGATTTGAGTGTTACACAAACTACACATTGGTGCATCAGTTCCAGATAAAAGAAAATGATGAGTTAAAAAACTGTGACCAATGCGTAGCCTAGTGAGAACAACTTCCTTCTTCCGAACTTTACGGAAGCGAGATGGCCAAAGTCCAATTTTGGGTTTGATTTGAAAAAGTTTGTTGTCACGTTGCTCATTCCAAGTGGACTGCCAGCTGGCACGGAGCCGAGCCTTGAAGACAACACCATAGTCCATGTACGGAATAGGCATAGGAGTGATGGTGCTGAAGCAGACATATTTAGCTGCCATGTCTGCAAGCTCATTCCCGCGAATACCAACATGGCCTGGTATCCAGAAAAAACAGGATTGAAGTAGCTGCTAATGAGAAATGGGCCAGTCAGTTTCGAATATCAGTGAGAATATGATGTGAGCTAACGTGTAGCGAATCCAAGGCAAGTATAGAACTAAGCGAATCAGTATAAATAGTGCAGTTGGAGTACTGCTCAGCTGCAATATGATCCAGGGCAAGAGATATGGCATACAGTTCAGCAGTGAACACAGAAGCTGTAGAAGGGATTCTGCGCGCAACTACTGACCCATAGCAAATCATAGCAGAGCCCACTGAATTACCTGACTTGGAACCATCTGTATAAATGGGAACTGAATGATTGTTTGAAAGATATTCATTGAATAAAAGACGGTACTTCCAATCTGGAGTATCTGCCTTTTTTAGGTGACTGAAAGAAAGGTCACATTTGGGGGCTGTAATAAGCCATGGTGGGATGGGCTGACCTGTGGAATCTGCAATGTTATCCAAGGACAGACCCAATTCATCCAATTGCTCCCGGATGCGAAGGCCAAACGGAGCAATGATAGATCGTCTGTTCTGAAAAAGTACTGCCCACCGAGGAAGGAAAACACATTTCCAGGTGGGATGCTTTGGTAAGGAATGAAGTTTCGAAGTATATTGTAAAGATAGTTGCAAACGGCGAAGGTGTAGAGAAGGTTCATGAGATTCAATGTATATACTTTGAACTGGAGAGGTACGGAAAGCCCCAATGCAGAGTCGAAGACCTTGGTGATGAACAGGGTTCAGCATCTTTAAGGCCCGAGGGTCTGGCAGAGCCATAGACCATTGATCCATAATCGAGTTTCGATCTAATAAGAGCACAATATACCTTTAACATTGAACAGCGATCTGCTCCCGAACTGGTAGAAGAGAGAACACGGAGGATGTTCAGTGCTCTTGTGCATTTGACCCAAAGCTGCTTTAAGTGTGGTATAAAGGTCAGTTTACGATCAAAGATAAGCCCCAAGAACTTGGTCTCCGGGACCACTGGCAGCAAAACTTCACCGATATGAAGTTCAGGATCAGGGTGAATACCCCCGTCGACAGCAAAAGTGCAGGCATACAGTTTTGGAGAGAGAGAAATTAAAGCCGTTCGCCAGAGTTCATTTCCGTACACAATTGAGGGCAGTTTGTAGTTGCCGCTCAATATATCTCATGTTTGATGACTGACATGAGATGCGAAAGTCGTCGACATACAGCCCATTCGCAACAGTGAGAGGGAGTTGTTCAGTGATGGCATTTATCTTTATACTGAAGAGTGTAACACTCAATAAACAGCCTTGAGCGGCTCCAAGTTCCTGTAAAAAAGAACGGGAAAGTGTCAAACCCACACGAACTTGGAATCTCCTGTCCATTAAAAAAGTTTTAATAAACATGGGTAGATGGCCACGTAACCCATATGTATGAAGGTCTCGCAAAACGCCATACCTCCATGTTGTGTAATAAGCCTTCTCTATGTCAAAGAATATTGATACAAGATGGCGGTTGAGAAAGGCTTCTCTGATAGATGTTTCAAGACGTATTAGGTGGTCTGTGGTGGAGTGCTGTCGACGGAACCCACACTGGGTGGGCGAGAGGAGGTTGTTTGATTCAAGGAACCAAACAAGACGAGCATTAACCATCCTTTCTAATGTCTTACAGAGACAGCTCGTCAAAGCAATTGGACGGTAGTTTGAAGGAATCTTGGGATCTTTCCCCTGACTTAGAGAAAGGTAAAATAATAGCCTGGCGCCAGGCATCAGGAAAAACATTCTCCTGCCAGATCCGGTTGAAAACAATCAGAAGGACATCAAGAGAAGCAGGAGATAGATGGTGCAGCATGTCATAATGAATATCATCAGGTCCAACAGACGTACTGGCAGACCGATGAAGGGCCATTTTTAGTTCCACCAGGGTAAAGGGACAATTATAGTAAAAAAAACAGTCAGTTTGAAAGGAAAGAGATAATCGCTCTCCCCAAGTCTTGATGGCCAGGAAGGTGGAGGAACAAGCAGAAGTGCTAGATACCCGGCAAAAGCTTTCACCTAGAGTGTTAGCGATGTTCCGAACATGAGTCACCTCCTGACCATCAGAGAGTAAGATCGAGAGGGGGATAGAATTGTAGTGTCCATTAACCTCTCGAATCCTGTCCCATATGATCTTGGAACTGGTGGTAGAAGATATACTGGTTGTGAACTTAATCCAAGATTCCTTCTGGCTGTGACGTCTTACCCACCTAGCATGTGCACGGGCCCGTTGGAAAGCAACCCAGTTTGAAAGTGTGGGATATCTACGAAAAGTATCCCAGGCCCGCTTTTGAGCCCTCCGTGCTAAGTGGCAAGCAGGATTCCACCACGGACGAGGATATCGTGGAAAACGTGTCGAGGTTTTAGGTATACACTGAGCAGCTGCATGTGTAATACAGTCAATTACCACTGCTACACAGTCGTCTATTGATGGCTAATTTACGATGGCAGGATCAAGTTCTGCGAGAACAGTGAAAGTGGACCAGTCTGCCTGATCCAGCTTCCACCGGGGCACGCGGGTAGGGTGGCATCGACCACGCCAGTCTCTCTCAAAGGATGGGAAAATGATCACTGCCTAGTGGATTACTGTCAACCCTCCATGAAAAATGGGAGAATAATGAAGGGGAGCAAACTGAGAGATCAATAGTGGTAAAGGATTGACTAGGTGCATGAAAGTAAGTGGAAGAACCAGTATTGAAAAGAGAAAGATTGTGATCAGAGAGCATCTGCTCTACAGATCGGCCCCTCCCATCAATAATAGCACTTCCCCAAATGGGATGATGTCCATTAAAATCCCCTAGGATTAGAAATGGAGATGGCAATTGTTCAACGAGAGCATCAAGATCTGATTGATCACATGTCTTTCCAGGGGACAGGTACAGAGAACAAACAGTGATGGTATGACCCAAGGAAACACAGATGGCTACAGCCTCCAAGGGTGTGTTGAGTGACAAAGACAGGGTGGGCGCGTGTTGATCAACCAACAGTGCCACCCTCCATGTACTCGACCATCACACAACCTGTCATTTCTGTACAGAGAAAACTGCCGAATGGAGACAGTATCAGCAGTTTTGAGAAATGTTTCTTTTAAAGAAAGACAAACAGGATGGTAGGAAGCAATCAGCGTTTTGATATCATCCAGATTAGAACGTAAACCTCGACAGTTCCATTGTATCAAGGTGGCCATTTTTAAGAACGGGTAGGTGAAGTGGCTAAAGAACCCTTCGGTTAACGACCACGTCTTTTTTCTTTACTGTCTTTAGTCGGAGGAGGTCTATCAACCTCCATGGATCCTGCTCTGTGTCGGGTGGGCAGGTTTTTGTTATTGGAAGGGGAATCCAGTGACTGAGGACGCGAACGAATAATTCTTTCGTCTCTTGTGGTGGGAGAAAAAGATGTATCAGAAGAAATGCCTGTATCTGAAACTGAAGGACGTGGATCTTGAGGTTTGTTGGAAGGTATGGGAGGAACAGAGATAGGTGTGGAAGTCGATTCATCAACCTTTTTAACCACGGAGGTCAAAAGGCTTTTCATTTGTTTTGAAAACGATTCTCTTGGAGGCACAGAGAGATCTGTCTGCACTCCCACTATAGTTGTGGAATGAAGTGCAGCAGGATATGTCCGAGCCTCAGGATAACTAATGTTATGTGTCATTTTCAAACGCTGCACCTCTTTTTCTTCCAACCATTTTGGGCAAGAATGAAAGTAAGAGGGGTGAGAACCATTGCAGTTTACGCAATGCGGGTTCATGTCACAGTCATAGGCATCATGGTCCTAGCCTCCACAACGAGCACATGTCAGGGAACCACGACAGGATGTCTTTGAGTGGCCGAATCTCTGACATTGAAAACATCGAAGAGGGTTTGGTATGTATAGACGAACCCTGCAAATGAGATAACCTGCCTTGATGGTGGCAGGTGCACGTGGTGAAGTAAATGTTAAAACAAGGGTATTTGTTGGCAGTGTAATTCCATCTTTTCGAGTGGAGATGGCGCCTCACTGCAGAAACTCCTTGAGTGGAGAGACCAGCGAGAATCTCTGACTCGGGAATGTTCTTCAAATCCCTTTCAACAATAACTCCTCGTGAAGAATTCATGGTAGCATGGGGTGTAACCTCAATAGGTATATCCCCAATTGCATTTGATTTCAAGAGGAGTTCACTGTGTTGGGATGTGGATGTTTCAACCAATATGTCACCAGGTCGAAGTTTCTTTACTGATTTTGAGAGGCAGCAAGTCCCTCTAGTCCCTTTTGAATAAAAAAAGGGGACATTTGCCCTAAAGGTTTTCGAAGAGAATGTAATATAAGTAAATGAGGTGCGTGTGTTACTGATGTTGAAGATTGCTGTTCTGAGTATTCAAGGCGTGGTAAACTACCCATTGACTGTTTTTTTACAATTTTATTTAAATTTTTAGAGGATCCATAGGAAAAGAAAAATTTCGGTACCCACTGACCCCACCCACCATGGAGCCCTACAAGGGGGCGACTACAAAGTCACATAAGGACAATGCAGCAACGCCAGGGTTTCGTGAGCACTATACCCAAACACCAGCATCAGGCACAATGTCCACAACACCCGTTGAGAACTTCCAACACTGGTACTTGGTTGACTCTAGCCCAAGTGGACCAGCCGATTGACCCAGGGGGGCCACCCAAAGGCAGCCGTCTACAGGAATTGAGGCCAAAGTGGTGTGTTAGGGTTGGACCCCTCAACCACCAGGATCCTCTCCTCCCCTTCACGGGTCGCCACGGACGGCAAACACGTGGGTGGATGTTTAGATCCCAGAGAAGGTAACCAGATAGAACAGAACCTTCCCTGGGAGGTCCCCTCACCACGTACAGGAATCCACACCGAGGGGGAACAAATTTGAATGGTTTAAGAATATTTGGTCAGGCACTACTTGCCACAGAGTAAGGTCCAGACAACGATTAGCAACAAAAAAGGAAAAACAAGAAAAAGGTCCCTCAAAAGGAAGAAAAGTGCAATAAAAGATAACATACTGAGTCAAAGTCTCAATAAATCCTGAAGAATGGCTAGAAACAGAAGATGATAACCTGAAGATAAAGATACCATGATTATATGCAAATAGTGAGAGACAAATGTATGAAGGGTCATCCACGTGCCTCACTTAAGAATTTCCTACAAGAAATGACAAAGGTGAGATGTCAATAAAAAGGTAAAGCATCATATTTGACAAAAAGACATCCAGAAGAAAATATGAAAGTTGATAAAGAGGAATAAGCCAACTGAATTAAAAGTCAAACCCAACTGGTGAGGGAAGAGGGAGAAAAATAACAAATGGAGAATAGCTGCCAAGAAACAGAGGTGGGAATGGGCACCATGGAAGGAAGCCATGGGGACTATATAAGAGTGAAAAGCATGTACAGGACCATAAAAGTCTATCCAGATACGGGAAACTGGCAAAAAGGATGAGTTACACTCAGAAGCCACCAAAATTTTGGGGAGGAAAGAAAGATCCATTTAAAGAAAAATATATGTAGAATGATAAAGTGTATGTGAAACATTAATGGCATATAAATCTGGCCTATAAAGTCCACAGGCTAAGAGGAGAAGGAAATAGGTTTTCATGGAAAGGTGAAACAAGCACATGGACAATGGTTCAAATGGCAGAAAAGTGAGACAGTGAAGGATCACATTCACAATCCAATCCAAACGTACAAACCTGCAAATTGAATGATGGAATTTGACAGGAATGCATCAAAAGGGAAAGAGTAAGAGAGGTAAGCACCCTATGGTATTGAGAAAAACAAAAAGCATGGAATAAGAGCACCTGATAATTATATGACTTGAGATAAAAGAGATGGAAGACCCTATTCAAAATGCTGATTTTGGAAATATGCAATATGAGGGAACAGTGGGAGGAGCAGGAGAAGACCCTTGACCCAAAGACCAATGGCAGAAAATGTTCAATTTATGTTAATAAACTTTCCTGGAGGAATGACACTAGGACATTAGAAAAAAGCTACCCATCAGGACAAGCTAACTTTCCTTATCAAAAACTGGATAAAAACCAAGCATGAAGAGAGAGGATGAGAAGAACTGTATGACATACCAGTGACTGAGGTTGATTAAGAATGGGTGGAGTAATAAGATATAATAGAGGGATAGTTTTGAGCTGTAGTAGCCATAAGAACTACAGTTGGGCTGGCCAGTAAGGAGCAACCAGAAGGACCCAATATGGAGTGGTACAGATGATCAAAATTATCCTCTGAAGAAGTGAAATGGCAAGATAAACATACAGATGTTTGTGGGTCCAATCTTTACTGAAAGCATCTACAGTCAGAAAAAGAAGATAAGGGAGTGGAGTTCAAAACAGGGGCAATTTGTTGTTAAGAGATGAGACAAAAATAGTGATGTGAAGAGTACCCACAGAAGGCAAAGCCAATAGAAAACAAGAGGATCACAAGACCACTCTGTCAGATAGACTGTGTGGATGGGAAAGCTGATTCACAACAAGATTGAAAGCATCCAGAACATAACATGCAATGATACAAATATCTAATGTATGGGACCCAAAAAGAAGACCCAAATTATGAAAACATAAGAATCAAGAACAGGTTCCACCCTGGTAATTGAGAAAAGCAACTATTGTTAGAATGGATCATTACCAAATGATTTCTGAACAAATGGAGAAACTGAAATGAAGCACAATGTACAGTGAGAAGTTCCAGTATGTGGATATGATAAGACCTTTCAGTCACAAATCAACATCCCATAGTTTCCTATTCAATGATCCAAGCCCCCAAGCTATAAAGGGACATTTCTGTGAAAATCTGTAAATTTGATGAAGAGAAAGAAGTGGGTTACTGTCAATGTGCAAGTCTTGTCCAACAACCAATGCAGATTGCTAACAATGATAGGAGAAAGGGAAACAGAAGCCATCAAAGCATCATGCACAATATTCCATTGGTCAAGAAGAAACCATGTGGGCATGACCTCGGGGAATAAAAAGATATCATGGAAAATCACTCACAAAAGCAATAGAACCTCAAAACTGTAACACATGAAGCAGTAGGGGTGGCCTAAAAGAGATTAACATTAAAAACACACTCAAGTGAACAAGATATTAGGTATATATGTAAAAATGGCTGGTTTGGGTTGAGAAAATTATATTGAGGAGCAAACAACATTTCGACTTTTAACCCACACCAGCCGTTTTTACATAAATATTTTTCTCTACAAGTGGGTTTTCTTGTCATCACTGATTACGATATCAGGTATACTGAACGAATGATTTATCCAATTTGATTAATCAGCCCACCTGAGCTGCATGCAGGTGCAGCCTACAAGTTTGATTGTATACTTCTGTTCAGAGTAAGCTAGCAGTAGCTAGTAGTCCATGTAATGAAAAAATGCAACATGAAAGCATGTAAGTAGCAAGCGAATGCTTTGACCACCTGACAAAAACATGAGAGATGAAAAAACTGATAAACTATCCTGTGGTGAACAAACTGAAGATAGGGTTGCAACTGACAAGATATTGGGATATCCAAGTAAGTATTCACAACATACACAAATCTGGAGGAAAATACACCCACCTGAGAGTAAAAACGACTCCACTGTAAAAACTGAGGAGAATCAGAAAAGTACTTAGGCAAGATAAATCTATTACAGGCCATTCTTGTGGATGATAAACAGTATGGAATAAAATTAATAACAGATTTAATGGCCTCTTGAGGCAGATGGTCTTGTACTGCTTTTGACGGACGTTAACTAGTAGTGGGATCTCAAGGCAAGGAGAAGGAAACAGGTACCTGAAACAAAGGAGGATGGTTAAAAAATTGTAGGATGAGTCTCTTGAATAAAACCTGCATATCCCATGAATTTGTGGCAAAAGGCTGATAGAGGGAAACAAATTTGTTCAAGAAAACTACCACTGAAACAGAAACCACCAGATAGTTACTGGTATTATAGGTGCCATGCCCATCTATGTCAAATAAAATTATAAGATGAGGAACTCCTGGTTGGAAGAACAGGTAAAGACTGAAAAGAAGTAAGATGATCAACAGGAATGGGAGCTTATCTCAGCTCTAACAAAATACTGCAAAATGTATTATGATGATGAACAGATTTTACAAATGATTCTCAAGTTTTAGGTACACCACTGAAAACAGAATGCCAAAGAAAAGGCCATTTTTAAGTCCTTAAAGTAAAGGTGGCAGTAAACAAACCTGGGAAAAGGATGTGTCTTGACCCTAAACAGTTAAACAACAAAGAAACCATACATGTAAAACAAGAGCTGAGAATGATAAACAAGCCAACGTGTAAGTAAATAGAGAAAGACCTTTCCTGAAAAAACCCTCAGAAGCTCTGTAGATTGCTTCAGAAAGGGAATGAATAGTAGATAAGATGAAGATATGAAAATTAGGCATGGGTTAAATGCACAGGAAATATAGACACAAACTGCTGAGAGTCAAGAAATAGAAAGCCAATTTGATGGTAAGTCAAAGAAAACTGATCTGTAGCACATGGAGAGCAAAGCATGCTGGCACCTTCAACTAACTGAGAAGCAAATTGGTAAGCATGAAAAATAATATTTGGGGAGCATGGGAAAACCAAATTACAACAAAATATGCAATATTTGGTTTGCTTTGTTTTGAATGTCACACAAAGCTACACAATAGCTATCTACAGTCATCCATAATTTAGCAATATAAAACTATAAGGAAGGCAGCTAGTCATCACCATCAACTGCCAACTCTTCGGCTATTCTTTTACCAACAGACAGTGTGATTAACCATCACATTATAATGCCTCCAAGACTAAGAGGGAGGCATGTTTTGTGGGATGGGTATTTGAACTGGTGGACTCTCAGAGTGCAAGCCAAGTGCACTAACAGAGATGCCAACTATTTCAAATGACTGAGCGTAATGATTGTAAACAGAGCCCTTTATCATTTGCGGCTACTAGGCCTGACCAATGTCTCTAAGCTGTTTATTATTATATTATAACTATTATTATTTATTACTGCTATATATTGCTCATTTATGACTGTTTTGTGTATTAAATAAATAGATTAAAAAACATTATTTTGAAATTCTTACTCATAAATGTCGTTATCTGCATCGTTTTTGTCTTCACCTCAGCCTTTTCTTGGTGAGATGCCAATTTTGTATGTCTGGAATAATCGTTTATCCCGCCATGTGCCACAGAAAAATTGATGGGACAAACTGTACAAAACGCATGACTGTCACTGACTTCTGATGCAATGACTGGATATTTTGCACTATACTCTTTCTAAATTTTTGATTCACAGTTTTAGTCCTTTTAGATTTGCCAGGAACAAGACAATCTGGTGAACAAGGCCTCTTTTTTTTCCCATCTTGTGAAAGATCATATTGGTGTTTCTATGCTGCTTAGAAAACAAGAAATACCCATCTACGCGAGCGCTGATTGGCTGACAAGCACTGATGACGTAACTATGGATTCCCCCACGTACCCAGTATGAAAAATCACTGCACTCAAACTATTGGTAGACGTCAAAGATACAAATATTTTTTATTATTTCAAGCAC
Organism: Tachypleus tridentatus; assembly: GCF_004210375.1. Classification (NCBI taxonomy): domain Eukaryota; kingdom Metazoa; phylum Arthropoda; class Merostomata; order Xiphosura; family Limulidae; genus Tachypleus; species Tachypleus tridentatus. Next base: position 97,902,036 of record NC_134826.1, read on the forward strand.
AAACATGATTATCGCAAGTAGCCATTTGGACTATGTCTTTTATTTATTATCAAAATTTATTTGTATCTCACTAGAAATTTTCTTTTCACCCCTTTCAAGCCCTGGAAGAACAATTTATCACTTTATTGTATAGGCCTATATAATATATAATAATTTGGGAGTTGCAACAAATCATAATATTTGTCTGTATGAGTGTATAGTTGTAATGTATACACCAAAAGCGTAATGATTATGCTCAAATCATAATGGTTTGCATCTCTGCACTAACCACCTGGCCATGTTGGGTCAAATATGTATTAAGAAGCATATCTTATCATTGGAATAATTTTCAAATACAAAACTTTTTGTTATTATATAAGTGTGCCATTTATGTTGGTAAATGGCCCAATATAAAGATCCTTTATAAGTTAAACCTTGATGTCTTGTAAAGGACCACACAGCAACCAAGCATGAAGTTTGAGTTTCTATATGTCTGTGTAAAATTTCACATTGAAGTTGCCACAACAGACAAGGAATGGATACAGTCATAGCCATAACCCTGGGCAACAAATGAACTGGAGGAAAGGCATATAGGTGCAAACCTATCCAGTCCTGAATACATGCATCTGCTGCCACAGCCCAATGAGGTACTAAGAGCCAAAAGGTTTGGAGTTGAGAGTTCCAATGAGTGGCAAATGCATCAATCAATGGAGATCCTAACTGTGAGCAGATCTACAAGGTAGCATCAAAAATTGTAATCAATAACATAACCAGCACAACACTGCATCAGAGAAAGCTGTGATAAAATGCTTTGTTGTGAAAAAGTGGTTACATTAACTAAATGAGGTACTTGTATACAGTGCCAGAAAAGAGGGTGCATTTATGTAAGTGGAAAATGTCACCAGGCCAAACATTGCTAAGAGCATTTAAATGAAATATAAAAGAGAAAGTGAGATCAATGCTTAAATGGGCAGGGTCAAGGAATAGCTAAAGTATCAACAGATGGTATATGTTTTGGAATCCACATTACAACTGATGATTACTGCTGTACAATTATGGAGTGCCTTATAAAAGCAGCAAAAATATGTTTTCCAACAAAACACAATATTCAAACCAAATATGGAAATCCCACGAACAACTCTGAAAAACAACAGAATGCAGGAAACCATAAAAAATATATATGAATACAGAAGACCCTGATCTAAAAAACCCAACTAAATACATTCAAAAACACTCAGAAATGAAATAAAGCAACAGATAGCTGGGACAAATATTGTTCAAAATTAAAACACACACACACACATACATACATACATAGACCTCAAAAGCTTCCAGTCTCACTTAAAAAGAATACACAATGCAGACAAACCCATACATTGCACTCTAAAACAAAATAACACCACTGCCCACACAGACATAATGAAGCAGAAATATTTACAAAACACCTTGAAAATGAGCCCACAACAAACACATCATTCTCCAATACACTTAAGAGCCATATTAACACAAACAAAATTCTATACTTATATACTTTCCTGGTCAGTCTCCTATAGGTCCAAGTAGCACAACAATCAAGAAAACATGACTCAACAACTCATAAAACCAATAACAATAACAGACATACACTCTCAAAATGATAAAAACCAAAAGTATTGGGCAAGACAAAATACAGCATATATTTATGAAAAAAGTCAGACTCCAACATCTAGCTGCTATATTTTATCTATCCCTGAAACATAAATAAAAAAGAAAAAGAAGCAATTAATGAATTGAAAAATGACCACAGCATAGTGATAAAGGAAGCCAATAAGGGAAGTGGGCCAATACTGATGAACACTGAGTATTATGCAAAAAAAATCCACGAAATGTTGCAGGACTGCAAAGCCTATATACAATTGGAGGAAAATTGGCAGAAAGCTATGGTAATGAAGAAACTGGATAATTTCATAAAAAAATATGCAAAATGCTTGACAGCAGAAGAGATTAAATATGTGACCAAATTTGATTTTTCTATAAGCAAATTTTATGGTCTCCCTAAACTGCACAAAAGCAAGATCATAAAACATGCAATATCTAAACAACAGAATGAATACATCAAAACACAGGACCCAATGGATCTAACTTTTAAACCAATTGTTGCAGATCAAAACTGCCCAACAAGTCACCTCAAACATTTTCTTGACATTATTTTAAAACCATTAGTACATAAGACAAGAAGCTATGTCAGAGACAGTCTGGACTTTCTAATTAAACTCCCAACTACTTTTGAAAATGATCCACTCTTAGTTACCTTTGATGTATGTAGCTTACACACTTACATTCCCCATGACCTAGGGAAAATAGCAATACAGTATTGGATTGAAACCTATGCAAAAGACCTAGAAAGTAGATTTGATCACAAGTTTATGTTAGATGGCATAATGCTTATTATGCAACACAACACCTTTCAATTTGACAATGATTACTTTCTCCAAATGAAAGGGATGGCCAAGGGAACTAAGGTGGCCCCGACGAATACCATCCTTATGATGGGATACATCGAAGAAGTCCTTTTGTGTCCAAAAATAGCAAAAAGGTATAGAGCAGAGAGCATGATCTATATTTAAGACAACTGGTGAAAATTTCTGGATGACTGTTTCATCATCTGGAAGCAAGACCTGAGGGATATTTCAGACTTCCACCAGTTATTAAACATCATCAATGATCATATCAAATTTACAATGGAGACCAGTCAACATGCAATACCTTTAATGGACATTAAAATATACAAAGAAGGCCACAAATTGCAAAGAGATATTTATCACAAGGATACAGACTCATTTCAGTATTTGGACTTTACATCTTGTCATCCAAGACATACAAAGACTAACATTCCTTTCAACATGGCCTGGTGCACAAGTACCATAGTCTCAGATCCCAAAATAAGAGAACATAGATTCAATGAAGAAATTACCCAATAACTTTAATTGAGACGGGAATAGATAGGGCCAAAAATATACCAGCAGAAACCCTGAGGACAGTCAAACAAAGAGAAAATGATGACAAAAAAATTACATTTGTAAAAGCACACAATCCAAATAATCCAGATATTTACAAGATAATCCAAGCATCAAAGGAAATACTCCACGAATCAGAAAAAGTCTACAAAATCTGGCTAATGCAGCAAGAGTGAAAAGCCAGAGACAGACTCATAATTTGAAAAGAATTCTTACAAATTTGGAGTTAAAGCAGTCACAAAAGAAAACAGGGCCAAACGATGCGATCACTCACATTGCAAAACATGTGAACTCATTCAGGAAAGTAAAGACTTAAAATTTAGAAGTTCAGGAGAAACTTTTCATATCAACACAGAGATGGACTGTACATCAAAAAAATCTAATATATTGTATAAAATGTGCAGGTTGTAGATTGGATTATATTGGGCAGACCAGGGACCAATTAAAGAACACAATGACTATCCACAGACAACAGATAAATCACCCAGAACTGCAAAAAATTGGACTGAATAAACATTTAGACCAATGTGTGAAGGAAAAACACCCAAACTTCAGTGTAATACCATTCTATAAGGTTGGAAAAGACAGAAAACCAGAAAACCTATGGAGAAATATTTTATCCAGAATTAAATGAAATTCCTCTAAAATAGTGGTATGAATAATTTTATGAATGAAAACTTTACAAATCACATAACTCTGATGACGTTCTCATCAACAATCGAACATACTAATGTCTGTATTTTCTCGCCATTTTATAATGCAGTGTGATTAATGAAGCATGAAACGCATAACTGCAAATAAATGACCTTAATACCATCATGTAAAGCTTTTATTTCTGTATCAAGTTCGTGATTAGTTCATTTTTACTTTGTGCGTGTGCGTGCGTGCGTATATCAAGTACTTGGAAGCAAGTGGATGTTTTAACATTTGTGAGAAAAAGAAAGCCAGCAAATAAACCAGTATTTTACAGACAAAACAGCCTTACCAAATGTACTGGAAAACAACTAGAAAAAAATCAAGACTTTTCAAGATGTTCATCTGAAATGGACATCATAATTATTGGAAATACAAAATGGCTTTAGGTAAAAAAAAAACATCTAGTAAGATTTTAAAAATTGTAGTAGGTAGTTTTAATTGAAACAAATGAACTGTCCCTTGCTTTCTGAATGTAGAGAAGACATTCAACACTTTATGGAAGAATGGACTAAAATATTGATTACCACAAATAAAAATACTGCAAGGTATTATTTACTTGCTCTCCCAACTCTAGACAACATGAAAGCTAGGATAAATGTGTTGGACACCTTTTGAAGTACTTTACCCCAGAAGCAGGTCCTGAAGGAGAGGTAGTTAGCACTATTTTAATCATTATGTATGTGAGTAAAATATCACTGTCTGATCCAAATTTTTGTTACTTCTCTTAGTTTGTAGATGATGTGGCTATCTGGAAGAGCTCCTACACTCCAAGTACAGCAACAACAAATCTAGAACCACAGTTACATGAAACAGAAAACTACTGTAACAAATAGATAATCATGGTAAATGCCCCTAAGAAACAAATCACTTTGTTAAAAAAATCAAAAATGAAGAGTAAACAGCCCCCAAATGACTGGCAAACATTAATCCAATTATTGCAAGGCCTACCAGGCCTGAGACTAGACTGTAAGTACTACCACCTTTAAAACCACTTACTTAAAACTTGGTTTTGAATTGGTGTTCTTAATTTCCTTTAGATAATATAATTTAAATTTTTATTGCAACAAATATATGGCTTTATATTTTTTCTGAAGTTGTTCACAGTATTCTCTCTGTAAATACAATAAATGAGGAACCAATTTTAACTTGAAGTAATTCGTGATGACGAGAAACCGACTTGAAGTAAAACTGTATCTCACGATGACTGGTATAAGAATAAAACTTTTTTTTTAAAGTAAGTAGAGACAATGTTTTAATTTTCTTAGCTCATCTTCAGGTTAACCTCTTTGCTAACCTGAAGATGACCTAAGAAGGTTGAAACATTGTTCTCTACTTTATTTTTAAAAAGTTTTAATACCCATACCAGTCTTCTTGAGATACATAGTTTTAATTTACAAAAACATTCATAACTTGTATTTGATTATAATATACACTTCATGAAAAACAAGTACACTCACACACACATTAAAAACTGTCCATTTTAAGAACAATACATTTGAATACATTATCCAACTTCTCTGCTCTCATATGCAATTTTTCAAATAAAAAGCAAACTAATTTTCTCATTTTAGGTTAAGAAACTAATGATTTAACTATCTACTAAAATTTGTCTATAAGTGTATTTCTGTATTTTAAATACATTGTACATAATACCTGGTCTTAACTAGGTTTTCCTTCTTATGTACATTACTAAAGACTGCCATTTATTTGTGGCAGAAAGGAGAATCACTTCCTTTATAATTTTGAGACCTACACAGGTAAGTAAAAACAAAATCTAGAAATGTAAAATTGTCAGAAAGTAAGCATATATAATAAAAAAGTTCATTAAAAAACAACATACCTTTGGGAAATCCAAAACACCTGTGATGAAATTTTCCTGAGTGATGATTTAGTTTCTAAACGTCTTGTTGTACTTGGTGTAACATCCATCTTATTTTGCATATTTACTTTTTCAATGATCTTTTTCTTATTTATTAACTTGAAGTCCAACTGCTTTATAACACTTTTCATTCGAGAAAACCCTGGTTTATTTTTAAGAGATCCCACAGACTGCTTACACTTTCCAGTGTTTGTATGGATGACCAACTCATTTATAGAAGTTTGCATACAAGTGAGTGGCTCCTCTAACTTTTGCTTACCTATAAATTCTGAAGTACTTAAATCTTGTGGTTTATCTACTGGAACACAGGCCAGTACACACTGACTCATGTCTAAAGAACTATCACTTACAACTTTTTTCTTATCTTCCATGCAATCTTTATTGCCAATGACAACTCTTGATGAATCAACATAACATATATTCTCTCCAGCACCTGAGTTGTTTTTTAGTAGTTTTATGAAGCTGCTTATTGCATCATCAGAACAGGCATCACTGAGGGCTTTATGATCATTAAAAAATTCGTGGACAGGCAAATCATTTGCCTTTTTTTTTGAAGTCTCAGTTATCTGTGAGAAAGTTTCACTTGACCTATCACTCTCACCTTCCAAAGTAAGAGACAGTGGGGTTGTAGCACTGCTTTTGGATAAGCATCCTAGAGATAAAGAATTAGGACAAAAACTTATTTTTTTAATGAACTTATCACAGTCATCTAAGTTATTTAATTTTTTTTTTGAATCAACTGTCTTTCTGATTTTACAAAACCTCTTTTCTAAATTATTAAAAAAATTATTAAATCCATGATTTGATGGTAAACTATTCACATCAAAATCATTAGGAGTGCAAATATACTGATATTCTTTGGGTTTTTTTCTAAACACATTTTTGTATCTCATCATTTTGCTGCAATCCAGTTGCAGATTGTCTTGTTTCTCATTTATTTTTGGCCTCAGTCCATTAAAATTCCCAAGCTCATTTGAGTTAAGTTTTTTCTGGATACTTTTTGAGAGAGAATTATTTTTTTGATGGGAATGACAAATAACCTTTTGGGCTTGATATTTTGGCTTTGAAAAAGAAACAAATTTAAAAGAGGAATCACCAGCATAAGTTTCTGACTGAACTCTAAAAGAGCCATTATTATGCTTGTTCAATTTATCTGGAGACTCACAATCATCAGAACTTATTTCTATTATTGGAATACTTGTATGGCTTTTAAACACATTTGATTTGGATAACTGTTTTCCTCTAAAGCATTTGTCTGACTTCATCACAGGGTGCAGTAAAAGCTTTTCATTGTTATATTTAGGTGTTCTTCTGGCCAATGGATTTCCATCATCTACACCTGGCAACCAGTGTGTATCATCAGAGTTTAGTCTAATGCTTTCTCCAAACTGTTGTTGTTTAAATGATTTTACATGCTTGAGAACTCTGTTTCCTGTCTTCACACAATTCTCAATCTGAATCACTTTTGGATGTTTCCCAGCAACAATAGAATTGGAAACTAAAGAGCTCTTTCTTTTCTCTGGGAGAGATACTGGCTTTAACTTTGTACACAATTGTCTGTGAAATAAAAAAATGACAATGTCTATTAGTTTCATGCATATACAGGTAGATAAATAAACTAAACAAGATTCAAGTTCACAAAGTTCAATATGCTGGCTTCAATTAATTTATCTGACTCTGCTAAGACTAATTGTCTGTTGTTCTCAAAGCAAAAATAAATTTTCTGAAATAGGAATAGTATTTTCTATTTTATTTTGGTAAAATGAATATATGAGATAATGTTTATGATTTTTTTCCATTATGATCATATTTACTTTCTTTTGATGACTGTGTATCTTAACAAATCTTGCAGAATAGTTTCCATTGCAAAGGCTCTGTCTTAGGACTTCCATGTTCAAAGTACAGCACACTTCTCACACAGGAATGTGCTCATTCATTAAATTAGTCCTTTCATTTTGAGGTATGACATCTTGCTTCAATGTGCTCCTTATTTCAAATTTGAGTGCATGCTTGATCACTCTCCTTGAAACAGCATATATACTAATTTAAACTTGTGCAAGCATTACCGATTCCATGCTTCAGATATGATCATATCCCAATCTGACTATAAACTGAAGTATTTTTTTGCCTAAAAATGATAAATGAACATTTCAAAACCACTTCCTAAATCATGCATCACTTAGTTCTTAGGATTCAACCATAAGCTTGTTGCTAGTTGTAGCAATTTGTTTTTAATTTTTTAAGATGAAATTTCACCTTTTTAAAAAAACAGCCTTTTCTCATGTTGGATATTTAGTACCAGAGCACTGTCGTGGTTAGTTCAGTAAACAAGTGTAACTTACATGTGGTTATAGTGACACTACACTGGCATTTTAAGATTATGCATTATTTAACTTTATTTTGTTGATAACAGTTTTATATTTTAACTGTTTACATAAAGAATACAATTTAAATTTTGACAGTCTAACTTTTGTGTTTGCACCTGCTACTGTAGCTTACTTCATGTATGAGTACACTATTATTGCCATAAAGTTGTTAGCCTGACCTTGACCAATGGAGGAAGTAATTTTGGTATTTATAATACATGTTTGAAAGTACTACACATCTCTGAGTGGGATATTGAATCTATAAACTGATTGAAGTTTAGAAACACATATTTATCTCAATATCATTAGTTCTTAAGAATTAATAAAGTAGTTTTCTCCTACTGACCCACTTGCTGGTTTGGCAGTTCTTATGAAAGATAAATTTATTTCAAATAATCAGAGTTAAAATGAAAAATATGGTAGATAATGCTGTATTATCAGTCCTTACCATAAATGATGTAATTTGAAAATATATTTATTACAATGCAGGACAGTGCTAATTATAACAGAACAAAGTGCCAGTAGCAATGCAGTCCTCATCTATAGTCAAATATATATTACATATTATGTTGTTTGGACCTTCACTCCAAAGAAAAGTAAAACCAAGGTCTGTTGCAAATGTGTTCAGCTTGTTCAAAACAATCACACCACAGTCCACAAAAAGGGTAAAATGCTTCAACCAGCAAGTAGTTGATACAACCAAAGAAACTATCCTAAATCTAGGCCTATAAGATGCCAGTTACTGTGTCAAATATACATACCTAAAATGTGAACAAAGTTAATAATCATTATCTTCATTCAATAGCTACAGTTATATCATTTTATTCAGCAATTTAGAACAAGGTTTTTTACCACCACATTGAAACTATGCTTCATGTAACAAAACAATAGTCTGACACCATATTATTCCTCATACTATTTTGTCTATCTTCTCATTCAAATCAACTTTTGACATTACTTTATTAAGTTCTTTCTTTTCTCTTTCCTCAGTAATTTTAGTAAAATTGGTAAATTAATCATCGGAAAAACAAGTGAAATTCTTATTTATTTACTGAATAAGTGTTGAACCGTGAAGCATGCTTGCTCAGTGCAGCTACAACATTGATACTTGCATCACTCTGCATTAACAGTATGTATAATCCCTCATTACTATTCACTTCTTCAATTTGATTTACACAATAACACCCAGAACACAGTCCATACAACTGGAACTTTATCTTCCTGTATACTGGTATAGACATGCCAACAACACTTTTGCTGGTTTCACTTCTACCAAATATATACATACTTTTTAGTACATATAAACTCCATTTGCATTAACATTAAAATCATCAATGAACACAAAAATTAAAGCTTCAATTGGTAGCAGTAACTCAATAGCCTACATAAGGTATACATAATAAAAGGTTACTTACTTGTTTGAGGAGTTAGCTACCAAGGGATAAGTATGTGAAGCAAGCTTTCTTTGTTCGTTCATCTCAACTGAATTCTGGAAAGAAAAAAAATATACTAATAGTTCCAAAATTAGATTTTTTAAAAACTTATCAAAAGAATTACTGTTATCTACTGTACTGAACTACAGATATGATGGCAAGAGCATTCTGTTTCTTAATTTACAGGCATTAATTCGGTTAAAAGCTTCAACTCCAACCTTCAGAAACTGACAGATATGTACACACAAATTATGTGACACAGTTATATGCACTATCATTTAACACTTGATAAGTCAGCATTTTAAGCTAGTCCAGTATGCCATAACTAAAATAATGATGAAAACATTATAGTCAGGGAGAAAACTAGCAGACTTGTCAAGCTTTTTTCACAAGAAAACTAAAAAAAGGATGTGTTGTTTAACAGACAAGTTTTTATATCTATTTATCTTTAAGAGATGGGAGGTTGAAATAGATCAGTTAAGTCATTAGGCCTAACTACAAATATTATCTTAAGCCAAACATTTTAAGAAAAACTACATAACAGAAAGTATAAAAGTATTTTTATGATCAATAATCTTTAAAAATATGTAAAATAATTCACATCCCCATTACACTTTGTTTTCCCTTTAGACTTCACAATAAAATAAACCAACTTCACTTTCAACAAATACTTTCTTCAAACAGATAATTTTAGCATGGGCAACCCCATTTCACATGTTCTTGTCAGCATAATTATGATCTAGAACAAAACACAAGCCATACAGTCTGCACTTTATCCTCCTCTATATTGAAACCAATGTACAGATATGTTCATAATTTTGCCAGCTTCACTTCTACCAAACACATACACATTTCTTTTGAACACAAAATCCATTCACACTAACATTAAATTCACCATTGAACATAAAAATTATAAATAGCCAACATTTCTTAACATTGACATTACTAGATCCAACACACAGTTAAAAACCAAAATTCACCACAAAATTATTCACACTGGCCTCCACATTCCCTAAAATTATGGTCATTAATCCAAAGAAAAAAATCAATATACTAAAAAACTTCAAGCTTCAAGACATTGCTAAACTGATTACATAGATCAAAAAATGAACTTTATAAAGTCATTTCTTCATTCAAAGCAACAAATTTACAATAACCATTGTAAAAAAATGTCCACACAACCACGAGAGCAAAAACCTAAAAAAAACTCAACTCACAAACAAAACTGACACTGACACAAATGCAACAAATAACAACACAACCATTTATCTCTGATATCAGTTTAAAAGTAATCAACACTTAAAGAAAATGTAAAATTACTGTTGACTTCAAATTCAAACAAAAACCTGACCCTAAATTAAAATTACAAAGAATTACACAATATCAATGTTACTTATAACAATGTGCAATGACTGTTCAGAATTCTATGTCGGATAAAACAGAAGAAATATGGAGATCAGATTCACCAAACACAATAACGCAACTAATAAAAACAAAGTATATCAATACAAAACAATAATGTTATACAAAGAACCAAACTGAAGAATTAAAAAAAGCTATCTTAATCAAACAAAACAAACCCATCTCTAAAATATCCTAAATAAATTCCAATCATTCTTCTTCAGTAAAACTTTATACTTTGTCTGTTATTTTCTCTATATTAATTTTGTACAAAGTTGTTCAACTTAAACAATATCATAACATAATACAAAATAAATCTTGAAAATTATAACAAATTTTATCTGTCTATCTTAAATAGCTTTAAACTCATAATAGTATACATTTGTTCTATTATTAAAATAGATACATTTCTATTGTTTTATTGCCCTATGAGTATTGTCTAACTAATATTCCCATGCATCACACAAATTCTAAATCACTTGGCAAACAAAGTTCACATTGCCTTATCATACTATGTAATGCATAGAGTACTTTAAAAAGTACCTCGAGAAAATGTTTTACTATTATTATGTATTTTACTTAATCTAACCTAAAAGGTTTCTGATTTATACTTTTGTAGTTAATTTTATAACAATAAATAAAAAATCTAACATGATAAACAAGAATTATAGCACTTATCTGGGTCCCCCTTTTTTTTTTGCTATCAACTTTTCATGAAACTTAAACCTGCCTTTTTATACAAACAATATTACTGCATTAAATATTTTTTACTTACTTAAATAATGCAACAAAGAACATCAAGTAACAGCATAAAAAACCACACAATGTTCTATGCCACCACAATTTTCTAGCTTTTTAACTATGCAGCAAGAGCCATTAAAAATTCAGCTAAGCTTATCAGTGGGTTTCTAAGGGGAATCAAGTTTAGACAGGAAGTAAAACAGATAATTCTCTGAACAAACATCAATGCAATATGACATATTTGACAGAATAAGACTCTGGCTTTCTATTGGTTACAAGTAATATAATATTAAATGTGAGAAACAAGTCTTCCCAATTTGTGTAACAAACTCACTGCCAAAGAGGAAAGGGTTGAATGTTGATGCACAGACTATACATCTGATTTCAAAGTCTAAAGTACATGATAACAAACATACTGCCAAAGAAAAAAAAAAGAGCCATATGTAAATCTCTAAGATAATGGAGGGAAGGGGAGCACACAAACTTTGGGCAATGCTGCATCTTGATCCATTATATATCCAAAATGGAGCAACTATGTATGTAAAGTGGGAAGGTAACAAGGAAGAGACTTTTCCTAGTGAAACATTCAAGGTTTCAATGGATCACCTTGGAAAGGATATAGATTGTAGATAAAGACCATGGAAGGGAAGTAAAGATAAAACAAAGGCATGTAAAGTAGGCTTGGGTGAAATGCATAGGAAAATCAAGGACCACCCCTCACAACACAGGTAGAATTAATCCGGAGTGTCAAAAGTTGAGAAATGGATATTCAGCTTGTTGGTTGGTTGGTTTGGTGTTTTATGGCTCAAAGCAACTAGGCTATCTGCACCAAACATGTGGTAAAAAGTTAAAATTAAAGTAAAATTATTAAAATTCATAAAAGGAAGTTAAGGTAAAACAAGGTAAAGTTTAATTTTTGAATTAAAAACAAATAGCATTAAATCCAAATTTTACATCCAGTCTACAGCAGTAAGAGAAAAACTACAGTAATACAACTTGTAAAGGACTTTCTGTAGCAAAATTGTAATTATAACAACTTGCCAGGAAAACTAACAGGTAGGTACAAAAACCACCGTCAGTCATCTGAAGTTGGCTTTTCTAGTCCTGGTTTCAAGTTATTTGACATTACAACCATTTCCTATTTCAAATTGAAGTAGATGTACTTTGATTCTTAAAAGGTAATCACATTAAAAAGTGTCTGATGTATAAATTAAAAAACTTAAATGGCATTAAAATGATTAATGGTCTTTAAAAAACTAAAAACATTTCCAAGGTAGACAGCATCACCATTACCAATTACACTGTCTAATGTTATAAATAAACCTTAGGAAAAAACATGTTTAAAATGGAGCTGTCGTTGAGAGTCGTAACGACAGCATGACAGTAAACCATGGCTCATTGTGACCTGAGTGTTACACAGATAACACATTGATGCATCAGTGCCAGATAATACAAAAATGATGAGTTAAAAAACTGTGAATAATGGATAGTCTAGTTAGAACAACTTCCTCTTTCCGATCCTCATGGAAGCAAAACAGCCAAAGTCTAATAGATAGATGATTTTATTTGGAAAAGCTTGTTTTCATGTTGCCCACTCCAAGTCGACTGCCAGCTAGCACGGAGCTGAGCTTTAAATACAAGACCATAGTCCATGTATGGGACAGACACAGCAGTGATAGTGCCAGAGCAGACAGATTTAGCTGCAGTGTCAATAAGCCCATTCCCCGCAAATACTAATGTAGTTTGGTATCCAGAAAAACTGGATAGTAGTACATGTTAAAGAGAAATGGGCCAGTTGATTTTGAATATCGGGGAGAACAGGTTGTGAACTAACATGAAGTGATTCCAGGGCCAGTAAAGGACTAAGTGAGTCAGTACAAATAATGGAATTTGAGTACTGCTTAGCTTCTATGTGATACAGGGCAAGAGAAATGGCACAAGTTTAGCAGTAAATACAGAAACTGTAGTGGGGATTCTGCTCACAACCACCAAATCACAACAAACCACTGCAAAGCCTACACAGTCACCTAATTTCGATCTATCTGTATAAATAGGAATGGAAGAATGGTTCAAAAGATGTTCAGCATATAACAGACAGTATTTCCCATCGAGAAGCGTATGCTTTTCTCAAATGACTTAAAGATAGGTCACATTTGAGGACTGTAATAAACCATGAAGGGATGGGCTGACCAGTGGATACAGCAATATTATCCAAGAACAGACACAATTAACCCAACTGCTCCTGAATATGAAGGCCAAAGGAAGCAATGGCAGATCATCTGTTCTGAAAAAGCATAACCTACCAAGGAAGGAAGCTCTGAACTGGGGAAGTGCAGAAAGGCACAATGCAGAGCTAAAGCCCCTGATGATGAATTAGGTCCAGCATCTTTATGCCCAAGGTCTTGGCAGAACCATAGACCAGTCATCCATATTCTAATACCAATTAAATAACAGCACGCTATATCTTTAGCATAAAACATCGGTACGCTCCCCAAGTGGTGGAAGAGATGACACGAAGGATGTTCAGTGCTGCTTGATGTGTGGTATAAAGGTCAGATTAGGGTCAAAGATAAGCCCCAAGAACTTTGTCTCACGAACCACAGGCAGCACAACTTCATCGATACAGAGTTCAGGATCAGGGCGAATACCCTGTTGGTGACAAAAGTGCATGCAAACGTTTTAGAGAAAGAGAAATTAAAACCATTTGCTGTGGTCCACTTCAGTAAGCGATTGAGGGCAGACTGTAGTTACCGCTCATTATATCTCATGTTTGAAGACTAACATGAGATATGAAAGTCATTGACATCGAGCCCGTTTGCAACAGTAAGAGGGAGTTGTTCAGTGGTGGCATTAATTTTATACTTAAAAGTGTGACACTCAAAACACAACCCTGAGGGACTCCAAGTTCCGGTATAAAAGAATGAGAAAGTGTCGAACCCACAAAAACTTAGAATTGCCTGTCCATTAAAAAGTAATAAAAATGGGCAAATGGCCATGTAACCCATATAAATGGAGGTCTTGCAAAATGCCATACCTTCATGTTGTATCACAAGCTTTCTCAATGTCAAAGAATATTAATACAAGATGTTGTCATTTGAGAAAGGCTTCTCCGATTGATGTTTCAAGTCGAATCAGGTGGTCCACATTGGAGCTCTGTTGCTGGAACCCATACTGGGTGGATGAGAGGAGGTTGTTTGATTTGAGGAACCAAACAAGATGAACATTAACCATCCTCTCTAAAGTCTTACAGAGACAGCTTGTCAAAGCAATTGGACAGTAGTTTAATGGAAACTTGGGATCCTCCCCAGGCTTAGAGAAAGGTATGACAATAGTCTGGCATCAGGCATCAGGAAAAACATTCTCCAGCCAGATTCGGTTAAAAACATTCAGAAGGATAGCAAGAGAAGCAGAAGATAGATAGCACAATATTCCACAGTGTACATCATCAGGTCTGACTGATGTACTGCCTGGTCAATGAAGATCAAGTTTGAGTTCCACCAATGTAAAGGAACGATTACAGTCATAAAGACAATCAGCTCAAAAGGAAAGACGTGATCGCTCTGCCCGAGTCTTGATGGCTATGAAGGTGGAGGATAAAGCAGAAGTGCCAGACACCTGGCAAAAGCTTTCACCTAGAGTATCAGCTACTTCCTGGCCAGAGAGCAAAATCGAGAGGAGGACAGAATTATATTGCCCACTGACCTTTCGAATCTTCTCCCATATGATTTTCGAACTGGTGGTAGAAGATATGCTGGTTGTGAACTTTATCCAAAAGTCCTTCTGGCTTTGATGTCTTACTCACCAAGCATATGCATGGGCCTGCTGGAAAGCGATGTGTTGGAAGAGTGTGGGATAACTACAAAAAGTATCCCAGGCCCATTTTTGAGCCCTCCATGCCATGTGGCAGGCAGGATTCCACCACAGACAAGGATATCATGGAAAATATGTCAAGATTTTAAGAATACACTGAGCAGCTGCTTGTATAATATAGTCAGTTACCACTGCCACGGTCGTCTATTAATGGCTTACAGACAATGGCAATATGAAATTCTGCAAAAGCAGTGAATGAGGACCAGTTTGCTTGATCCAGCTTCCACCAGAGAACGCAAGTTAGGTGGCATCGACCAAAGCCAGTCTCTCTCAAAATTATAGGAAAATGATCACTGCCTTGTGGGTTATTATCAACCCTTCATGAAAAGTGGGAGAATAGTGAAGGGGAGCAAACAGAGATCAATAGCAGTAAAGCACTGACTAGATGCATGAAAATAAAGTATAAGGACCACTACTGAAAAGAAGTTGTGATCAGAGAGCATATGCTCTACAGAGTGACCTCTCCCATCAATATCAGCACTTCCCCAGAGGGGATGATGTCCATTAAACTCCCCCAGGATTAAAAAGGGAGATGGCAACTGTTCAATGAGAGCATCAAAATCTGATTGATCATAGCTCTCTCAGGTAACAGGTGGAGAGAACAGTGATAGTAAGACCCAAGGAAACATGGATGGCTTCGGCCTCCAAAGGTGTGTTGAGTGGCAAAGACAGGGTGGGCACATGCTGATGAACCAATAGTGCCACCCCTCCATGCACTCATCCATCACACAGCTTGTCATTTCTGTACAAATAAAACTGCTGAAAGGTGATTGCATTGGCAAGTCTCAGAAATGTTTCCTGTAAGGAAAGACATACAGGATGGTAGGAAGCAATCAGTGCTTTTATGTCATCCAGATTAGAAGGTAAACCTTCAACAGTTCTATTGCATCAAGGTGGCCATTTTTATTTATATGTATAAGCAAACTGGGGGGAGAGCCCTTCTGTTTATGACCACGTCTTTTTCTTATTGTCTTTATTCAAGGGAGTCTGTTGGCCTCAGTGCATCCTGCCCTCGGTCGATTGGGCAGGTCTGTTGTTGTTGGAAGAGGGTTCCAGTGACTAAGGACGTGAATGAATGATAATTTTGAATCTTGGAGTGGGTAGAAGAAGATGTACCCAAGGAAATACCGTACCCAGAACCAGAAGAAGTGGATCTTTAGGTTTGCTGGAATGTATATTGGGGACAGAAATGGGTGTTGAAGTTAACTCATCAACTTTTTTTAACCATGGAGGTCAAAAGACTTCATTTGGTTTGAGAACGATTCTTTTGAAGGCACAGAGAGATCTGTCTGCACTCCCACTGTAGTTGTAAAACGAAGTGCAGCAGCATACATTCAAGATGAAGTGGTGAACAACAACTTTTGAGCCTCAGGGTAAGTAATGTTTTGAATCATTTTCAAACACTGCACCTCTTTTTCTTCCAACCATTTATGGCAAGAACGAAAGTAGGATGGGTGAGAGCTATTGCAATTGACACAATGAGGGTCTTCTTCACACTCATAGGCATTATAGTCTTTGCCACCACAACAAGGACACATCAAGGAACCACAACACGATGTCTTCGAGTGACCAAACTGCTGACACTGGAAACATCTGAAGGATCTGGAATGTATGGTTGTACCTTACAATTAAGATAACCTGCCTTGATGGTGGTAGGTGGAAGCAGTGATGTAAATGTCAGAATGGGGACACTAGTCAATATCATAATTCCATCTTTGCGAGTGGAGATACACCTCACTGCAGAAATTCCTTGGGTGGAGAAACCAGTGAAAATCTCTGACTCTGGGATGTTCTTCAAATCCCTCTCAACAATAACTCCTTATGACAAATTCAAAGTAGCATGAGGCATAACCTCAATAAGTATATCCCCAAAATTGCCTTTGAATGCAAGGAGTTCACTGTGTTGAGATGTGGGTATTTCTATCAGTGTCACCAAAGCAAAGCTTCTTTACTGACTTTGGAGAGCCAGCAAGTCCCTTCTGAATAAAAAAAGGAGACATTTGCTCTGAAGGTTTTTTTGAAAAAAAACATCATATAAGAAAATGACGTACAGATGTTTAAGATTGCTGCTTGGAATCTTCAAGATGTGGTTGTTTACCTATGGACAATTTTCTTAATTTAAGTTTTTATTTCAGGGATCCATAATAAAAAAAGAATATTTTAGTGCCCACTGACCCCACCATGGAGCCCTACGAGGGGATGCTCTACAATGCCAAACAAGGACACTGCAGGATTTTGTGAGCACTATATCCAAACACCAGCATCAGATACAGGGTCCACAATACTTGTAGTTGGTTGACCCTAGCCTAAGTGGACCAGCAGAATAACCCAAGGCCATCCATCTACAGGAAATCAAGGCCAAAGTGGTGAGTTAGGGTTGGACCCCTCAACCACCAGGATCCTCTCCTCCTCTGGGATAAATATCCACCCATGTGTTTGCCGTACATGGTGATCCACACCAAGGGGAGCTTAATGGTAAGCTAATGCAAACTGATCTATGGCCTGTGGAAGATGACACATGCAGGTATCCTCAACAGTTGTGAAGCAAATTGCTCATCATGAACGTTAATATTCGGGGAGGGTGGGAAAAGTAAACATGGAAAAAGAAAAATTATTGTTCAACAAAGAAGAACAAGGGATTATAGCAAATTGGGGAAATGGATAATACATACCTAAGAATTTATGTCTAAAATGCAGTATTGGGCCAAGTGGATTCTGCAGTCAAGTAAGTGTAGGAAAATTCATGGCAAAATTCGGTTGCAGAAAAAGGCTATAAATATCTTCATCTGCCCAAATAGGTTCAGGTTGTCTGGAGGAATTGGGCCAAATTCAGAAGGAGGAGGTTGACCCATATAATGATCAAACGCATGTTGGATAATCAAAGATAAATCTAATGATGAGCTTTCACCACCTACAGCCTGTGACATAATGCTAGTAGGAGGAATGAAACTCAAAGTGGTAACACAAACCTTAGAATTCACTGTAGAAACACATATCAAAGAAAAGTATTTGATGTAAACAAAAATATGAGCATGAAAAAAAACCCACCAGGAAATTGTGTTAAAGCAAACTGCATCTTCATCATAAATCATAAAGAAAAAATTAATGAAGGAATACAATTTTAGAAATTATACAATTATTCATGAATGTCAAACACAGAAAGAGCACCAAAGAAAAAAAATCTGAACACGAGTACTGCCAAACAAAAAATGAAAGTTCTGTAGAATAAAATGGAGGAAATCACGAACATTGTGTGTGTTGCACTCTCATTGGTGGAGGGTTGTTCCATGATTATTTGCATGAGACACACTGGAATCAGTAAGTTCCAACTGAGGTGAGATAAAAGGCTTGTGGATACTAAATTACTTGACAGGGTTCAAAGGAAAGCTACTAGGATGATTACCAAGATGGTAAGGATATCTGAAATTTATTTTCCTTGAAAAATAAGTTAATAGAGATATAACCAAAGTGTTCAACATTAAAAAAAAATGATAGTACAGATGCATTTGTTTTAACCATTAGACAAGAAAATGTTTTCAAATTTTGGCAGGACATGAACCATTTTCAGCTTAGTTTTACTTTTTTAACAACCTGGTTAGCCTTTGAAATAGGTTGTCTTCACACGTAGTAAATACGATAAATGTAAAGCTTTATGTGAAGTTGCATTTTTGAGGCTTATATTTTAAGAAAAGTAAAAAATATTTAAAACAATGAAAGCTCCTACACTTACTTGACTGAGAGATGATTCTGAATCAGAGTCAGAAGATATAATTACTTCATCGATGATTCTTGATTTTGAAGTCATTGCAGCAATTAGTAAAAACTAACAGTCTTTGCATTCCATAAATTTGTCCATTTTTGAGATCTGAAATCTGAAATACTAATACTGGCTACTGGAAATACAAGTACATAAAGGACAAACTTCTTAATTATACATTACATAAAGCTTTCTCCACTACATCAATAAAAAGTATGGGTATCTAATAATTTTTCTGTATTTCCTACCACTCTTTATTACAAAATGCATTTAAACAGCTTGCATTAAATTACTGCTAGATAAATCCTATACAATAAAAATAAAATGCACTTCAACTACAGTGTATGTACTTGACATAGAAACAATGAAGTCAGAGAAGACAACCTTTACTCTTCCAGTATTGATATAAAAATATTTCATTTCTGTCAACATTTTACTATTACAGCATTATCAGAGCTAGTATTACAGGAACTGTTTGATATCAAAATACACATTAACCTATTGATCTACATTCAGAGTTCCATTGATCAATACTTTCATAATATACTTTTAACAGCATTTAGAATATTACTGTTTAGTAATTATTCTAATATTATAGCATAATTATGATATTAACTACATCACTATTTTTCCATTTCACATAATTACTAATGTGAGAAACATACACTTGGAAACGGTTTCAAAATGTTATATTCTGGGTTATTCCATGTCAACTCACCTAGGGGTTTCTTGTTCATGTCACACATTTCCTTGAAAAAATTCAAACAAAAACTTAATTTTAATTTATTCAGCCATCCAGTGCAGCTTTAGGATTTTGCATGGGTGAATAAATGAAGTTTTTACTTGAATTTTTTTAAAGAAAATCTATAATATGAACTGGGAAAAGTTCTTTTTTTCTGAGTGAGTTGGTATGGAGTGACCATTCTGCAAATAAATAAATATTGAAGCAGTCAAAAAAACATTAAGTTAAAAGATACAAAACTTTGTGCTCAAGAAGACTAAAAGGTAACACTCATCTCGAGATTTTAAATAATTTGAAAAAAACAACAAAAAACTTGAGCATCCACTGGGAAAAACATCTGTAGAAACTCCACACAAAAAGACAAGTCAACTATAGATCTCTAGAGAATGTTACTCCTGCCACTAACCAAGACCCCATAGCAGATATATATAGTGCCAGAAATATAACCAAAATTACCTATCAACCAGCAATGACCCATTTAACTCCAAGAAATATCAACTGTCAAAATAATCTGTAGCCACAGAATATCTTCTCTCTATATTACCAGATAAAAATATTCTGACTACACATAAAAATAATGAAAAAGACATTTCAAGAGAAAAAATCTATTATAAACAAACTCCAAACAGAAAGAACTGAACTAGGAGAAAGGTTTCATTGTCTTAACTAAAAAGAGTAAAATAGAACATCTTCAAGACACATCTACACATGTAGTCACAAACAAAAATCCAATTTAATCAAGATTGTTGAAGAGGACACCAAGAAATTAATCAAGCATCCAAATGTCGGAAGTAATTTTCAGAACAAATACTGACAGAACTATAACCTTCCTATAATTATACACTTCAACTATACTGAGTCCATAAAGACCATAAACTACAGTACAAACACACAAATCTGCAACTGAATCAATATCCTGGTTACTGGATCAACTGTTGAAATCATGTTTAAGGTATGCTCCATAACATTTATTTAAACAATGCAAAAGAATTCTTAGACAAAATACGTTCTCCAACATAATTCATATATGATAACCCCATTT
This sequence comes from Tachypleus tridentatus, assembly GCF_004210375.1. Taxonomy (NCBI): domain Eukaryota; kingdom Metazoa; phylum Arthropoda; class Merostomata; order Xiphosura; family Limulidae; genus Tachypleus; species Tachypleus tridentatus. Next base: position 97,922,938 of record NC_134826.1, read on the forward strand.
TACTTACCTCAGATGTAATTGTCTTGTACCCATCCATACCTATAGAAAGCATAAAAAGCATAATTAACTTCATATCTTTGATTAAATACATCTTGCCAATGAACACAATGAACAAAACCATCCACATAATGCTTAATTATCCTTTAAATTTGAAGACACTTTATACAAATAAAAGAAAGGAATAGCAATGGGTAACAAAACAACAGTCATATTTGAAGTTATATCCAGGTAAACACTAGAAAAGAAAACTCTTGATAATACAGAAACAAAATGTGGCTCCAGAAGAGTTATACATCTACAATATATTTATTGCCGAGAATCATGAAACAAATGAACAACAACATTAACACTTCCTAAGATACTTCTACACATTAAAGTTCACACTCAATTGTTGAACCAAGAAGGAAACTGTTTTCTTAGATGTGACCCTAAAGTTTCAAGATGTTATATATACATAAAACTATTTTTCCAAGAAATGTAAGAAGTCATTACTTCTTCATGATACATCACCCTATCAAAACCAAGTCAAAAGGAGAAAACAAAAGAACAAATGAAAACAAATTGAAACTTTCTTGCATCTGATGTTATTCAAACAACACAAAAATACTGCAAAACACTACCATTACAATATAGATACTCCAAATATTATTAGACTGTCCAGAAATAAATGTCATTTTTGAAGTGCAAAGTCTGGAAAAATATAAACCAGTGTTGTAAATAATGCTTTAATCAAAGTAAGCACCATTTGCATTAACCTTCTTTTGCCAATAACCCTAATACTGACCTGCATAAATCAGTTTCTATGATCAATTATCTCCCTGAAAATTTTTCTGCAGTTGCCTGATTTTGAAAGTGTTTATTGTTCAAAAAGTTGTCAAAGTGCTTGAAAAAATGAAAATATATAGTGAAAAGGGTCTGGGGAATAAGGTGGATAAGGCAGAACCTCAATTCCCAATTCATTCAATTTTTGGAGCATCATCATTGACAGGTCTCATTATGCAAATTTTGTTGATCTTCAGTCTGTTCATGTGGAACCCACTTATCCAACTTCTTTGTCTTTCCAATCACACCTAGGTGGTTGGCAATGCTTGATTTGCTTATGTCTAGCTTTTCTGCAAGCTCACGTATTGTTGTGTGAGGATCTGTTTCAACTGCTTCCCTTAATGTGTTTTTATCTAAGGACGGCTTCCTTCTACAACCTTCATGGTCTTTAAGACTTTCATCTCTGTATCGAAACCTTTGGAACCAATACTGAACTGTATGTTAAGTAACAGATACATGGCCGAATGCCTGGTTAATGTTCTGTACAGTTTCAGTTGCCTTGGGGGTCGCAAAACTTACTTTGAGTAGCATTGGAACAGCAGACAATTAAAATACCTTCTGAGTGACAAATGTTGGATTAAACCAACCATCCAATGATCAGTTATTCAACATTCCCTTTCTAAATGTCAATGTTAAAATTCTGACATTTATTTCTGAACAATCTAATACATTAATAATTATTTCAGATCAGACACACACATAAAAACACAAACCAACAAGACCCAAAAACACTCCTACAATACTGTTCCATAGCCTACAGAATCACAACCAAAATTATAAATCCATTAAACACTCTCAACTGACAATCAATGTAACACAAAAACTATGTTGAATGCTGAAAGAACAATTACTTCTTTTCTCATCCAGCACAACAGTTTCTATATTAAATATAGACAACCATAATCCATATTCAGTTTTAGCCTTATAAAAACCCAAAGATTTTAACTCTTTGAATTAGGGGTTAGACATGATGCATCCAGGATGTAACTATACTATAATTTTTGATAATATAAGCATATCTTCAAGAGATTCTGCAAATTAGCAATAATCATCACAAGATTTTCAAACATAAAATATCAGGTTTTTTAATTTAAGTATTACAATTTTTAGTTAAAGATTTGCTTAAAAAATTTACCCTTTGAAAAGTTGAATATTCAAACATGCAAAGTGATTTTGATTTTAAGATAAAAATACTTTTCTTCATTTGAAAATTGTCAAACTGTATTTGCATAACCTCTATAACCTTTTAAATAACTATCAATTTTTTTTCAGGCAAAATTTATGTTTTATCTTCTATACAGGGTTAATTGATATGAATAACTTCACAATCACTACTGAAAATTAATCGTTCTTCCAATCTAGAATGACTGAAAATTGTAAAAGAAATCCCAAATCTTTATTCTAAATATCATAAATCTTGTAACAATATACATTTATTTATATTTAATATTTTGTTTTACTGACCTCTGAACCATGCCTGACTTACTATCCTGCCACACAAATTGTAAATCATGAAATGCATGTGCAGCTTGTTTTTCTACTGAATAGCATAAAAATGACTTATAAAGCACAAAGATCTTACTCTTCTTGGTTTAAGCACTAGCATACCACTACTTCATAACATACAATCATATTTCAGTTACCAGATTACATTTCTATACATTATTAGTTTGCAAATTAATAAACTTCAGTTATTTTACTTAAAACATACAATCATAAATAAAACGTATACAGAAAACAATGACATTGCAAAGCTATTTTTTTGTGCATTGTATTTACTAAGCTATGTCAAATTTCACACATGAAAGATATAAAAACAAAAATTATTTGTTAAGTTGGAAATAATAAATTGCTACACAGATACAACAAAATTCTACTGTTATTTATCAGGCTTCCTAATAAAGCTGTATTCAGGTCTAAGAAGTGTCATTTATGATTAGCATATCATACTGGTCACCACTCAAATTCCACAATGATAACACAGGCCAAGAAGCAGTAAATTCAATGTTGCTGATGCAAAAGTTGAATTTGGACACGAAAAACAGAAGGAAAAATCCTTGTTTATTTCAACTTAAATGTTTTATTTTATTAATGCTCCCATTACAAAGGAGCATTTCAAAAGTATACTTTTTAAAACTTAAAGCTGAGGTACAGTTACTTCCATAAGTCTCCTCAGTGGTTAAAGTTAATACACGTAATAAACATAATCTTAAAGGACAGTTTCCCAACCCTCCAGTAAAAGAAAAAAAATTATCATCATATTTACTTAACTTCTTGGGAAACTCATTTTTATTCCACAATATGAATGTTTAATGTGGCCTCAGTGCCCTTCTGTGATGTTTTTTTTTCGTCTTGGAGTCCTTGAAAATAAGAGAAAATTGAAAGTGCTCTTGCCCTAAAAATGAGAAATTTTTATGGCCTATAAAACTTTTTTCCCTATTAATATTTACATACCATCCTGTATATTTGCAGTAACAATAATAAAGTACATAAGTGCAGTTTTTTTAATACAGTGTATCAACTCTGTATTCTTTCAACTCAATTTTTCAACTGCTTACATATTTATTAATTTTGGAACAGACCATAAGACTTTACAACTGGTTTTATGTACATAATACATGTCAAAAGGCAGCACAGAAATACAGTTAAGCATCCTAACTGTATTATAATATTACAACAACAAAAATTTTGTTAAAACATTGTTAAAAGTTATGAAAGTTTCAGGCAAGAGAACATCCAAATATTTAATAATTTATATTTACAAACCAAACTGTTTTTCTACTATTAATCCTTATGAATTTGCAATGGCAATACAGTTGCAAAAATAAAATGTTTTTATCACTGTCATGTTTTGACAAAATGATTAAATTCCTCTAATACAGTGATTCCCAACCTATTTTATGCCCCGCACCCCTACAAAATTTTAATATGTTCTCGCACCCCTCACAGTAATTATTTATTTAAGAATAAAGGTGAAAGTGACCAAAACAAATGTTATCTTGCACCCCCTGGAATGCTATCTCACACCCATTGGGGGTGCAAGCTTCCCTGGTTGAGAACCACTGCTCTAATATATGGTACAAATGCTGAAATACAACAACATACTTAACATACTGTTAAATGCAATTTTATTTATTATGCCACCATTAGGAATCACCGATTGCCAATTATTATTGTACACAATTGGTTCAATTCTAAGTGGTAATCATGTACAGTGAAGTTGATTATGTCATTGTGTTGTATTGATAACAGTTTTATGACTACAGAAAATGTACTTTGAAACTTCACTGATGTTGAAATAGCTAAGATGCTTTAAAATTGTATCATGCCAAACTCCTCGCTTGATTGAGAAGGGGGCAGGATGGAGTTTAACTGATGCACATTTGTGTGCACAAGCACAAGAATTTCAGCTTTTATTCTATCTATGCATTAGGTAATTCTATCCATTTTTATTAAGATTCAAAAGAATCCACATTCTATCAACTTTATTGCACAAACTGAAATAAATTAATGAAATCTGAAAGAGAAATGTCCTCCATTATTTGTTCTTTTTTTTCATTTTATAGGCATAGATCTACATTACTACTAGCACACAGAAGTATTCTAAAGGTCTCATTTGACAACTCATATTTGTTCCTCCATTTAACTGACAAATAAATGCATCTTGGATTAAGTTTTATCACACTTTTATTATTGGTTTTTCATCTTTGGCACACTCTGAGAGGCATCCTACAGGTCCTAAGGCTTCTTGAAAGAGAGCATCTACACCATTGTTTTTTCCTATAAAGCTTCATGCACCATCTGATGTAATAAAAGTGCATTCTGTCACTGATAAATCCTTCCCTTCTAAAAATTTCAAAGTTGCCTCTGTGGTCATTTGTCGTGTGCCTCTGACCACCTCCATGTCTACTGAAAACTTCATTTGTGACTGTTCTACTTTATGGATGGATTTTATGATGACACCCAAGTTATTTATGGTATCTCTATATAAATCCACAATTGAAAGCAAATAACAGTGGAGTTTGAAGTAATCCATGGGATCATAAATGAACATTGCAGACTCCTAATTATAATCTAAATGGGAAATACAAAAAGATTGTTTACACTACTTATATTTTATTCTATGGTGAATAATGTTGCATGTGTTGTGTAAAAAAAAAAAAAAAAGAACAAATATATAGGGACATGGCTTTAAATATACTTAGAAATCAGAAGATTGTTGTTGTGAACAATGGTCTGAATGGTAATATTTTTACTTTCTTGTCAACTATTTTCCTTTGAGTGAAAATTCAACAACTTCTACCAAATAAACTGTCATCCGATTATGCAATAATTATCCCTATTTGGTTAAACACTGATGTAGTGACTGAAAAAGTACCAAAACTACGATTTATGTTCCTATTCCAAAAATGATACATCATGTTAAAACTGAAAACTGAATAAATTTTATGCACTTTGCTCTAGGCTAGCAAATCCCACATTATATTTTTACTTCAGGTTTATTATACCAACACTTACAAGGTTTTATGGCACACACCCTCCTCTCCCTCATGGGCTACCTTGAACTTGACACTAAAATTATAATGGGCAAATAATAACTGAACTATTCTATTTGAATAAATGCATTTTGGTTGCTATGACTTCTCAATATCAAGAAATCAAGCATGAAGTGACATAACACATGCAGTCTTTTACATACATCAGTTATTTTCCTATGATTTGCATAAGCAAACTGGTTATTTATTATTTATTTATATATCGAGAATTAAGCATGAAGTGATATAACACTTGCAGGCTTTTACATACATTAGTTATGTTTCCATGATTTGCATCAGCAAACTTGTTATTTATTGATCACTCCTTCAAGTATACCAATGATATAAATTAAAATTGAAAAAAAAACGGTAAGATACCAAGCACTAAGGTACTTTGTTATGAACCTTGGACAAAAATTGTGCTACGTACTTAAAGTAGGCTTATCTCTTCTTCTTTATTTAAATACAGACTATTGAAACTTGAGTTTGACACCATTGTAATTGTATTATACTTTATTTCTAAATAACGATCTAAAATGGTTTACTCCTTTACAATTCGAAATTGCCATTTCTATTAATAAAGAACTACGTACTCATTTTTTTTAACAATAACAAACTGTAATAATAACAGAAACTAGCTTGTTACTAGGGCTATTTTATATGGAATTACTATTCCTAGTGTTAGTACTTACTACAACAGTACAACTTTCAAGTACGACAGTATAATTCAGCACAACTACATTCTCACTCTTACCTTTACTAATATTATTAGTAATAGTAAGAAGGTACAAAATTTTTTGAATCATTTCATAAGCAGAAGCTCAGAAATTTTTTACTTTTATCTTATTTCAAAATTAGATATTTAAATTTTAAATAAATGAAAATGTATTACCAAAACCGCCAATTTCAACTCAACAAAACACCTACCTCATTCAGTATTTGTAAACTGAGTGACGTAAAACGCGATGCGCGCATTATATTCAAAAAGTAACAAAAACAGCAAAATAAAAAATTAATATTTTTAAAAACTGGTCAGTGTTAAATTAACATTGACTTGTTTATAATTAAGCACAAACTTTCACAATGGGATATTTGTGCTCTGCCCACCCACCACGTTATCAAAACCCACATTCCACCGTTATAAGTCTGTCGACATGTCAATGTGCCATATGGTGGTTTGACTAACATATTTAATAATATTATCATATGGACTTTCATCTTATTTTAATAATTCATATTATGCAGTTTTAAATTTAATTATTGCATCAAAAAGTAAATAAATGTATTTTTGTTTTAATTTTACCAATCTGTTGGTAAATTTTCCGTTAGTGTTTTGTATTCTTAGATTCATTTCATAGTAATCGCTGTGGCAGAAGAAACACCCTTGCTAAATTAGTCGACACCTTCCTTAGAGGGAATTTATACGATTAAACTCTGCAAAGTTTAACTGTCAGTTTCATTTGTAGTTGTAGTCATAATGGATTAAATGTCGTGTTTGTTTGCTTTTTTGAAGTATATAGGTATGTATCTATCTATATACACTGTAGTAATAGCATGAACATTAAACCTAGATGATTAGTATTTTAGACGAAAATTTTTATTTCAGCTAATTTCTTCTGGTGGTTATTTACGCTGTAATGCTTGAAAAGGAAGCATGTTAACTTTGATGACTTATAGTTAGTAGCATATTGCGATACTGCAAATATAGGGATATTGTTTGCAAATATAGCTTGAGAAGCTTGCCAAATAATCCTTGGGAAGATTCTTACATAACTTCCTAATAATGTTGTAACTGTCCCTGAAAAAAAGAGTTTTTACGTGGTTTCAACTTCGTCATCACTATGATAAAACAAAATGTATTTATTTCTTTGTATCTTAAAAATATATATATACTAACTAACTTAGAAATTCAGCATTTGGACGAAAAAGGGTACCGTTTTGATAACTTTATCACAGAGAATCAGGAATAGCTTTATTTGGTTTATATCCTTATCAGTTTAAAACATATAATAGTAATCTGTAAAATACTGAAGCAGAAGCCTTGAATACTTTTAAAATTTTAGGTAATTTAGGGCTTTGAAACCCAAAGAGAAAATGGAATTTGTCATTTTCAATAAATAAATCCACCTTGATAACATTTATGCCATCTCAAATTACTCAAGCAAAAAATTTAAAGTGTTGGATAATGGCTCTAAAGAAAAGATAAAAATACACTTCAAAGACTTCTATAAAAAAAAAAAAAAGAAGGAGACTGTCATTTCTGATAAAATATGTAATAGCAGTATTCTTTGTGGTCTACTTAAAGTAGGCCCGCCATGGTCAGGTGATTAGGACGATTTACTCTTAATCTGAGGGTCTCGGTTTCGAATCCCTGTCATATCAAACATGCTCGCCCTTTCAGCCGTGGGGGTGTTATAAAGTGACGGTCAATCCCACTATTCGTTGGTAAAAGAGTAGCCCAAGAGTTGGCGGTGGGTGGTGATGACTAGCTGTCTTCTGCCCTTTCTATAGTCTTACACTGCTAAGTTAAAGACGGCTAGCACAGACAGTTTTTGTGTAGTTTTGCACGAAATTAAAAAAACGCAGTTTCTATGGACTCACCTGAGGTAACAGTGGGGGAAGATTAGCTTTAACCTGAGACTAAGCAAAAAACTTACAGTTTTCTCAGCTTTAGATTGTAATAAAGGTTATTTGTGGTCAATGTCTCCAAGAAGTTGCACCATTGCCTACACCCTCTTATCTTGAGACATACTTTAGATTGAGTTAAGAATGTGACTAAACATGCTTCCTTTATTGAGTGCCCCAGTCCAATGAAATAGTAATTTCCTGCTAGGCAAAAAATGTTAGTGACAATGCCAGTTATCATATTTGTAGAATGGGATAGAATATTTAATTGCAAATGATAGATATGGACCCCAAATACATATATTGTGTGACAAATAAATAATAGCTTTAGTTACAGTCAACAGTCTGCTAATGGTTGAATGTCGCGATTAATTCTTTGGAAACTCTGGAAAGATGAAATAAAGGATCTCGATCTAACACGGTTGTTTCTTGCTGTGCATAAAGTTAAAGCCCAACCAACTCAAATAAAGGAGGATTTGTTTGTTTGGAATTTCGCACAAAGCTACTCGAGGGCTATCTGTGCTAGCCGTCCCTAATTTAGCAGTGTAAGACTAGAGGGAAGGCTGCTACTCATCACCACCCACCGCCAACTCTTGGGCTACTCTTTTACCAACGAATAGTGGGATTGACCGTTACATTATAACGCCCCCACGGCTGGGAAATAAAGGAGGAAAGAATGGGTGTACATAACCTATGTATAGTCAGTTACAAGAACAAAAAAGATCACTGAGCTAGGGTACTTTAACTATGCTATAGCTAGTGGTCCTCAGAGATCTATGGCGAGAGAATATCCACAACAGAAAGATTGATAGCACGAAGGTAATACTCGTGCTTATTAGATGGTAGTTCTGCTGGCTTCACTTAAGTGGAAAGGTTCAGCAATGGTATAAAACTATTGCATCTGTGCTATCCAGAGAAAGTATTGGTCATAAAAGGATAAATATCAACAATAAATTGTTGGGTTGCAATCTGAAAATGGTAGCTCTAAATGTCATATGTCCATTTCTGAGTCTAAGAGAGGTCTTTGATAGATACTTGTTGCTAAGGCTGAGGATATCTATTTATCAAAACAATGGCACAGTCTGTTGATGATATGTTGGTGGAGCACCACAAGAAATCCGTGTAGATTACAGAACCAATTTCAATGATCAAATGACATTTGAAGTGGGTAAAGTATTAGGTGTGTTGAAGCTGTGTACTTTAATTTATCACTTCAGTATAGAGATTAGGCAGAGATTACAGACCACCAAGCAGTTTCTTGCCAGGTTTGTTAATGCTAGTCAAATGAAGCTATCCATCAAGCATTTTCATGTTTGAGCAGGAAATAATATTCCCTATTGACGTGATGTATCGCTCTACCCAACGAAATTATATCATACAATGTCGATATCATGGTCTACATTAGTAAATGTGCACCAGTTTGCCTGATAACAACTAAGAAAGGTTTCACTCAAACAGAAGTGAAATAACGAGATAGTAAAGAAATGAATATCCCAGTGTAAAGATTGTGTAACGGGTAAGCTAGTGCATGCCAGTCGTTTGAGTTCAACTTTACACGAGTTACAAATTACTTTATTTAAAAGTCCAGGAAGACTAGTGAATGCAAGCAAGTAGTGAAGCGAAAGTGACGTTCGGTAAAGAAAAGTTAAAATAGAAAAAAAATAAGTTAGAGGAGGGACGTGAGATTAGCCATCGTGTGAGTGATTAGCATTAATGGGTGATTTCCATAGCATTTTACAGCTGTATTGTAACAACAGAGATAAGGAAGATACTCTGTCTTGCCACTGCCATGTAACTGAATTGACCTATGTGGACTTTTGAAATAATTATTTAGAATTTTAGATACAACTATGATATCCTACTGTGTAAAGAACTTTTGCAAATACGTTTGACTTATTTTGAATATATTATTTTAAAACAAGTGGATTGTGTGCTATCTCTTTATTGTTCAAATTTATCGTCAACAAGTCACAGACGCATACTGTAAGATAAATCTCATCCCCATTCGTATACATAAAACCATGACACATTAATACATAACTATATATGTTTATACATAAGTAAATGTGTTTGAGATCACACATACACATATATATCTATACGAACATTACACAGAGTCATTCATTACTGTATAATATCAATGAATATAATACACAAAAACATGACAGTATACAACATGGGCATGGAGACAAATAATTTGGTCGCAATGTTAAGATTTAAGGCTATATGTTAACGACAAGCTAAACGCGATGTTGAAAATTAAAACCTCCAAATATAAACCATAAAAAGTAAGGAAACAAAGCTGGAGATACTGTAAACATTATTTAATCAAACTAAAACCACTATTTTGACTCCTTGGTGTTACTTAGAATTACATTTGATGAAGTCAAAATTGGAATTTGTAGTTTTAGTAAATAATCTTTACAGTATCAACAGCCTTGTTTTCTTACTTTTTTACGATCCTTACATGGAAGTTTTTAGATTCTCAGTTGTTTGTTTATCTTACTTGCTGGTGGTTTTTATGCTCAACTATGGACAAAAGATTATTTGATGTGGTAGCTAACTTTATTCATCGTACTGATAACAAAAGTAGCTAGTGGTTAGCATGAAAATTTATTGTAGCTATTGACTATTTGATAGTGCTAATTCTAGGTGTAAAATGATAAGCTGTGGCTGGAAATTCTCATGGAGATTTTTTTATAATATAATAAGCATTTATAGTCTCTGTGTAACTAAATTTTCTGTGTATAATGCATAATGGTAAAATATATGCCTCGACTAAGACACAATTTCAACTTAGCACAGATAAAATTTTACCAGTAGAAAAGCAGCCTTTAGAAATAAAATATATAGTTTAAAACATCACATTAAATAAACATTCGCGCTTGTTAAAAAAATAATTATTTTACGAACATGTATAATAAAAGTTATTATTATGTGTACTAATTTTTTTTTACTCTTTCACTTCAACATAATATAAGGGTTGGTTCCCTATAGAGACTGATTGTATGGAGGAACAAAGCATTGAATATCTACATGTCACAGTCAGTCATCTAATGTTCATTTATAATTGACTGGTAGTTTCTATGTCACTGTGCACTTAAACGTTTTAAAGAAATACCAAATATTTGAAAGAAAAGTAACTTTGAGGGTTAATGATAACATTGTTTATACTAGAATTATAATGTTTTAAACTTATATAAAATAATGAAGAAACAACTCAACTTTTCGAATCTTGCAAGGCTTTTGCAGTACTTTATTTAGTATTCTACAAAGAGTATATTGCACCAAAATCGTTGTTGTTGAAGGCTGGCAAGAAAATAAAAATAAAACGAAGAATAGTAATTACAAATGGACCATTTTGAGAGAATATTCGTTTTCTTGCAAGTCTAACAGACATGCTTTTCTTTATATGTGTATGGACTTAGTAGTCCATAGTAAACGTTTTAAAGTGTTGTTTGAACTGAATTTTTACTATTTATGGTACTTTTTTATCCCAATTATTATAAGAGTTTTGTGCAATTCCTTGTAATCTCTATTATGAATCACTATTATGGTTCAGAAAACTGATTTGGATGGTTTTATTTCAATCTACGTTGCATCTACCGTTTTCATTAACACAAGTAAGATAATGTTCCAAATTTAACATTAAAATATTTGACAGTTAGTGAATTATTGTGAAAATGATAAATATAATAAAGAGACACAGCACAATTTTACCTGTTATTTCTTAGAAAGGATAGCGTATAATATATTTCAATTGGATTAAGTTGAAGAAACGTTTGTCTGTAGAAAGTGGTTAGATTACAGAATCTTTTACTTTTGCATTTAATTAATTTTTGGAGATACGTATTTTTTTAACATTATGAATGCTGAAATCTATAATACTGTCCTTCTGAAAATGTAAATTCCACCTAATTTTTGATCAATTCCATCAGATGGAAATTATAACTTTGAGATATTACTTTAACAGCCAATGGGGAAATTGCTGTTTATTGTTTTCATACACAAGACACAACTTTACGGCCATAATGTCCATGGCCAGACCAAATACTATCTCAAGGGAATGATAATAAGCAAAACTAACTACAACAAAAACTTAAGAAATTTTATAAGATGTTACATAGAAGCTACCCATATTCAGATTAACTGAACAATTTTTAAATATTCTTTACGAAAACATAAAGGTAGAAAAGGCATAATCTATTTACTTAGTATAATAATTTTTGCATGATATCATAATAATAATAAAGATGTCATCCCTCCACTGTACTTATCACTCAAGATAATTCCCAATGTTCAGAAATAGTTATACTTTGTTTGACGTCATACTTTCTGACTCCATAAATTGCCTAATAAGGATTAATAATAAGTGTGCTGAAAATTTCTCACTTTAGAAACAGGGCTTTAACCTTACTTTCTTTTGACAGTCTTTACAAAGCACTGTTAACCCTCTGGCCTGTGTTTGCTACTTATGATTTTAGCATTTACTGCTTTAAAATGCATATACATTATTTAATTCCTCTGTAATTCTTCTCAGCTTTTTTTCTGTTTACGTTGATCACAAGAATATTGCCCTGATATTGGAACATTAGTAATTTGGTATGTTGTTCAACAGTAATTGGTCCTGAAAGTTCCATGTTGATACTTTGTTTTTGGACTGTTATAAAATTCTTAATGTCTTGAATGCTAGCACTTGTTATGATACATATAGATACATTTTAACTCGTTATTTAAAGCTACTAGTGGTATCATACGAAACATCAATGAACATCAGGGAGTCAAAGTAGGCGGATGCAATATCAACAACTTGCGCTACACTGATGACACAGTCCTCATTGCGGACTCCGAACGAAATATACAGACTCTCCTCACAACAACAGTAGACGAGAGTGAAGAAAAAGACTTGCAGTTAAATGCAAAGAAAACAGAATGCATGGTTATCTCAAAACAATCAATTACACCCACACGCAGCATAACCGGCAAGGACGTGAGAATAAAACAAGTCGAAAGCTTCAAATATCTTGGATATACTATAACATCAAATGCAAAGAGTGACACAGAAATAAAGAAAAGAATTGCAATGTCCAAGGATACTTTCAATAAAATGAAGTCCATATTCACAAACAGGAACATAACAAATGTCACTAAAATTAACACCTTGAAATCATATGTATGGTCTGTTCTCTTATATGGCTGTGAGAGCTGGACACTGAACAAAGTTACAGAGAAGAGATTAGAAGCTGCTGAAATGTGGTTCCTTAGAAGGATGCTAAAATATCATGGACTGAAGGAAAAACAAATGTGGAAGTCATGGAACTGGCAGGATACAAAAGGTCACTCATGAAAACTATAAGAAAGAGACAAATGGAATTTCTAGGACACAACTGTAGGAAGAATGGGATAGAGAAACAGATGCTATGTGGAAAAATAGAAGGGAGGAAAAGCAGAGGGTGTCAAAGAACTAAATATATCGACAGCCTCAATAACTATGTCACCATGAACTCAATGAGCAACATTGAGTTGATAAGGAGGATTGACAACAGAGAAGTCTGGCATGCCATGGTCATCGATGTCTGCCGCAGATTTGACACATGAAGAAGAAGAAGTGGTATTTTGAATGACTCAGCTTCTCCTTATCTTTTCTATTTTGTGTGTGTGTGTGTGTGTGGGTTAGCCCTGCAGTAGATCTTTAGATTTCAGATCTGAAAAGATGGATTTAAATGCATACAATACCAAGAAATAATTGCTGCATCTTGGGGCTGTCGATAGGTTGTAAGAAGTATGATCAAATCACACTATTTGGTTTGATATCTAGCTTCATATTAATATTGAGTGGTATTGACTAATTACTTTCCCTACATCTTATCATTTCAAAATTAGGGATGACTACCACAGATAGTTCCTAATTAACTTTATATTAAATTTAACAAACAAACAAATGTGTGTACTTGCTGATGTGTAATACACTGTGTGGTATTCTCAGGTAAACGTATTTCTCTGCATGTATCAGATACATTTGCTTAATAACGGGGGGGATTCAAACAGGAAATCTGTAAATCTGTATGTTTGATTAAACGATATTGTTCTAAGCTTTGTGAGAAATAAGTAAACTGGACACGTGATGTAAAGTGTAAGCAAAAACAATCTTTATATGAATGATAAGGTCAAACAAAAAGAAAAAGATAGCATGCATAGTGATGCCGACACAAGACAAGTGCTGCTACTGGATCAGAGAATGAATTAACATTTTTTTTCTCGAGATAGATCTCTGTGAAAGTATTTACTTTACAAAACCAAGTAGAACTATATATAACTAAATCTCTGTTTGGTGCAGTTGATCAAACACTCAACCTGAAGAGAAACTCCAATGATGATGTCTAACTGAGATACTTGAAGTAATCGTTTTGATCAAACTTAGATTTAAAGCCAATATCGCATTAAAGTGAAACTTTAAGTTAGAAGAATGCTTGTTAGATCATCGAAATGAATAGTTAAGACTCAGTCCTCTGGTAGCTTGTGGGATGCAGTTCTGGAAGGCAAAGTTAGATTATTGAATTAGAAGTTAAATACAAGTCACACAGAGCTAGTTTTTCTAAAAAAAGTAGTATTTATTTTAATTTTAAAACAGTTTTTGAAGAAATTTAAATAAATCATACTTTTTGCACTTTATACTCATAAATCATACTTTTATTATGAACGGGTTCTTTTGTTTTACAGAGTTTTAGCTAAAGACTGTCTCCAGGATCTGTTATCGTGGTACAAAGTAAATGTCACCAGTAATTAGGATTTTTGATTTGGAATTCTGAAACAATTTAACAAGAAGTAGTTATTTTGATATTAGTACTTTCGTAGAAATGATTTTAAATGTATTCAGTTTGATTTTTTTAAAATTATTTCTCTTTAGGTATATAATCTATTTAAACATTTCAAGTTCGTTTTATACAAGCTAAGGAGAATATTTTTAACAAGCGAATATTTGTTTTCTTTGTTTTGAATTTACGCACAAAGCTACTCGAGGGCTATCTGTGCTAGCCGTCCCAAATTTTGCAGTGTAAGACTAGAGGGAAAGCAGCTAGTCATCACCACCCAACCAACTCTTGGGCTACTCTTTTACCAACGAATAGTGGGATTGACCGTCACATTACAACCCCACGGCTGGGAGGGCGAGCATGTTTGGCGCGACCGGGATCCGAACTCGCGACCCTCAGATTACGAGTCGCACGCCTTAACACGCTCGGCCATGCCGGGTCAACAAGCGAATAACTATTTATAAAGCTACAAAAAAAATCAAGGAAACGTATACTGGCTTCCTAGAGGACCGTAATACAGATAGCTCATTCATTTGTTACAATGCCAATAAAGTGATGCTCTGGAAATATGTTACTTATTAAGTAACAAATAACCACGATTTTTTTAAAACCAAATATGATTACATTTTATTATTATAAGTTCGTTTGTTGAATTTCGCTCAAATCTATTCTTGATTAGACTTCTTAAAGTTTACATGTTTGGTATTTTCAGATACAACTGATTGCTCAACAAGTACTAGATAAAAAGATCTGCTAATAACTACATATTCAATCAAGAAATAAGGAGAGTGTTTTTTTATTGTATAACTTAATTGAGTCTTCTTAACGTGGTTTAAATAATGAAGCTGAACAAAATGAAAACGATTTGGTCTGGTTTGTTTGGTTCGTTTTGAATTCGCGCAAAGCTACACGGGGGCTATCTGCGCTAGCTGTTCCTAATTTAGTAGTGTAAGATTAGAGGGAAGGTAGCTAGTCATCACCACCCATCGCCAACTCTTGGGCTACTCTTTTCCAACGAATAGTGAGATTGACTGTAACATTATAAAATCACCAGGGCTGAAAAGGCGAGCATGTTCGGTGTGACATGGATTCGAACCTGAGAGCCTCAGATTACAAGTCGAGTGCCTTAACCACCTGGCCATGCTGGGCCGTTATGGTCTGAATTTCGAGCAATGCTACACTTAGAACATCTGTGATAACCGTCCCTAATTTAGCAACAAAGACCAAAGAGAAAGCAGCCAGTTATCACCACCAACTCTTCGGCTACACTTTTATCGATCAATAGTAGTATTGATCATAACATTATTACGTTTTGTAGGGGTAGATTCAAACCCGCGAATTCTCCGATTGCACGCATCGAGCACCCTAACCGCCTGACGTTGAGTATCGGTTCACAAACAAAAAGAGAATGTAACATATGTAATTTGATACATGAAAAGATAATTATTTCAACTAGGTTGAGTTTTATTCCATAGCTATTTTGTATTAGAATTGATCTCTGTAGAAGTAAATACGACAATTGTGATACGATTCTTTAATAAGATTATATCATATGATTTTCTAGTATCACTTATAGCACAGCACGATCTCTTAATAAATGTATATATTATCAGTAAATTATGGTAGAGTAATAACATGCATTTGGTGAGCACTGTATATCACATAAGAATATTTTAAAAATACACTGGTGAATATAAATAGATCAATGGCCTTTGAGTCGGCACTCTGAACTGCCAACAATTTGATGAAAACTTTAGATATTGAAAAATAATTTTTAAAAGGGTGACAGCGAATAAAAACAAAATGTTTACGTATGAAAGTTGGGATGAATGTAGTAATGATTTTACAAGAGCGCTAAAAATTCATTACTTTAATGTTACTGCTGATGCAATTTGTGTAAGTACTGAAACCCGATTCGAAGTTTTTAAAAATATGGGGAATTTGTTTGATTTTATATGATGTATTTTAACTTCACATTATTACAGAATAAGAGCTTTTGCAGCATTGCAAAGATCGTATGATTAAATTCAGCGTTGATGATTCATACGATATCAATGAATGAAAAACATACGACGAGCTTAAAATTCTTTGCAGGATCAATCTACCTAATACCAATATTAATGTTCCCTTCCCCGTGAGACAGCAGTAGGTCATCGGATGTACAATGCTAAACTCAGTGGATCGATTCCAAGTATAAAGTGTGGTTTGAAATCTGTCACAGGAAACAATTTAACTGAGGTATATCCAAATATATGGCACTACCTGACCAGGTGGTTAAGGCACTCCACTTGTAATCTGAGGGTCACGGATTCGAATCCCCGTCCCATTAAATATGCTCGCCTTTCAGCCGTGGGAGCGCTATAAGATTACGGTCAATCCCACTATTTATTGGTAAAAGAGTAGCTCGAGAGTTGGCGATGGATGGTGATGACTAGCTGCCTTCCCTCTAGTCTTACACTGCTAAATTAGGTACGGCTAGCTTGTGTAACTTTGCGCGAAATTTAAAAATCAGTCAATCCAAATATATATATATATGAAGCACTTGTTGGGTCTTATAATTTATTTCGGACTTGTTTTCTTCTTTTTATTACGTTAAGTATGTTAACGTATTACTATTTTAAATAACCAGAATTTGAATTCTATACTTAATTAAATGTTGATATGCATTAAATTTATGTTATTTGCCAACATGGTCGATACATACAGTTTCTTTTTTAACACAAATATATGTCAATATACAAACATAAAAACAATGAAATTTTTAATAACGGTTATTACTAATAGCTATTACAAATGATGGTTTATATACAAGAGTTTACAAACTTTCAAACCATACTGTGTCTTATATTTGGTCTAGAATTAAATATTTTAACGACAACGTTTCACAACAAAGTCTTTGCTTCTTGAACACTGTTCAGTGTTCCTTATAGATTTTTGGCTGCTGAGCACGAAAATCACATCCAAATTTGCCCATCACGTATCGTTTCATCGAAATCTTCAGTGTCACCACGACATTGCTACAATAAAAAAACGATACCAGAGCAACTGCAATCCGCCATTGCTTGCTGACAACTGTTGGACACTGCAACGTGATGCACCAGACATTGTATACAAACAAAAATCAGGAGCAAAACACTTTTAATTATAGCGTATTAGAAACATAAACGCAATGAAATACGTTATTGCCGGTAAACAGTTAACTGTAAATTTCTCAGAGTTTCTTCGCGATGAAGCAAAACCAAAACTATATTTCTGCATACCCACCAGGTACCTGTCACAATCAGCAAAAACTTTTCAAAAAAATTGTTGTGCAGCGTAATTTAAGTCCACGACTGAGATGATATTTTAAAAATCACTTCTTACCGAGGGAGATATTTAATATAGGCTCGGCATGGCCAGATGGGTTAAGGTTTTGACTCGTAATCTGAGGGTCGCGGGTTCGCATCCCACTCGCACCAAACATGCTCGCCTTTTCAGCCGTGGGGGCGTTGTAATGTGACGGTCCATCCCATTATTCGTTGGTAAGAGGGCAGCCCAAGAGTTGGCGGTGGGTGGTGATGATTAGCGCCTTTCATCTAGTCTTACACTACAAAATTAGGGACGGCTAACGCAGATAGTCCTCGAGTAGCTTTGCGTGGAATTCAAAAACAAACATATATTTAATGTCCTCGTAGAAGTTTTAATGTTCGAAGTAATTCACTGAAGTTGAACGTTCGAAATCTATAAACGTTCCTGGCCGAATTTTGTAGTTTACCTTTTCCGATTAACAGACGTTAATTACTATTATAACTTCATAAGCCTATAGAATACTGACTGTATCTGTCCAATAATATTGATATTCACATTCCATGTCTCTCGGTTGGCTGCTTTTTATACAAATCACGCAAGACTCTCGAACATTCACCAAAGCTCGCTACAGTACTGTCGACCACCAGTATTATATACACATAGTAAATTGTTGATCCTTACTCGAGAATTCCCTATAATTGTCGAGAATAGGCAGAACTTGCACAATACACAATCAAGAATACACGTCACAATCAGAAAAGGAAACTAGACAGAAACAAACGTAGGCAGTACAATAAATGCATAACGATAAATCTGTTACACACTTTACATAGCCCTTTCTATTCCAACTACTGTTTCTTCAGTAGAAACAAGTTTTACTCATCTTAAACTTATCAAAATTTATATTCATTTTACCATCTCTCAAAAAAGATTAGAATCGCTAGCAATATTATCTACAAAAAAAAAACACGATGTATCAAACTCTCTAAATTTTCCCGATCTGATCGAGGGCTTTAGTGCGAAGAAGAGTAGAAAGCATTGCTATAAATTAAAATTTTAATAGCTAAGCACCACAGGAGTTATACCAGTTTCTGTTTAAAACGATTTCCAAACTGAATGGATGAAACAGTGAACATAAGACATGCATCTTCGCGCTTATTTAAAAGGACTAGCTTCAATAACATCAAGTAACTTTCCAGCCGAAAGTTGTAACAACTATCAACTATTGGTGGCCATTTTATCTAATATGTTCGGAATGTTGCACCAGAAACAAGTATTCAGAGTGAAGTTTATGAATACGGCATAAAAAAAAGATCTTAGATTAGTTTACAGAAGATTTGGAGAGACTTACCCGACTATCTTACCCAAAACTTCTTCATAAAATGATGTTTTTTGCAATTGGTACTTCCACATCCCTACACTCAGAAGCAATCCATAATTTCCATAAATTTCTAACAGATGGACACGTGGTGTTAAGAAAATGCTGCGGCATATAAGAGAATGCTTCTGCTGAGTTGGTCACTATAGTCTGTGGAGAATTACTGTAAAACATGTGAAGTGTGCTGTTAATGGAAAAGTCCATAAAAGAAACAACATGTGCAGCTACAGCTGTAGTGTGTGGGAGCATTACTGAATGGGGTTGCTGCTCATATTCTTGGCTCTCTTCTAATGAATAACAGTGGGAATAGATTAATAATGAATGTGATGGTCTTTTTCACCAAAGGCCGGAAAGATATGCTGTTCCAAATCAGGATGCAAAACTTTTGAAAAAACAAAAAACTTTTCAATTAATTTGTTTCAAGAGTTGGAGTTCCCATAAAACTTTGCTCAAATTGAGGACAGAACTTTGAATCAGACTTGTTTGCTAGAAAACTCTAGGAATGTGATGTAAAGTGTTCTGCCACATCTAAAACAAATATGATGTTCTGTGAAGATTCGTGATGTCAGTTAAAGTGTGCAGGGATTTAAAGACAGAAAATGAACCAGTGAGTGTGTTAGCTATTGAGCAAGTTAATTTGTGTTATGCTAGTTAACATAATTTTAAATGTAGACTGATAATTTATGGAGTTATACGACCGCTCGAGTTTGTAAAACATGTAATTTGAAAAACTTACCAGTGAAAAAAGTACCATACTACAGTACGTATTTTCATAATAAATACATGCATTTAAGTACTTGAGTAAACATTCAAGAAATAGAGAAGGAAAAATAAGATAAAATCTGTAAAAAAACCACTGTAACTTGAAACTGGATTATGAGCACTCTAGTACCTTACTTGCGAAAGTGTATTTGGCTGTAAATACACATATAACAAAAGCAAAATTCAAAGCTACAACCAAAGCGATGCTGTAATCTATATTTTCAATGTTATAATGTAATTGTTTAGAGAGAGATGCTAGACCTAAAAGTCTCATAAAAGTAGTCCCAGAATATAAAACTTTTCTACACATGGTAGACTTCATTGTCTAGTATAAATGCAAGGGTGAATAATTGAGATAAGACGGATTGAATAAAGTTATTCAGGTCGTTGACAGTTAGTGCTTCTGTCAGTTAACCAGTAATTTAGTCCGGTTTATTATTGATGGAGAAAGTATTGTATTAATATTAGGCCTACAGTAGTTTCGAAAATTATGTTGAAACTTTACATAATTGAAATTAGGCCAACAGTTGAACAAAGGCTAAAGTAATATTATACAAAAACTAAATTGATTTTTAATTGCTATGTAGACTGGATTTCTTTTTGTTTTCAACACATGTTCCAAAATAATCCTCCTAATGATAGAATGTGTTATAATCGGTTTGAAAAGTGAGATTATTTTGGTAAAATCAAATAGAACAGAATTTTGACTGAGCTTCAAATTTCAACTTGTTTTGTTTTGTTTTTGAATTTCGCGCAAAGCTACTCGAGGGCTATTTGAGCTAGCCGTCCCTAATTTAGCAGTGTAAGACTAGAGGGAAGGCAGCTAGTCATCACCACCAACCGCCAACTCTTGGGATACTCTTTCACCAACTAATTATGGGATTGACCGTAACCTTATAACGCCCCTACGGCTGAAAAGGCGAGCATGTTTGGTACGACGTGGGTCCAAACCTGCAACCCTGAGATTACGAGTCGCACTCCTTAACCCACCTGGCCATGCCGGGCCATAAATTTCGACTTAAAACTGATCACACGTGCACAAATTTAGAGTTGATAAAACAATGAGGAGAACAAATAGAAAGAGAAAGAGCATTGAAGGAAGATGAAGAATGTTCAAATACAAAGTAAAATTTTAAATTTGTAAGTTGACCACCAGTAAATTTCCACACTTATAATGCTAAAGTGCAGGGTTCGATTCCAGTAGTGGACAGAATGCGGATTGCTTTTCGGGTAGCTTTGTGTTAAAACAGACAAACAGAAAATTAAAAGAAGAATGAGAAAAAATTACAGAAAGAGTAACGAAGACCAAAAATTAATTTATAAAATCTTTGAAAAAGTCAAAATGTAAAAACGGGCACTTAAGAATTAAAAGAAAAAGACACTAAACAAAGAATTAAGAGCAATAAAATATCCAATTGAAGACAAGATTGACGAAGGTATTTAAGATATAGAGAAAGATTATAACAAGATTGAAAAAGTACATGAAGACTAAAAACTAAATTGAAGTCGCACAAAAAATATCTACAAGAAACAAAAATACTATAATGAGAAGATCAAAGAAGTACAAAAATATATTAATGACAAACTAAAGCACTTGGAAAATAAATTGATAAATGCGAAGAAAAAATCAGCCACATCACAATTACATCCAGTTCCAGAATTTATTTGGCTTTTCCAACGACTTTGTGCCATAGTGAAAATAATGGACAATCATCAAAATGTGTCATGGGAAGCATATCAAGTTCAGTTTGAAATAATTTCCAGAATGAATAGGTGGAATGTTAAACAACAGGTTATTTATCTTGTTGTTTATTTAAAAGGGACAGTCTTTAATGATATCAAGTAATGTTCCAGCTGAGAGATGCAACAACTATCAAACATATTTGAACAAATTTGGAATGACACACCAAAACGAAGTATCTGGAGCAAAGTTTCAGAAAAGTGTACAAAGGAAAGAAGAGGCTTTAGAAATACTTGCTGAAGATGTTGAAAGGTTTTCTCAATTGTCTTACCCGTACACTTCACGTAAAATGATGCATTTGTTAACACATAACCAATTTATAAATTTCGTAACAAGCGAGGGTGTGAGAATTAGGTTTATTCAAAATAAATTTTTCTTTCTTTTTAAAGGAAGCATTACAGCCAAGATTGTGAGGAATTAACAGCTGGTAATAGGCCAGAGAGATAAAACTCAATCAGATCAAGGGAACAACAAAGAGTTAATCAATAATAATAAAAACAGGAATCAGGAGAATTAAGTTCAACTGAGAACACTATCCACGACAAACGAAATAAAAAGTCCATTATTTGAAAAACCCGTACAAGAGTTGATTGGTTTATTGGTGGAAAACTTTGCGGTGTGATGAATGACATAGGTTCTAGAACTACAAATATTCAACCTAATTTTATAGTAAACAGTGAAAGATTGCTTCCTGAGTCAAATAAGAGGAATTGATGAAAACAGCAGATAGACCTAAAGTTCCAGCAAGAAGATGGCTGTAAGTTAGCTCCATTGTGAAAGCTTCCATACATCTTACGATGTGAGGGTAACTTACATCAAAGAATGGTGCATATTTGGAACTGACACCATGCAGATACATAGATGCGAGGTTAAGTTAGATTAGCTTAAATAGCTTCATTTCTACTATCAGGAAATATTTGTGCAATACATGATAATTAGTACATCATACGTGTAGGTTGATCATCCAGTGACAATAAGGTAGGTGTTCATTTGACAAGGTTATGCACTGCAGATTGAATCATCTTTAGAAAAGTATTAGTGAAAGAACAGCTAACTGGCAGCTCCAGGAAATTTACGAGTTGTAAACCCATCTGTTAGAATTTCAGGGCTCTTGTAAAGACCACTACCAGGGAATCACTGACAAAAGCTCACAGTGCATTTATTCGACTATCTACCTAGTTAAAACTCACAGCCAGTGATTATGAGAACCAAGAGGCTATCCAATCTGCGATACCATGAGCCTAGAAGAGAAAACAAGAACACAAAAATTGTTTAATGTATACTTTGGTGTCCTGTTTTTTGTCTATTGTAATTGTTAGGGGGAAATTGTAATACAGGGAGAAGGTAGTATTGTAAGCTATTTTCAATGTTATAATTTAGTTTTCTGGTAGGGGGAGATGCGAATAATAATGATGATGCTAAACGTAGAAAAGTAAAAGAAAGTAATCTTAGGACCTAGAAACTTCTCGTACGTGGTTCAAGTAAAAATTGGATGTAAATACAAAAATGAATGAACAAAGAAGGATGGATTGAGTTGATGGTCGAGTAAAGTTATTCAGATCACTGAGACTTAGTGCTTCTATCAGTTAATCAGTAAGTTTGTCACGTTTTTTATATATATTTCAAGAAAATAAGTGTATTAGATTTATAGTAATTTTGGGGTTTCTGTTGTAAAGTTTATGTATAAGGAATTCGATCTAATTTGTTTGTTTTTTTTAATTTTGCGCAAAGCTACACGAGGGTTATCTATTCTAGCCGTCCCTAATTTAGCAGTGTAAAACTAGAGGGAATGCAACTAATCATCACCACCCACCGCCAACTCTTGAACTATTCTTTTACCAACGAATAGGGGGATTGACCGTAACATATAACGCCCCCACGGCTGAAAGGGCTAGCATGTTTGGCGCGACAGGGATGCGAACTCGCGACCCTCAGATTACGAGTCGCGCACCTTAACACGCTTGGCCATGCCGGGCCTGAAATAGGAGAAAATGAAAATTAGTTAGTGCGAATGAAAAAGTCCATGTTAAAATAGATTTAAATAAAATGAGGAAATTTCTGTGTGTTTTGTTTTCTTGTAGCAAAGCCTCTTCGGGTTATCTGTTGTCACCACCGAAGGGAATCGAAACGTTGATTTTGACGCCCACTAGTGATTAAAAATCGTCTAAATCAATTTTTTTGTTTTTGAAATAAAACCATTTTTTGTTTTGTTGTTATTATTATTGTACACATAAATTGAAGGTGGCTTCGGATATGCAACTAATTTTTCAAAACGTTTGGTTTTGAGACATCTTGGAATTCATAATTTTACTATTTAAAGTAGGTGGACTTCGGTAAGAGTGTTCCTTTTTTTTAATTATTGTAATAAAAGCTATTGCTTATGTGTAAATTTGTGGATTTGATAGACGCTTCTGAAGTTAAATTAATATTACTTTTTTTTTTACATAACACGTTGGAGCCTGTAGCTTTGGTTTGCAATAAAGGTAGTTTAGATGACACTGAAAATTTTATTTATTTTCTTGTGTTAAACCTCTGATTTTGTGCGTGTGTGTGAATCTTTTAAAGAAATATAGAAAAACGTATATTCTGCTAACTCTTAAAATATGTTTTCTATATTTTAATTTTCCATACCCAATATATTTTTCAATAAGCAACCGCGAAGATGTAACGAAGTTTTACGAGATAATCGTTTGACAACTAAATGTTGAGTGATACTCCTTAAGGGTTGAATTAAACTAAGTAAGTTTTATGTTTGTACTGTACTTACGATTACTATGTCAAAAGGGAGGAATTAGAGATAATGTGATTAAAAAACAAAACATACAGTTCTACAAACTTACGTAGTGAAATGTGATGACATTGTTATAAATGAATACAGTCATGGATGCGTGAAGAGGAAATCTTACCTTACTCTTATTTACTTGAATACAGACTATATTTAAAAATTAAGTGGAACTAGAAGTTAGATCCAAATTATATGATGTAATAAAGATATCACTGGTACTGTTAATATTACTATTAATAATAGCAGTATTACTTCTCTTGTTTTTGATGAGGTTATCTAAGTTATCTGAATAAGGTAAGTGATGTGAAGATTTTTGACAAGGTTTTGTTGAAGTGCCATACAAAATATCTAATTATTAAGTTATATACATCAATAGGAGCTGTGAAAAAACTATTTAATTTGTAGTGGAATATGAGTAGGAAAGTGAAAAAAGTAAGAGTTTGTTACTAACAGAATCCATTCAAACTGAGCTGTTGTTAAGTGTGGAATGGATTCAGATTTATACTTGGGACAGCTTTATCCTTTAACTCTTCAAGTTTTCTACATCTGTCCTCATACCCTGTTACCTTCAAAGTGTATCACAAAAAGTCAAAAGCCTTTTTAGTTCCCCAAAATGCCCCTGCTAGTACAGTGGTAAGTCTAGTGATTTACACTGCTAAAATTGGGTTCAATTCACCTTGGCAGACTCAGCAGATAGCCTGATGTGGCTTTACTGTAAGAAAACTCACTCCCCAAAATAATATTACAAGTTAATTATGTTCATCTGTTACCTTTCTTTTATCAAGAGAAAATAAAAGATTGTAACCTTTTGATGTAAGATAATTTGGTAACAATTTTTTTTATTTTATTCTGAGAATACTTGAAACCTTAAAACCAGGATTCTTTAAAAAATTATTAGAACTTTCAAATGTTAAAAAGATTGTATTCACAATTTTAAAAGGCTTTCCTCAGACTTTTGCAAATGATGCAATTTAAGACTTTTAACTGCGTAATATAGCCTTGGAAGGATTCTGTGATATAAGCTTGGCACAAGACATTAGAAGAGGAACCAGAAACAATAACTTTTATCAGAAATTTTAGATATACTAATTTCCAAGATGCAAAATGAGTTAGTCTCTAATAGACAGTATATTCTAAAAGTGTTAAACATAGAAGAAATTGTATTGAAACAACATATGAACAAGAAAAAACAGTTTATTCAAATATTTTACAAATTGGAATTTGTTGGCTTTTTTCATTGTTCTCTTACACTTTACAGTTAACAAGCTACAGAATAATTGACTGATAAAGCAAAGATAAAATTTTCTTACTCTATAGTGCACTAGGTGAAGACATAAATAGGAATTATGATGATACTGCTTTGTTGAGTAAGAAACCCAGTTGTGTGATGTGATACTCCACATTCCTTGTTTGTTACCCATGTCTACCATCATTCTTATCAAATACATTCAAGAGAGAGAAATCCCCAGCTCATATGAAGGAGACAGTTATTTCTATCATTCTTCAATTTGATTGTGTCATACATTCTAGAATAGTGTAGAAATAGTGTTAAACAAATATAAGCATTTTGAACAACTATTGTAGTATGTAGTTCTGATTTCTCCAAGCCCGTTTCCTTGGCTGAGATAGAGGATTAATACAAGTTTATTATCTTTTACATTTTTATTTGTAGAGTTGAGAATTAACTATGCAGATAACTCTCACAAAAAGCATGAGAAATCACTTGAATATATATGAATCATAATGTATTTTCTTTCTTATGTGTAGCTATGAAAGGATGATATGTTGCAGTTTTTAACTGTGACATGATTTATGAAATGATTTGTATTTAATATGGTGTGTTATTGGCTACTCCACATAAATGCTTGAAGAAATGAGCATTTTATTCTTTAAATTAAACTGTTTCTGAAAATGAAAACTGCATGACAGAAACTGGCATCTCTTTTGTTGTATGTGTTTGGTGGCTGCTCACTCTTATTCTTGTATAAAGGTTCTATAAAGGAATACCTGAAGAAACTACAGCATAAATTTAATACAGGAGGAAGCCCTTTGTCAGTATCAATTGATAAAATTTGGTTGATATAATTTTCAGTTCAACTGTAAAGCATTCATCAGCAGGTAACCACTGTACAACTCAAAAGTCAATTTATGATGATAATTGTGAACTGTTCTTTGCACTTGTTTTGTTTCCAATATAGTTTTCTTTTGAATTTGTGAATACATATACATATGTGAATGATAATACATACAATCAAGTGTTGTGTATTTATGCACAGTTCTTATATTTCATGCATTTTATGTACAAAATATTGTTTATTTATAGAATATGTATCTTATTTAGAGCAATGATGTTTTAAAATAACAGTGATAAGAATGACAAGGTTATAAATGTAAACTTCAATATTTTTGCTTCTCTTTGTATTACTGTTGACAGTAGATTTGAGCTGTGATTCATACAGACTTATTTTTTTTCACAAATATTTTGTGAATTAATGTATGAACTGATATGTAGGTTATTGTTATGATGTAAGTTATGTTATTGACTCAATGTTCTTAAAATGTGTTAAAGGCTACATAGTGTTTTTTAGTTCTTTGCATTGTTTTGGTGGATAGAGAGATCTTTGAAGAATGAAAATCTTATTACCTTATTTATTCATTGGTTGTTAAAATCTGCCATCATTGTGATGTGATTATGATAGTTTTGGTGTACTATTTCATACTTTTCCTACCCATTTCATTTTCATAAGTGGGTTTGACAAAATTCTGTTTGTAAAGTTATGTAATGATTCTTTTTTTTTTCTCTATAAATGTTCTCTTGTTACAGGCTTAGTTGACCAAGTATGTAACCATGGAGGTACTTGTTACAGTTTCCATACTATAATTTTTTAATAGAGTACATGTATCTTCACAAAATTTGGCAGAATTTCCAAAATTGTTACAAGTCATAACCACTGTAAAAAATGTATTAAATAAATTTAAATTTCTTCTTTGTTTCTTTCTAGAATTACCTCATATGGTAAATAAAACTACAGTTGTTTATCCTAAAAATCTTAAATGTCGTAACAGTATTCATCTGTTTATATTTATTTTTTTATTGCTCTTAGAGTTGTGGCTAACCAATATTCCTGCTACACAAATTGTAAATCAGTTGGTGAACATGTAGATCATGTTACCCTATTGGATTACATAAAGCTTGGGCTACTCACAACTTACTAATGAGTGTATCTCATGAAAAACTATATTTTACCTAATCATTGTTTAGTATAAAAGTTTTTTTTTAATTTTTACAGTTTAGTTACTTTTATAATAACAAATAAAAGGCACATGAAAAGAAGAAATATAGTACCTACCTGAGTCTTTTTTTATGTTGACTGTTTTTCAAACTTTAGCCTTTTTTATACTAATTGTACTTCTGTACTAAATTTTTTACTCAATTAATTAATGCACCAAATAACATAGAATGATAACAAATTAAAAAACAATGCTTTATAAGTGTAATAATTTTTCTGGTTTCACAACTATCTGGCAAGAATTGTTAAAAATACAACTAAGCTTGTTGATGTCTTTACCGTGAGAATAGAGTTTTAACTTAAGTGAAATAGACAATTATCTGTACAGAAAACAATATGCCATTTGATAGACTAAATTTTTAGAATTCTATTAGGTACAAATATAGTATGAAATGTCAGAAGTATTTGCAATTTGTGACAGGTGGCTGTGGCAAAAGTGGTATAATTTTGTAGTTTATTTCTCTGTGATAGAAAACAATCGAAGGCTATAAAAATTATACTTGAATGGAGACAACATTATAATGAGTAGCTTGCATTAAAATTTGTATTTTACAGCAGGGTGGTAAATATGAGAAGAGGAGAGGAGTTCTTATTTTTTTATATTGTCTTGTAAAAATAAGAACTTGAAACTTGTATAATGTTATAATTTGGATATATTACAATGCCAAATCTATTCTTATACCATCATGATGAAGAGCTATGATTAGATCTTGAATGTAACTCAGGAACTTTTATGACATTTATCCAAACGGACGATTGTTGTGAGAGGGATAAACAATTTAGAAATTGTTCTCAGCAACAAGAAGAAAATATATTAAGCATATTCTGATCATGCTTTTAAAGACTAAGGGCAACAAGCACTTCTGTTTAAGGTTTGTTATTGTTTTCCCTAAATAGCTGTCTTTGGTGACAAAAAAAAAATTCTTGTGTTAATTGTTTACCCCTAACACTTTTGTTTGCAGGATATTTCTGTTATCATGAAACTTCAAGGTGAAACTCCAAATGAATATAAACTAGAAAATCCACCCACAGATTGTGTATCCTCTGTGAAGTTTGGACCAAATTCTAACCAGTTTTTGTTGGCTAGCTCATGGGATTGTAGTGTCAGACTTTATGATGTAATCAGCAACACCATGAGACTTAAATATAATCATTCTGGTCCTGTTTTAGATTGTTGTTTTCAGGTAAGAATATGCAAATATTTATTACAAAAGTAAAAACAAGAAAACTAAGCAACATTGTAAATAACCTTTATTTACCTTAAATGGGGTTTATGATGTAATATCTTTTTCTTTTAACATTGCATGGTGTGCATGCCACAACATTTTATAGTTACATTCAAAATTTAATTAATATATGTCAATGGAATCAAAATGCAACTTATGATTCAAATTTCAGTTTCGTCTAAACTTTAATCCTTTTGCAACAGGTCATGTGTTTATTGACTTGCATTCAAAATTTTGCAAAATTATTATTTTATGAATTTAAGTCAGTAACTGTGGTATGAGATTGTAGATTATAATTCAAAGTTAAAATTATATACAAATTAATTTCTTAATTTAAAAGTAAATATAAGAAGAACCCACCTAAATACTGAGAGGCTAGAATATAAAATAAGAACCTCATCTCTATTTTGCTGAGATATGGATTATGTACTGGAATTGAAAGAAGGTAGGTTGTGTTTTTAATCTATTTGAGGTTTCATAATTTTTTTACACCTAAATGCAGCTTAGTTACTGAGCTTAATAAATTAGTGGAATGCTAAGGTATCAATGTAGTTATTTATGAGTTTTTTGGTTATTCAAAAAAACCTAAAAAAAAGTTGTTTGAT
Organism: Tachypleus tridentatus; assembly: GCF_004210375.1. Classification (NCBI taxonomy): domain Eukaryota; kingdom Metazoa; phylum Arthropoda; class Merostomata; order Xiphosura; family Limulidae; genus Tachypleus; species Tachypleus tridentatus. The sequence continues at coordinate 97,952,807 of NC_134826.1, forward strand.
ATCTTCCACATGGGAAATATTGGAAGTCTTAGCCATCTGTGTCTAACAGCAACTGAGTTCAAAGGTTGTAACTAGAAGAGATAATTGTTTACTTCTTTACTTATTGTTCTATGTTTTAAGAAAAATAAGTTTCTTAACTTATTTCTAAATAGTAGAAATGTATATGCATATATAATGTATAATAATTTAAATGCTACTGTATAATACAAAATACTAGTTCACTAAAACACAGCCAAAACCAGGTCAATTTTATATTGGATACGGTAACATGAGTGCATGTCACCCTATCACTGCAAGTTATGTTATGTTAACTGAGCATGACTAGAAAGTTAATATAATAAAAAATAATATATGAAAATATATAACATTTTTAGACTTAGCTACTCAGATGAAATGTTTGTATTTTTGTATTATATGTAGTCATTCTAGTATGAAAAAAAACCATTTGTATATATTTCCTAATTTTGTGATAATGGTTACAAGATTGGTCAGCTAACAAACCCCACATAGGGTGTAAAAGATAACATAAAATATTAAGTGTTACTGAAAACAAACATTTGAAATATTTAGGAGCTTTTAGTGATTACACAAATAATATTTGAGATTTTTGGAAAGAAGAATACTTCTTTAATCCTAACATGAAATCACTTCGCATTCACACTAGTAACTGAACAAACTCAATATTACCACAAACAAATTTGTTGTAAAAATATTTCCTTAAAAATCTGATTAATTTGTGTACAAAATACTACTAATCTTTACTAAAAGTTTGCCACATTTTTGAAGGTACACTTACTGTATGTAAAGTTATAGGGTAAATACTTAATGAGTGCAAATGTGTAAATGAACTTGTATATATTATACTGAGCCTGTTGTAAAAGAGTTAATGAAAATTAACCATGTTGAAACTGACTGGACATAAAAAATGAAACTTTCTGATTTAGACAATAAACAAACATTGAATCACAAGATACAAGGAAATATTTTAAATGTTTTTTTTTGGGTTTTTTTAAATAATGTCTCACTTGAGTGTTTGGATTATCTCAATATAAGTAATTACCTCTGAACATCCTGGTATGACCTGCTGATTGAGGCACTTGACTTGCAATCTGAGGGTTGTTAGTTCAAACCTTGTCACCTAATGTGTCTACCCTTTCAACCATGAGGCGTTACAATGTGATGGTCAGTCCCACTATTTGTTATTAAAGACTAGCCCAAGGGTTGGTGGTGTGTGGTGTTGACCAGTTACTTTCCCTTTAGTCTAACACTGCCTGCTAAATTAGGGACAGACAGCCCTCATGTAGCTTTGCACAAAATCCAAAACGAAATAGACCTATATGCATTGATTACATTGATTAGTGTTGCATAAAATAATCAAGTCATTGAAAGTATAATTAGGACAAGTAATGTCATTAAAGTCATCAGCTATAGTTTCCAGTTATTACTGTTTGTGAATGTTCCATCTATCCAGGAATTAGTATTTTAATTGTTTGTAATTTTGATAATTCATGTTTAAGTGATTAGTGTCAAAACTTATGAAAATAAACAACTAATCAAAAATAGGGTTTTTAGTTAATATTATTTTAAGTTATTACAACTATCCAAGTAAATCAAAATAACACTATCATGTCTGTATGTTGTTAAAAAGAAAGCTGTGTGGCTATCTGTACTTTGCCTACTTCAGATATCTAGTTTGTGTTATATTGTTTTTAGACATATCATGTGAGAATATTCAGTGAATTTAATATAATAGGTTAATGAGCCCAAAAGTTAATGGTCAAGCAAATCCCACTAATTTCCCAATCTATGCTTTGCAACAAATATTTTGGAATTTTACACTATAAAAAAAATGCAGAAAAAAATTCATGTCAGTAGTAAGTATAAAGACTTGTAAACCTAAAAATGTATTGTTGGCAGAGCACAGTCTGTTATGTAGCTTTGTACTTAACAACAAATAAAAGTCATTATATAAATTTTGTATCACAAAAAGTAGATACTATTTATTAAGTTTCCTCTGTTGTTTGATTTGATTTAAATGCTGGAGATGTTTAACACCAACCAAAACACAGGTGCTTCTCCCTTTAATAATAGAATCCTACAACAACACATTTGCCAGTGTATGGTTTAGGTAGCATTTCAAATTCTGAAACACCAACCACAAACTGGCAGCAACAATTTTACTTTTTATTATTGTGTATCTGTTTTGTTGTTGTGACAAGTACCTTGTGTAAATAAGGTATTTTAATACTATTCAATTACTGGCATTTACTTGAGTTTAACACTGGCTCTTCTCTCTTATTAATCTCTTTAAGTAGTGTCTGTCTTTTCTGTATTTCAAATGAAAGGAATTTAACAAGTGAAAATTCCTGCCTTCTATAATTCATGTTATATTATTAAATGTTAGGCATTATGTATTTTAAATATTACACATTTGATGTTAATATTGTGTGAATTATCATAAATTTTAAATATTATTTGAAGTATTGTAAGTAAATGCTATAAAAATATTATATAAACAATAATATGTATATTATGCACTAAATATTTTAGAACACAAAAGTTATATAGTAGACATACTCTTTAAAGTAACTTGTTCGAGAAAGATAAAAATACAAAATGTGAAAGTATATATCTGTATTGCTGGATCTTTTTTATTTACACACCAGAGGAGTTTAGTAATGACAAAAGTGTGAGCTCTTGTTGGTGTTGGAGACCCATTGCAACACGTTTGTCAATTCAAAGTTCAGGTAATGTTGTGGAATTACATTAACCAAAGGAAGGTGACTGGCTTGCAACAACAAGTTTTACTTTGTACCTTACTGTTAGCAAGAATTCTGTAACACATTTTCTTACGTAACTATTATAGCATTTATTCATACTTTCAACACAAGGTAATCAGTGGAAATTTATGAAATTTTAATATTATAAACACTGTTTTATGCTTGAGAAGTTTATTATGATTTTTAGCAGTAGTTTGTTACAAACTCTTCTCTTTCTAATTATCACTGTAAAGTTCTTTTAGTTATGATGCTCAGTTCATTTGAAGTGAAAGATTGTAAGTTTCATGCAGTTTCATTAGGTGTTTTTACTGTGGGAAGAAAAGAAATTAAGGGTTATCATGACACCCATATGGTCAGAGAAGCATTAAAATGTTTTTGCAAGTTTTACATCATACTTATGATTTCTAATGAATACTAATGATTTCTATTTGAAATAATTTCTCTCCTAAATGAATTATATATACTAGCTGGGGTACCTGTACCCTGGACAGATGTTACATAAATTCATGATTAATGAAAGATTATCTTAGGACGTGAAAAGTTGTTTCCATTATGTATAATTTAAAAAAGCAAACTAAAATGCCTGTAAAAACAGCAAAACACAAAAATGAAACCAAAAATATGGATGCGTCTCCTCATGGACCAACAAACCATTCGAAAATACCCATAATAAAACACAAAATGCAAAATTGAAAACTTGTGTGTATTTACCCATGTACTTAATGAACCTCCATGCCAATTTTGGTTAAGGTTCTTCTTCATCCTGCAAAGTATTTTCATGGACATACAACAGAGAGTACTATTATATTTATATAGATGGCACTAGTGCTTTAGATCCACATGTTACACATTCATTACATTGTATCTGCTCCCTGAGAAGGGAGAAAAATAAAGTTATCCATAATGGGAAACAGGAAAATTATGACCCCTATTGCAAACCTACATGCGCAGAGGATAAAAATTTCACGAAGTTGGGGGTTGCACATCATGTAATAAAAGGTTTTTCCAATACTACATAAGCAAGAGTTCCATTATAGTATGATGCCATTCAGGTTAAGATCTTATCTTGATTGACTACCATTTTGGTCATAATAAATAGCTTTTTTCACATTTTTGGATAACAACATAAACATAAAATCACTTTAGCAATTACTACTATATTATATCTTTAGTGAGAAAATATCTTCATACCTTTAGGCAGATATAGACTTTAACAGTTAATTTCAAAATTAATTTAAATATTTCCAAAGATTTTATATTAACTTTTAAAATAGTTTTTAAACTGTTTTTTTAGGTATTTACTGTAATTGGAAAACAGGACTTAGGTTTTAAAGGTCATGTAATCTGTTATTAATAATACTGTTAAAGTTATAAATATAACTTTACTCCTATTTTCAGGATGCAGTCCATGCTTGGAGTGGGGGATTAGATTGTCAGGTGAAAGTGTTTGATTTCAATTCCAGTACAGGTAAAGCATTTCAGTGATTGATAATAGAACTGGGCAATTAGTGGAGTTTTATAATTTGTTACATTAAGCTAATAGATTATTATGACAAAACATGTATAGTTTGAATAGTTGAAAGTAATAGTAATCAGAAACATTAGTTTTGATTTGTTGATTATGTTCATGACTGAATAACCATAAATTTATCTAAAATAATCAGTCATCATAAATGCAGTATTTCAACTGGTGGATATATTTTGTATTAATCAGAAATATGTTAGATTAGTTCAAGAGTTTCCCAACATTGATCAGGCCCAACATAGCCAGGTGATGAGGTACTTGACCCATAATATGAGGATTGCGGGTTTGAATCCTTGTCACATCAAACATGCTCGCCCTTTCAGCCTTGGGGGTGTTATAATGTGATAGTCAATCCCACTGTTCATTGGTAAAAGAGTAGACCAAGAGTTGGCAGTGGGTAGCAATGACTAGCTGTCTTCCCTCTAGCCTTACACTGCTAAATAGTAGATGGCAGATAGCCCTTGTGTAGCTTTGTACAAAATTCAAAACAAACAAACAATCCTCACATTGATAAATTTAATTATTTCATTTGATCAATTAGTTTACTTGACACTATCCAATGTAATTAATATTCTTAGGTAATCATTTAATACTTTGATTGTAGAGACAATGGAGTATATTAACCATGAAACCCCAAGACTTGTGATGATACAAGTCTTTTGTACAAAAAAAAATCAGATGTTTTAATTAGATATTTTTATTAATGATTTGTCCATGAATATATAAATTTGTGTTTACTATTGAGTACAAAGTGATTCTCATATTAACATTTAATATACTTTTCATCTGAAAATATTTATATTTCATTTGTGTAACCTGTAAAACCTCCTAAATAAATATCAAATGTCTTTTTGTTGTTGAACGTTGTTTGATCATTGTTTTCTCTATCTTAACTTGCATAGACTCAGCCAGTTTATCTAATCTTGTACCACCCATTTGAACAAAACTAAATATAAATTATTATTTTTATTTTTTCTAGAATGACTGTAGAGTGTAACAGAAATTACATATGTTTATCATAAATAATGTAAGGCTTGTAACAGTTTAGACCTGTTTTTACTGAATTGTATAGTTTTATTGACCTTTGAACTGTGTCTGATAATCATGTGATACAAGGTGTAAATCACTTGACTAGTGGGTAGCTCAAATTCATATATTGAATGGTATGATTTAGGAGTTACTCATGAGTATACATCATGAAGAATTATTTAAAAATAAAATAATACAACATTAAAGTCTTATTCAGTAAATAATTATTGAAAACACGGACTTGCCCTAAAAAACTTGTGTGTTTGTGTCTGAAAATAGTGTTGTATATACATCAAAAAGTGTAGTCTGTTAAGGCATTTTTAATAATTATATATTGTGTAAGAGTTTAATGCTGTACTACTTTTAACCATAAATAGATCCGTTACACAAGTGTTGTTTTTAAGTTATTCATGAAGAATTATTATAATTTTTCATTACCTAACACAATCTAATAACTTTGCAATTTTTACATTTCAGTTACTTTTGTAACAATAAAGAATGTATAGTAAAATGAGAATTACAGTACTTACCTTTGACCTCTTATTTTTTGCTGTTAATTGCTGATGAAATGTATGCCTACTTTTTATATTGATGATACTAATGCAGTAAGTAATTTTTATTTACTTAAATAATGCACTTGCAAACAAAGAATAATAATACACATGAAGGTAATAATGTAGTACGGCTATTATATTTTAACTGGCTTTCCAATTATGCCATAAGAGCCTTAAGGTAATTCCCTGACTTTCTTTATTTGAAAGAAACTTCTAAACTGAAAATGTAGTAAATAATACTCTGTATTTAAAACAAAATAATATAACACATCACTTGATTTAGTTTGAAACTTTTGAATTTTTATTACTTATAAATGATACATCAGAGAGTGTTATTGGCAATTTGTGAGAGAGGATGTGACAAATGGGTGTGGCAAGTGGCTCCATAAATAAAAAATATTTGAAGGTCATAAAATTAGACTTTACCTTAGTAATATATATATATATATATAATAGTCAGTAATCTAAATTGAACTCCATACTTTAGAAATAGGTGGTGAATGAATTAGGAAATGAGCAAGATTCTCATCCAAGGGAAGATTGAGAATTTGTTGAAATATTTCCTTTTAAAACTTAAAACAATAAATCTTATGTAATATTTAATTTATTAACTATGTTTTGATACCAAGTTTTTTCATATACATTGACAATAAAGTAGTTTAATGAAGTTTTGAATATTACTATAAAAGGTTGTGATATGGACACTTTATTTTACTTGTAGTGAGTTGGTTAATGGAGGTAATCACTGAATTCGAATTAGTAACAACAAAATCCATTTAGTTTTATCATAAATGTATAGTGCAATGAAAGGGTTAAAATTAAGAAATAGGAAACAAATGTGCATACTTCATAATTTTTTGTCAAATATATCTTCTTTTAGTTGTATTATTATTTGTAATTTCTTACACTTTCTTGTATAGTTTATTTTTAATGTTTTATTTTCCTTTGTTGTTCTTTAGCATTATTACTTATGGCAACACATCAACAGGCACCTTCAGGCAATATTACAATATCATTGGCAAAGACACTTTTGCCTTCATTTGAATCTTGGAATGCTCACATACTTCACTAAGGCTCATAAACAGAGGCAATTTGGCTGTTATTTTTTTAAAAAATTATTAAATATTTCTAATATGCATTTTAAAACATAAAAACACATAATTAACTAAAATTTAAGACTAAAACCTAAATACAATTTAATTGTATATCAAAGTGACATTTATAGGTGAGAAATTATAAGTGCTACAAAGGATATAAGGGTTACAGAACAATAATGAGAGTGGATTCAAGACCTTTCTTGAAACTTGCTTTGAGAAATTTGAAGAGAGGAAGTGTAAACAAAGCATTTAACCTAGTTTCATTCTATACAGTAAGGTCAAGTGTAAAAGAATTTCTTAAGTTACAAAAACTGAAAACTGATACTTGTAAATGCTTATGCATCGTAGGACAACCAAACTAGTGATTAAGAGCATTTTTGTAAACATTTCTTTTCAAATAAATGAGTTAAAATATCATACTTGTATAAAAGCTAATGTGTGTCATGTTGCTCTTAATTTCTATTTATTTCTTAAAATAGGAAAAGTCATTAGAAACCAAAATGCACTTATTCAGATAGACTAGTTTGATTACTGTCTGCCCATTATGATTTCAGTTATGAGAGTGTAAGGGGGCCATGAGGTGTGTGTATGCTCTGAAACCTAACAAGTGCAGTGGGTGTTGCTATAATAAGCCTAAAGTAAAGACATTTTAATAAAAAAACAAACCTCTTGAATCAGTTGAGACTCTAAATTAAGAAATCAACAAATATTTTCCCACTATTGTTGTTTATACATTTCATTTTATACTTTCAGGATATAAACTAACAACAATATTACATTAAACATTTGTTGCTAACAACATAACAAAAAAGCCATTGTTGGAATTAGTATTTCCAAAATGCAGTGGTATTCTTTTGTACACAGGAGGTTGCATTTATCAATCTGGCACCTGCACTTTACATTTATTCAACTAATTTATTCACAGGATTTGTGTCTTCATTATTACATAGATGACTGGTTGTTATTAGCTCCATCCCTATAAACTGCTCACCAATACACTCAGTAACTTCTTCAAAAAGCAACTTGAGTTAGATGGCACATCAAGCAAGAGAAGTTCTTCCTTTCCATTACACAATACCTTGTGCATGTGGGAGTATTTTAAGTCTTTCCTCAGTTGGGCCCGGCCTTTCCTTTTTCATCTGTGATCAATGTAAAACTTTTTATTCAAAGTCCAATCTTTTTCCTAAACTATCTGCATGTGGGGTTCTCTCTCTTTTAGGGACATGGGCTTCCATGGAAGCTCTTATACTCTTGGGTAGTGCTAATACATGCATTTTGCAGTGGCATTGCATGATCAAGGAGCCTTGCTTTGGATTCCCTGAACTTTATTATCAGTCTTCTTTCCTCACTGAAAGTCAGTTTATTTCACAGTGGCTTAACAGATATACTACTACAGCTGGCATTCCTCTTCCATTTCCATGACCTGAGTGGTGTCTAAGGAACTTTTGGGTCACTAGTCTTCAATGAAGATGGCAACACACATTAGCATCCTAGAGCTTCTTGCTGTATGTTGTGCTTTGAATTAATTTTAACTCTTCATACAAAGCAAATTTATTATGATCCATTCCAACAGCTTAACTGTTGTCTCATATATCAGTTGATTAGGAGGCAGTCCTTCATGTTTGCTTTTTTTTTTTAAACATTAGAACTCACGGTCTGATCCCAGTCATATCATACACGTTTAGTAGTGTGTCACTTTCTGGGTGTCTTGAATCTTTGTTTGGATCAGATATCTTAACAAAGTTCTTTGCACATAGTGGTCCCTCAGTTCAAAAGTTTTCAAGTGGTTATGTGATCAGTGGAGTGCTCCATGTGTGAACATGTTAGTCACCAATCTCAATAACAAATTACTTAACCCTTTCTTTGATCCCCAGTACCTCATTCTTTGGGCTTTGGCAGTAGATATCTTCAGTTAAGAATGGACTGACCTTTACCTGTATGCTTACTTTCCTATCTGTCTCCTTATTAGAGTTACATTTATCATCCAGTCTATTCTGTGATGTGTTCTTTCAGTATCACATTTCTTTAAAGGTCACATTTGGTTTCCAGTCCTTGCCCTCATTCAGACAGCACCTCCATAACCACTTTTTCATATGCAGTTTCTCCTCCATCAACCTTAATCACTAGTATTTCATCACTCAGTTTCCACACTAGCTTCATATGTGGCTTTTGTCTGGTCCCTTACAAGGCAGTATGAACTATCCACACATGTGGCTTCCATCATTTCTCATTCTGTGCAACCTTCTTCTCTTACAGTATATTAGAGAATTTCAATTCAATTCTGAATTGGTAAGTTTTTTTTACAAGGTAACACCCCTCTTCTATACTGGATCCCCCTTAAAGGCTCTATAGTTCCAATAGATGTGTATCACTTGATACGTCTCACACTTCCTCCCCACTTTTGGTACTTTTTTTTACCTAATCTTGATGAGAAGATGGGTTGTACAGTAATTGATGAGCCAGTTGCAGCAGGAGAGTGTGTTACTCTCCTATTTGTGGATGATTGTCACACACTTATTTACATGCTGTAATGCAGTTGAACCACATCAAAACACAGGATAGGTGCGAGTTTCAAGGCTAGTGATGAGCAAAAACATTTATGCATATAGAGGACAGCACTAAATGAGAAAATCTGTTATGCGTGAAAGGGTATCTATTTGAAATGTAATTTCAGTCAGAAAATATTAACTTTTAAAGAGTAGTAATTCAAAGCTTCATTTACTTTATTTACCAACAACATGAATGTATACAACTTTGACAACAGGTTTGATTGGTAAGAAAGATGAAATGCAGAAAATGCAGGTCCCATAACTGTGCAAGAGATAGAAAACATTATTTGTAAATTATCGACTCATTTCCATTCTGAAGTTAGCCAGGTGGTTAAGCCACTCGACTCGTAATCTGAGAATCATGGGTTCAAGTCCCCATCACACCAAACATGCTCACCCTTTCAGCTGTGGGGGCATTGTAATGTGACGGTCAGTCTTACTATTCATTTGTAAAAGAGTAGCCCAAGAGTTGGTAATGGGTGGTGATGACTAGCTGCCTTCCCTCTTGTCTTACACTGCTAAATTAGGGACAGCTAGTGCAGATAGCCCTCATGCAGCTTTGTGTGAAATTCAAAACAAACTAAACCATTCTAAAGTTACTCCCTGCCCATCTTCTATGTTTTGTAGGGCTAAGATTATCTAAATTTTAATTAAATTATTTGGAAAAGCAGATCTAATATCATGGTTGGGATTCAAACCAAGAAGTTTCAAGTTACATCTGCAAAATACAGTAAAATTGCCTAACACCATTCCACTTTAAGCTAATCAGCTTATGTTATGGATCTCGTCCCCTTGAGAGATTACTATTTTTCGTGAGAGAGTAAAAAAAACAAAATTCATAACTCTTTGGACCCTACTTTTCATACTAATAGTAGTAGTGCACAAAATATTTTTTAAAATAAAATAATGCATCAAAGAACATAGAATAATAACATCAAAAAGCAGACAATGCCATGTATTATTAAAATTTATCTGGTATTTTTAGTGATGCAGTATGAATGATTAAAATGTCATTCATCTATACAGTATCAATCCTGTGGGGGGGAAAAAACATCTTCTCAAGAAGTGATCTACAAATTTCTGTACAGAAAACAATATATAATACATTATTTCATAGATGAAAACCTCTCCTGTCTATTGGTTATAATTAATATAGCTGTAAATGTAAGAGAGAACTACATGTTTTGACAAATCATGAAAGAGAAGATGTGAAAGATTGGCATTGCAGGAGGGGTCTGTTTATCTTTTTGATGGTTCTGTGATGAAACCAGATTGAAGTCGAAAAAAGTTAGTCTTTTTTTTTGGCTATGATAATATTATAGTGAGTAATTTGTTAAATTTACCAATATCCAAATAAAGCATGTATGCCTTCACAGGTAAGAAACAATGCCTTCAGTTGCATAATTCCATATATATACATGTATGCAATGTTAAAATGACTGTGTTTAGAGCTGATTCATTTAGAGCTCTGCTCTCAGGACCCTTCTTGAGAGCTAAATGTGAGTATAACTGTACAATATTTCTGTACTTTTTTAAAAAGCTGTTATCCAACAGATGATAAGACATATATAGAAGTTGTGAAGTTTTGGTTGATGGCCCATCAAACCCTTAAATTACCAACTCGTTTGTATATTATACTTTACAATTGGAGTCTGCATATTAAATAATTTTATGTTTTTGGCTATTAAAATATTTAGTATAATGAACTCGGTCAAATCATTCATTTTCTAAAGCTATATTTAGTTGGATTCTGTTAACACTAATGTTCCCATAAGTAATTTGGTGAATAAATAGGATCAGCCCATTAGCAGTTATTGTTTTAAGCAAACTGAGCACATGAGTGATGAATATATCACCTTTTCCAACACATTCATTTGCTGATTATAATATAAACGACAGAGAGGCAGCCTAGAAAATATCTAGTGTGTATGTGTTTTATTTTACTAATTATTTATTATTGTGGTAATGATAAAACTGATGAATGGGAATATATGTTGCATGCTCATTCTTGAAAGTTTCTCTAAAGCATGAATACTTCAGTAAGCATAAAAGGAAGGTTTTTATGAAATAAGTTTTACTATATTTTCAGAAAGCTTAGCAGGTAACCATGATGCTCCAGTGCGATGTGTGGAGTTCTGTCCTGAAGTAAATATGATCATCACAGGCAGCTGGGACCAGACAGTAAAACTATGGGATCCACGGACACCCTGTGGTGCAGGAACCTTTTCTCAGCCAGATAAAGTATGTTAATGTTATATACCCATTTATTCCATTCATATGTTTTCTATATTCTTGATAATATAAATCTGTTAACATAAACTTTTTATTATTTCTGTTACACTTCAATCTTTTAAAGGAAAGTACAAGACCAAGCAATTTAATTTTTTCTCCAAATTTCTGATAAACTTAAGGAAATTTAATGAACAAATGTCAAAAGGTATATTGAATATGGGCTTGTTATTTACATATCAAAATAAACTTCTAGATTTCACAAAAAATATAAGTAGGGTTGCAATGATTGCATAATATATATATATAAATACTTTACTTTTGGAGAATTAAAAGTTATGATTTATATACATAGTATAGTATACCAGGTTTAATATGTATACACCATAGAATGTGGTAAGTTGAAGTACATTGTAGGATACCAGGATTAACGTGTATGTAATGTAATATGTGTTTATAATGTTGTATATCTAAAGTTGGTGTACATTGTAACATATCTGGTTTAAAGTGTTTATAGTGTAGTGTGTGTGTGTAAAGTTAATATATATTGTATGATACTAGGTTTGATAAGTATATAGTGTAGTGTATGTATAGTTGATATATGCTGTATGATACCAGGTTTGATAGGTGTATGGTATAGTGTATGTATACTTTTAATGATTTTGTAGGATATCAGTCTCAGTACATACACTACTGGCCAAAATCTTAAGGCCAATTAACATGAATAAAAAAATATCCATTTTACATTGTTATTTGAAAGATGAAAAAAAAGGGAAAATAAAAATAAAAAACTTTTTAGCATTTAATAGGGAAAATGTGAACACTATGAAATTAGCCTAAATACTAGCTGTTCAAAAGTTTCAGACCATACCAAAAAGAAGTCCTAAACAAGGAAGGAAATGCCCAACAAGAGGTCTCAGTAGTGAATTGCACGGCTGTCATTATGAATAATTTTAAACATTCGCTTTGGCATGGTCAATATAAGCATATGCAGAAGGCTGGCTGGAATGTTATTCCAGGTGGTGAAGATGGCTTCATGAAGATCATGCAGTGTTTGGAATTGATGTCCATTTCTATAGACTTCTCTTGCCATCCACTCCAAACATTTTCAATGGGGTTTAGTTCGGGTGAACATGCTGGATGGTCCAAAAGAATCACGTTATTCACCTTGAAAAAGTCCTTTGTCTTGCAGGCATTGGGGATTGCAATGTTGTCCTGTTGAAATATCCAGTCATTTCCACACAAGCGAGGGCCTTCAGTCAATAAGGATGCTCTTTCCAACATGCCAGTGTAGTCAGCTGCTGTTTGATGCCTCTGTTATACCTGTAGCTCCATTGTTCCATGGAAGGAGAAAGCACCCCAGATCATGATGAAACCTCTTCCACTGTGTCATGTAGAAAATGTCTCTGGTGGGATATCTTTATCGTGCCAGTAATATTGGAAGTCATCTGGACCATCCAGGTTAAATTTTTTCTCATCAGAGAACAAAACCTTCTTCCACTTTTCTAGGTCTTATGTTTGGTGCTTCTCAGCAAAGTTTAACCGAGCTGTTTTGTTGTGTGGAAGGAGGCATGGCCTTTGAAGATGTTTACGGTTTTTAAAGCCTATCTCTCGTAGATGTCGTCTTATTATTCTTGAGCTGCATTCTGCATCCGTAAAGGCCTTAATCTGGTTTGACGATCAGCTGGTGTCTTGCCGGACAATCCGTTGAATCCTCCTGTTTAACGCCAGCGAAATTTTCTTGGGCTGACCACTTGAAATGTTCGTTCCATATCCCTCAGGGTCTTTTAAGAATTTTGCAACAGCAGTTGTACTACGTCCAATCTCACCAGCAATGGCACGTTCAAACTCTGTCAACTTTTTAGTCTTTGCCATGTTTTTATCCAATGTAACACAGGAGATGTCAGTGGGAGATGTTGACAACACTAATGCTTGAACACAAATGACTAAATTTTGTTACATGTTTGTCGATTAACGCTTCGTTTCAGTATGGTCTTAAACTTTTGACCAGCTATTATCTAGGCTAATTTCATAGTGTTCACATTTTCCTTATCAAATGCTACAGTTTTTTTTCCTTTTTCTTATTGTCATCTTTCGAAGCTCTACTCAAATAATTGGTTGAGTCAAACAATGCAAAATGCATATTTTTTCTTTATGTTCATTGGTCTTAAGATTTTGGCCAGCAGTGTATGTTATGTAGTACATGTAAAATTGGTGTATATTGGAGAATATCCAATTTAAACCTGTTGTCATTGGCATCTTTTACTGTGCATGTCTCAAAGTTTTTAGCAAGTTACATTCAAAATCTAACTCAACTACTACTTGTTCATGTTATCCCAAATAGTATAACAGAATCGTAGCTAGTAATTTATGTTTCAGTAGTACATAAGTTTTTAATTTTATAATACTTTTTTTTTTAATCTTGAATTTCCCTTATTTTCAAAAATATAATATTTTTTCTATAGGCATCCTCTTATCTCTAATTTATTTACCATCCCTTCAATAAGTATGAAATTTAGCTTTAATTACTCATTATAATGTTATAATTGCCAGAGTAAAGCATAATTTTCATAGCATTCAAATACGGTCAAGTCCCCACTATTTACATTCTCTTTTCTTATGGTTTATGTATAGTTCTTTCTTGCATACAATACTATATTATGTGTAACCAATAGAAGGCAATGGTTTCCAGTACTGTACATTATCACCCCTTACATGTATGGTTTTTTTGTTCAATGCAAAAATATTTTGCATACCACAAGCCTTGAGATCCTACATACCCCATCATCAGCATAGCTCAACTGTGTTTTGCATGTACATCATCACGTGACAGCCCTCCAACAACAGAAGTTCAACATGCATTCCTGATGCATGTGACTCTGATTTTACTGAACTATCATTTCTCGTAAGACAGGATTGAATACAGATGTTTTCAGTTATGCTTATTTCATGTGATTATTTTATTTTTTTGTGATAATAACTTACATTTTCAATTTTGTCTTCATGGTTTCAGGTGAATTCTAAAGTTTGTTTTTTCTTATCTCTATTACTATTATTGCTACTGTGAGTGTCATTACACACTTCAGGTTGATGCTGTGAACATCTTATTTCATGATTGAGGGTTGGTGTTAGTATGCCTCTTCTTCCATGGAGTGCTAGTCATTATCTTTTGACTTATCTGCTAGCTAATCAACCCTTCTTGACTATTAGCAGTTGGAGTCAGTTTTGATTATGTGGAGCTATCCCTGATAATTCTATACATATCTTACTCCTCCATTTTCTCATTTTTGTCTTACCCTTAAATCTCTCCCAGTCTACAAGTCCAACATTCAGTTCTTTTTTTAGAAGCTTCACTAATCACCTGAGGAGTTTTGTGGGGGATAATACACTTTCTCTCATTAATCCTCCATGACAGCACTGTCCTCATCAGCCCTATCTCTTCAGGTGTGGCTTTGTATTCCATTAGAATCTTATTAGGAAGGATTTTATCTTTCTATAATTTCATCTACTTTCCCATTATCTTTGTGATTCTTGGATGATTCCTTTTCTCCATCATTGTGTTTTTAGAGATTTTCTAAGAGTCTTGAGTGTCACATGTGGATTCTGCAATCAGGTATCTTTCTTTTTTCCTGGAGTCTCATCTTCATCATTCATTGGAGGAAACCTTTTGGTCAGACATGTGACCTCCACCTCACACATTCATCTCCCACCATTTTCATTGGGTGGCTGATTTTTCTCTTCAGGTCACTACTTTCCAATTTTTGTCACCCTTCAAACTTTGATTCAGCCATGACTTTTTCTGGTAATTTTTTCTTTCTACCAAGGGCATGTCCCATTTAGGATTCAGATCCTACTTAGTGGCAGACACTGCCTATCCAAGTATGCTTCTTTTTTCTCAAATCTGTACAGTATGGCCAATAATGCACACTGTTTAGATGAGTTTTCCACAATATTGCTAGTAATTTTTCTGGCAATATGTTTGCTTCATTACCATGTCCACTAACCCATACTTGCATGAATAAAGCAGATTGGGATAGCTGCCTATCCCTCTGATTGATTAAATCATGGTGGTCTGCCTTTCAAAATAGGGTTTTCATGGACACCAATTGCACTCTTTCCAGTGTTGGTGTTCTTCTAGACTTTCTACCCTGTTTTCTCCCTCTTGTTGTTCTAGAGGAATATGGGAGTCCTTACCACTTCTCAGTTCTGAGCTACTGAGGTTGGTGGACCACATTGGAGGTCTCCTGATGTCTTCTCTTCCATTCAGTAGAGAGTTGAGTGGTGGCGTTTTGCTGAGATAGATTGCATGCAATCCTCCAGTCATACACTCTACATGTTTGGAGTTCTAGCCAGGGGGAAGAGGTTAATTATATTTTCTAGATGTGATCCACTTCCATGTGGTGGATGCAGAGAGTGACATTGTACTTCAACTTCTTGTGTGGGATCCTAATACAAGCATGATGTTGCACATATTTACAAATAAATACACTTCATCTCCCTGGGATAGATCCAAGAGTGATGTTGCACGCAGTTTCCGTGCAGTTATATGTGGGGGGTATGAGTACTTATAAGTTATGGATGAAATCCATTTCTGTGTAGTGGGACCCAGAGGTTGCTGTTGTACTCCAGTTCTTGTGCTGTTATATCTGAATGATGCTGCTGCTTTGGAGTAGATCTATCACATTGTAGTTTACCCCCTTGATTGGGATCACTCATGTTACCATCACCTGGATGTCAGTTACTAGCGAGTTATTTTAGACTGGATCAATCAACATAAATCCAGAAATGTGTTTATTGTATCACTGCTTCTTCAGTCAGTGCCTCAGGATCTCCATTTCTGCATAGTGGGCCATGGAGGTTGATGTTGCACCCAGCTTCTGTGCAGTCCTATCTGGAAGATGATGTTGATTAGGGGTAATGGTTCTTCCTCTTACGTTTCACCTGAGGGTGTTTTCACTACATGAAGCTGATGTTGCATAGTGGGATGTCAGTCTAATTAGTTTGATGTGATCTGCAACTTTTGCAAATCTGTTCTTACTGTCATTCAGATGGTAGGTTCCTGGATGTGTGGTCTGTTGTGGATTTGTGCACATACTAGTTTTGAAGATTAGTTTGCACAATATATCCTTCTGTTCCACTTAAGATGGTGTGCACCCTTCTCCTGCCATAGTTCAGAGGTTTTAATCCTGATACCACTTGATTTTGTACTGGAAATGACTGGCTGTGAATAGTGCATTGCACACTAGTCATTGTACGCCTTGGAGCACCTCCACTTTAGTTTTTCCAATATTCCTGTATGTAGATGGTTCTTTTACAATCTTTCTTCTGTGGAATTGCTCTTCCAGTATACTGTGGTTTGGATTCTGACCTAACAGGTTTTTTTTTTTTTTTTTTTATTGTGTTTCTTCTACATTTCACTAATGTGTGCAACACCTATTTCCACACTGGGTGCAGTGTATACCTGACACAGCAGTGGTTCAGTCTTCTATGTATGTTGTTCTCCCAACAGGGATCACACTTTGTAGGTATTCCTTTTACACTTTTGAAGGATATTTTTATTTCTATCCTTGACACCAGTCCCTGTGTATGTTAAATGTGGTATTCTAGTCATACATGTAAGAGGCCCGGCATGGCCAAGCGTGTTAAGGGGTTCGACTCGTAATCCGAAGGTCGCAAGTTTGAATCCTGGTTGCACCAAACATGCTCACCCTTTCAGCCATGGGGGTGTTATAATGTAATGGCCAGTCCCACTATTCGTTGCTAAAAGAGTAGCCCAAGATTTTGGCAGTGGGTGGTAATGACTAGCTGCCTTCCCTCTAGTCTTATATTACTAAATTAGGAATGGCTAGTGCAGATAGCTCTCGAGTAGCTTTGTGTAAAATTCAAAACAAACAAACAAACGTACGTGTAAGAAGAGGTAATGCACTGTATCAAAAGATATTTTCCAATACTGAAAATAATATCTGATAGGTACTTCCCTCATCTATCACTACCTACTAAAAACTAGAGCTTTCTTTTCTGCCTAATCTTGAAGTGATAATTTGGTAGAATCAAATAGATGGATTCACATGGGTCAGGACGATGTGTTGCACTCCTACTGGTGTAGGGTTGTGGCACGATTTACACGTGAGATGAAGTTGAGTCACATTGATCGTGTGGGATGTGAGTACTTATTGGAAGTGTACTTTCAGTATATGAAAACCATGACTTTCAACTATCAAATGATGTATTATGTTGTTTTCTGTACAGAGAATTCTCAATTTCTCTTTAATTATAAGCTTTGTTCCCATAGCAAGATTGATTAATTTGAATGAATATGTAAAGGCTTTTGTCACAGTTAGAAAGCCAGAAAAATTGTGGTAGTTTAGAACATTGTTTTTTGTGTGTTATTATTCTGGGTTTGTCAGTACATTATTTAATTAACCCTTTTGCAACAGGTTTGATATACATGTGTTTATCTACACATTTGCACAGTTGGGTATTTGCATTATAAATTTTGATATAGCATGTGTATCTTCACAAAATTTGGTAGATTTCTGGTAAAGATTACAAGTATTTTGTATGCAAAAAATCAGTTTTTTAATAAAATATTTTCATTGAATATTTGTTTGTGAAAATAGTCTGTTTTAATACCAGTCTGAGTGCAAAGTGATTTCAAATTGTTATTAAAAACTATTCTTTAATCCAAAAATCTCAGATATTATTTGTGTAATTCTAAAATCTCCCAAATGTGTTTCAGACATTTGTTTTCAGTAAAACTTTGTATTTTGTTATTTTCTATTCCCTAACTATATGGGGTCTATCACTTCACCATCATAAAAAAAAAAAGTACGAAATAAATACAAATTATTGCTTTTTCTGTGCTAGAAGGACTACATATTATAACACAAAAATACAAATGTTTAGGCTGAGTAGCTTAAGTCTTGTAATGCTACATATGAACATATATATCTATTATTTTTTATTATATTGACCTTTCAGTCATGCCAACGTAACATTACATAGCTTGCATTGATGTGGTGCATGTGCATTCAGGTCACATATCCAGTAATATAAAACTGACAATTAGTCTTCCCTGTCTTGGCTGTGTTTTAATGGATTAGTATTTTGTAAAATATAGATAACATTTCAATTATCACACATTTAATAGATATGTATATGTATGTCTGTATACAGATTATTACATTTAGAAACAAATTATTTAACTTATTTTTCTAAAAATATAGAACAATAAATAAAGGAGTAAAGCAAACAATTCTCTTTTTGCTGTGACCTTTGTACTTGGTTGTTACTGGACATAGATTGTTAAGCCTTTTAAAATTTTGCACATGGAGGATATCAAACAATTTTTTTTTTCAGGTTATACACACACACACACACACACACACACACACACACACACACAGTTGAATAACCAAAAAATTATAAATAATTACACTGATATCATAGAATTCTGCTAATTTATTAAGCTTAATAACCAAGTTTTTTTTATATTTTATAAATTATGAAAGTTCAAGCAGACTAAAGACATAACCCACTTTCTTGGAAACTTGGGTTGAAAGAAGCTGGAAGTTTTTTCAAAACTTAAAATGGCAGGGAAGACCACTCTAAGGACATTCTAAGCTTTTGATTAGTTATTCACATATCATATACTGTAGTAAGAGTATATGATGGACAGTGTCAAAAAAATAGAAAGAGGTGAATGGAGCCACCATGTTTGATTCAGTACATAAACCATATCTCAGCAAAATAAAAAGATACAAGGTTCTTATTTTATATTCTAGCTCGTCAATATTTGAGTTCCTAATTTGTCCAAAACTATAGACTTGGTATTTTGACATCACAAACACCTAGTTTTAAACAACACTGCATACCAGGTGATTCAATAAAATCTATATTTAAATGTGTTGTTTTTAATATTTACTTTTAAATTAAAAAATTAACTCGTATATGATATTAAACTTTGAATTATGATCTACAACTTGACTCCAAACGTATTGACGTATATTTATAAAATAGTAGTTCAATAAAATTTTGAATGCAAGTAAAGAAATGTGATTACATGGCCTTTGAACCATGATCCATTGCAAAAGGATTAATTAAAAACTTTTGTGCAGTACTACAATTAGTATAAAAAAATAGGTTAAGTGTCACTGATACTCAGCAACAACAACAAAGAACATCTGGGTAAGTACTTTAATTCTTATTTATTATGCATATTCTTTATCTATTATTACAAAAGTACCTAAAATGTAAAAATAGAAAATGTTTTACATTAATTAATGACAGATTAGCTGAAATAACTAGTAATACTTCTAATGGGGCCCAGAATGGCCATGTGGTTAAGGTGTTTGACTCGTAATCCGAGGGTCCTGGGTTTGAATCCATGTCACACCAAACATGCTCGCCCTTTCAATCCCCCTATTCATTGGTAAAAGTTTAGCTCAAAAGTTGGCAGTGGGTGGGGATGACTAGCTGCCTTCCCTCTAGTCTTACACTGCTAAATTAGGGACAGCTAGCTCCGATAACCCTTGTGTAGTTTTGTGAAAAATTCAAAAACAACAACAACAACAATAGTACTAATGTAATAAAGTATTTTCACAAGGTATATTTGTAAGCAACTTGCACTCCAGGTAATTCAAATGTGTAACATATTCTGCACATACCTAAACTGATTTACATTTTATAATAGTGAGAATAGTTAGACACAGTTCAAAGGGCAATAAAACAGTAAAAATTAAGTATATAAGGTGAGTATTGGTATGAGTTCAGAACTATTTAGAATAAACAAATCTTCCTATGTGAAATCATTCTAGAAAGAAAAAAAATGGTAATTCAGATTTATTTCTTTTTGTATTTGTGAGGCTAGCTAAATTGAATAACCTTGTATAAAGTTAGGGTTCAGAAAATAACAGATAAAATATACTCTTCAAAAAAAGAAACCCAAAAGGGATATTTTTTTTATTTTAAAGAGAAATATATGTAATAACATTACAAGCTCAGAGTATGTGATGTTACACGTGTTAAGGCACTGATTGTCAGACCAAAATGACAATAAAAGTTGTGCACTTTGAAAACGGAGGAAAACATTGGATTTTTCGCCAAAACGCATTTGTGTCCAATAAATTTGTTTGAGAGATCTGCAAGTGCAACATGTGCAAAATCCCTATAAAAGTGACGGGTTCTCGGTTTCCATAGCTCAGTGTTAAGCCACCGACACGCAATACAGTTACGCCAAGACTGACTGAAGCACAACGCAACAACGCCATTGGTCGCTTGGAAGCAGGCGAATCTCGATCAGATGTTGCCAGAACTGTGAATGTCCACCCAAGCACCATCACAAGGCTATGGAATCGTCACCAACAACATGGATCAACTCGTGACCGCCCACGATCTGGCAGACCTCGTGTGACCACGCCGCGACAAGATCGCTACATCCGGTTACGTCACCTTTGGGATAGGGCCACCACTGCGACGTCTACTGCCTCAACCATACCAGGGCTGCGTAGGATTTCCGATCAGACCGTACGCAACCATCGACGAGATTCTTAGGCCCCATGTGCAACCCATCATGGTGAACGTCAACGACGTTTTTCAACATCACAACGCCCGTCCTCACACAGCCCAACTCACCACTGTCTTCTTGAGACACCACAACATCAACGTTCTTCCCTGGCCTTCCAGATCACCAGATTTAAACCCCATCGAACATCTTTTGGGACGAGTTGGACCAATGTCTGCGACGGCGACAACCTCAACCGCAGACTCTACCTCAGCTTGCAGCAGCTTTGCAGGCTGAGTGGACAGTCATTCCACAGGATGTGATTCGTCATCTCATCGCTTCCATGGGCAGGAGATGCCAAGCAGTTATTGATGCTCACAGGGGGGCATACTCGTTATTGACGTTGAGTGATGTTAAACTTCAACTAGTGAGCGTGGACTTCGCCTTTGCAGACTTTGGATGTTCAGCAGTGAATGTGCAAAGTTTCACACATGTCATACAGAACTACCTGGAATAAACTTGTTAACAATTTGTCTCAAATTTTGCCTTTTGCATTTCTTTTTTTGAAGAGTATATAAAGGTTTACTAAAAATGCTTGAAATTTATTTAAGCAGTTTTAGATTATCCAAATAAAATTTGAGGTTTCTCAGATGAGAAAAGTATATTTAATATTAACATGAAAATCATTTAACACATACTAGTATACATAAATACTTCTTGTATTCACAGTCAGATCATTAGTAAAAATATTTAATTGAAAAATCTTATTTTTTGCATACAACAGGCTTATAAATGTTTACTAAAGGTCTGGCAAATTTTATGAAGGTGCACATAGTGTATTAAAAGTTATAATATGAAAATTATAACAAGCACAAAATGGTTATGAGGTCAGTAACTGGGACCAAGCTTTGTAGTGAGAGTTAATATGTTTATAGTGTAGACATACATATAAAATAAGCATTATAGTATAATGCCATTGCCAGTCCTAGTTTATCTGTTATGACATCAAGTTGATAATGAGGACTGACAGTTGCAGTTTTACTGCTTATTTCATGATAGATTCATTATTTTTTTTTTAGTGCTGATTTAATCACCTATTGATAATTAATGTAATTAACAGCATTTGAAGTATTTGTTTATATATACATGTATGTGTATGATAGTATATCTTGTTAATATTTATGGGGATTTTAATTTCTTTTTAATTCATTGTATAATGTAGTCCAAAATTACTTTTCCTCTTTTAAGAAATACTAATTAACTAAGAAATATAGTCATACAGTTTTCAACATTTTATAACTTAACTCACAGTTTTTATTGACATGTGAATAGTTTTCTGTGTGTGTACCATTAGTGCCTCTACCGTGTCTAATTGATATTTAATTTCATTCTATGTTCATTGTAATGTCCACAGTTATGGTGCAATGGCATCTGTTATCTTGTACTGGTGTGTGTAATTACACTGCATTACAGCCACTGATTTGGTTTTAACAAGCCAAATAATGTCTTGGGCATATGTCAGTTGCTGATTGAGAATCCTCACCAACTGGGATATAACCAATGGGGCTAAAATAGGGTCCCTCTGTGGTGAAAAGTGAGGCAGGGGTGTTTCTGGAATGTAATGTAGACCACTCCATTTCATTTGATAAGTCACAATCTCCAAGTATAATTTAGACAGGTATATCAATACTGATCTTTTATATATGTTTCTGTTTATCATATTTTCTAATTCTGCAGTGGCATGAACTCTTAATTTCTGATGGAAGAGCAGATGTTATTTAATATCTAACTGTGGTGTATCATTCTCATGCCCTACTCCCACAGTAGATTATTGACTCAATGTAGCTGTGCCTACAGCTACCAGAGTTAAGCAGCGTGTGCAAAACACCATTTTCAAGAATTCTAGAACTTAAAACCATCTAACCCTGGTTTCTACAGATATTTTCAGATCAAGGAGCCAGGCCAATACAGAAAAGTTATGGAATATATTTTGAGTCATTTGTGTAGTTATAGTACAAGACACACAGTGTTACATTATACAACAAAGTGTTCATTATTAAATATTATTATGTAAGTATAACTAAGGTGGGTTCCAATGAATGAAAATGCAGTATTGATAGGCTCAGCAGGCTGTTTTAGAATAGATCCAATCTACCGATAATTACAACACTGTACAACAACAAAGGCCTTTTGGTGTTCCTAACCTAACTTCACTACTGTTTGTTTTAGGAAGTGGAGGCTATGTTCATTTACTTTCACAACTAATGCATGCTAATGATCATGTCCTGTCAACAACCACTGAACTAAATGCTTTTGGTCCCATCTCAGTCTAAACACGTGTACTGATTGGTTGAATTAAGAGAAAGAAGAAAAATAAAATGCTGTGAAATTATTAATGTGTTGTGCAACCACAGCATTTCATTTGTGAAAAAAAAACATGAATTGCTGGATCTGTCAATAAAATCCTAGAAACAAAGTTTAATTTTGGACCCAACAAATGAGAAAATAGTTTAAACTTTAAAGAATATGGAACTGTTCTAGATTTGAGTTCTGTATGGCACATTCATATATCCATATGCATGAATAAAATGAGTGAAAATACCAGGCTCCATGATGACATTCTTAGTTACCATAGCAACTTGATGACCATGATATGTTGAGGCTTGCTTTAAGCAAAGATTGTAGTAAGAAGCTTAAAATTGAACTCTTCTAAATAATAAACTTTGATGAATATTCATTAAGGAATAAGGAAGCACTCCTAATTTGAAACTTAAAATTGAAGCTGAACAGCCAATTAACAGTACCTCATCTCACACTGTAATAAACTTATCATACATGAGATGGGCAAAGAGTGTAAACTTTGTTGACCAATCATATGTCAATATCTATTTCAAATGCATCTAAGTGTATGACCTTAACACATTGAGACAGATTATTGAGATGGCATGTGCACACAAGATACAGTCAGAACAAGCTCCAATCTTTGTGCACATATTGGCTGTTTGATAGCTTATGTGAAAGTATTGAGAAGATTTTGTACCTATTCTGCCCATCTTAGTGATATAATTTTGGCTTTTTACCTCATATATCTGAACATTGGCAAAGAGTGTACACTGGATGAGATGAAATGCTGTTTTCTACAGTTGTACCCCCTATGGAACCACTGGCATAGAGTATTGCACTCAGTGGGCTTCCTTCAGATGTTTTTTATAAGGGAGCACATCTAGGTAAATTTCACATCGGTCTCTCCATCACTTCAATATGAGGTTCTAGCTATTTCTGTATTGGAAGTTAACCTATTCCCTAGCTGAAAATGTATTTCCAGTAGATATTCACCTCTGTACTATGTTCTCACCCATCCTCCCCACTTTCCTAGTGCAGTTTTATTTCTTACCTTCTAAAGATTGAGGATATTCATGTTTGAATGTAGATTGAGCATTTACACAAGATGTGTTACATTCCTAATTGAGCTTTGCTTCATGATACATCATCATGCAGTAGCACAAGTTCATGCATTTTAGGTGAATTTTTCACAAGGCTGGTTACATGCAAGTATTTTAGGCAGAAAGTATGAAGTATGACTTTGAAAGTAGCTATCTGTTTATAGAAGTGAGTATACTGAAAATACATTCTCAATTAGGGAAGATGTTAACTGAGATCAAATAATAAAGTTAGTACTGTTCATTATAGCTTCTAGGTCACTCTAGAAAGAGGGCATAAAAGAAAGACAATTATAATTCAATGTTTCTAAGCTTAAGTTAATCTTTCCATAAATTTGTTTTTTGTTTAAAGATATAAATGAAGATCTTGCATAGAAAATGTGTATATGTGATAAATAAAATCTGTTAATATGTTGTTCCAAATCCAGAAATATGTAGAACAATTAAATTGCTTTTGATGCTTCACTGATAAATTAGGTATGGCTGTTAATATGTTGTTCCAAATCCAGAAATATGTAGAACAATTAAATTGCTTTTGATGCTTCACTGATAAATTAGGTATGGCTGGTGCAGATAGCCCTTGTGTATTTTTTTTTTTCAAAGTTCCAAACAAACAAATTTACATCTCTGAAGTAACTCAAAGTTTTAATTTAATATATATCATACACAACTATTTTAACTACTATAATGACTAACCTGTTAACTGTACAAATAACAAAATAGCATGTCATGTTATTAAAATCTCCTTGCATGTTATTATTTTGAAGATAAAAACATCTTTGCAATTTTGTCTATGAAAATAATTTTACAAATTACACACTAAAATCTGTGGTTCGATACCCTGTATTAAATTGGATAGAGCACAAATAACCCATTATGCAGCTTTGTATTACAACAGACAATTTTAATCAATTTTAGGGTTTTAAGTTTTTTGAAAACTTAAAACATGAGAACTTATGTTTCTTATGATTTGCTTCTACTTTTGATATGTTTTAACATTTTCACAAAATAGTAACAGGTTTTCATCTAGATTTGAATGTAATATCAAAATTATTTTTTTGTATTAGAGTGTAAAGAGAAGTAAATGTGGTCGTGGAGCTTTCCATTCGTACATACATTTTATCTTTAAGGTGTAAGGCTAAAACATGATACTGTATTTGATATAAAGATAAAGATATGTAGTACACAGTGGACCAGTAACATGTAAAGAAAATGTGTGACAGGTAGAGAATCTGCTACTTTTAACTGATTTATTTGTTCATACACTTCATCAGAACATTCAACATATAAATGTCCAGTAATCATATGTCTCCTGACATATCTTGTATTAAATGTTTCATTGATATAATCATGATTTAAAAACTGTAGGTATACACCATGGCAGTTTGTGGACAGAAACTAATTGTTGGAACTGCAGGAAGAAGAGTTTTAGTATGGGATTTGAGGAACATGGGCTATGTTCAACAACGCAGAGAGTCCAGTTTGAAGTACCAAACTCGCTGCATTCGCTGTTTTCCTAATAAACAAGGATATGTTCTGAGCTCCATTGAAGGTAAGTTGAAGTTTTTAGTTTTATTACATATTTTAAATACTTAATATATGTTTATATATAAATTTTAAACATTTGTTTGGTTTGTCATTATATTTGCCAATCATTTGATCAAGTATTTTCTTTGCTTTATCATAATTATTTGCTGCTCGTGTTGTGATGGGCTCAAAATTAGTAGTAGTCTGCTAATATGAGGCTAGTAAACTTTAACAATTTGAATAAACTGAATAGGTAGTGAAAATTTAAGTAGACCAGAGTTTCTGTTGTTTACAAAAATATTGCTACATGTATCATAACATAGAGATCCTCACTATCTTGGTACCACTAATTTTTCCTCTTATCTTGTTGTTGGGACTTCATAAAAATAAATTTAAAGAACTACTGAAAGCTTAGAAATCGTGTTTTTTATTTGTTAACACTCCTACGAAAAGACGTTTCTAGTCCTGATTTCTCCAAGCCCGTTCCCCTGGCTGTGGTTTCGCTAGATAGTAGATAGGGACAGTGGGAATCTCGTTAATCCATTCATTAATGGATTTAAATGGCAATTTCATTTAAATACAAAATTATTAGCCTAATATTAATAACCTTTCAAGTTGCTCTGGGGCCTATTAGGCCCCACTTTTCGTAGGAGTGTTAAAATTTCCCAATTGACTCTTTAACTTGTCTTCTGTCAAACTTAATTATTGCCCTCAGTATGTTGACTTGGAAAAGCTATTCTTTTGTAAAAAGATAAGAGGAAAGAATGCCAAGAAACAGAAGTGATAGGTGCTACATGTTTTGTCTGTAATATCAAAAAAGTTGAGGAGGATGAAGAACAGAAATCACTTGTACCCTCCTTAACAGTGGATACTTGTAACTTTATGTACACTTCAGTATATAACATGTGAATAATCAACTGACACTGATAAACAGCAACTCAAAGGTCATGGTTAGAAGAGATAATTGTTTGCTTTACTTCATTTACTGTTCTACATTTTAAGAAAAATAAGTTTAATAACTAACTTCTAAATAGTAATAATCTATGTACATATATAATATATAATAATTGAAATATGACTGTATATTACAAAACATTAGTTTGCTAAAACACAGCCAAGAATGGGTCACTTTATAAAGACTAAAGGTCATATTTATGCTATTGGATTCAGTAACATTAATGCATGTGCACAGCTTCAATGCAACCTCTATAAGGCAAGGCAGTTGTGACTGGAAAATTAGTATAATAAATAGAGGGTGTTCAGAAAGTCACTGTGCAGTTTTGAAAGCAGCGATAACAATAATCATTCAGTCTATTTCAAGCCAGCAACCGATAGTGGTGTTTAGAAACAAAATAAGAAGGATCCAAGCCTGTATTGATGCCAATGGGGGTCACTTTCAACATTGTTTATAATTGTCATTCATATTTACCTCCTGTATTCTATATTGAAACATGTCTGTTAATAAATATATAAGTGCACAGTGACTTTCTGAACACCCTGTATATAAAACATCTACCAAATTTTGTGAAGATGCTTGTGTTGTGTCAAAAGTTATAAATAGTTAATGTGTACAAATGTGTATACAAACTCGTATGTTATACAGAACCCACCGTGAAAGGGTTTATAAGGCAATATTTTTTTAAATTCTTAACTTCTCTTAGTATGAGAATTGTGACACTTGCTCTCAAAGTATTCCCTCTAATTTATTTACTACCCCTCTGAGAAGTACAAAATTTGACATAAATTACTCATTATGATACTGTTATTACTCAAGTATAGCATAGTTTTTATAGTCTCCAACCTTATTTGGTTACAGAGCTGTAAAATAGAAAATCAGACTCCTGTTGTTATGCCCACTTGTCACAGTTTTGTATTAGATGTTATAGCATGTAGCGAGTGTTGTGTGTATAATCATAGTATTAAATATGCAATCAAGTTGTTTACTTGGTGATTGACCTTGTTGTCTTATGTAGCAGTTTGTTGAAATAAAAAATTTTGGTATACAGCTTTAGTGAATAATCAAGGGCCTTCAGCATTCATAACCACTGCTATATTTATTGTATCCCAACTGGCATGATGAGCTCTGGTATTAGGTTAAAGATCACATTGACACTGGATATAGCATGTATGGTTTAACATGTAATTACATTCTTTTTTACTTTGACTCATAAGTTCTTATAAAGGGTACTTTTATCTTCAACTTATGGGGTAGTAATATAAAAAGATTTTAATTGCCAATATTCAGTTGACAGAAAAAACACAGTTAAATTTTTTACTATTTTATGAATGTGGATATGTGCACTTTAATTACAGCTATATAGGGTGTAAACTTTATAGAGCTAATGTTATTATAGAATATTCAAAAGGCTAAGCACATAAGTACTTGATATGCTTTCTTCTGCATGTGAACAGAATTTGTTTTAATGCTTATTAGGCTTACTTATAAAGCTTGAGTTACTCCAGTACCTTAACCCTTTCCTATAGGTAAGTCAGAGTAAACATGCCACACACTTTTGCACAAGTAAATTTACAAGTTTAAACTATTTTTGTATGAATATATACAAATTAACTTTGCATAAAAATGTAGTTAATAAATCAAATTTTCATGTTATATAAGCTTTAAATTAATCCTATGACGACAATCTACTCACATTATAAGTAGGTTATGTAACTCTTGTAAAAGTTCTTTATAAAAATAAAATTATGGATGAAATTGTTTGACATTTAACCAGATTGTTCCTAATAGCATGCAGTTTCAGAAAATAGGTATTTTTTATACTATTTTTTTTATTTCATGTTTTTATTTGCACTCGGAATCTGGGTAATTCACCTTCAAGGTGACTTTTAAATTACATATAAAAATACTACTATTTATC
Organism: Tachypleus tridentatus; assembly: GCF_004210375.1. Lineage (NCBI taxonomy): Eukaryota > Metazoa > Arthropoda > Merostomata > Xiphosura > Limulidae > Tachypleus > Tachypleus tridentatus. Next base: position 97,981,915 of record NC_134826.1, read on the forward strand.
TTACAGTTTTCACATTTCATTTACATAATCTCTAGAATCTCATAAATGAACATCAAAAGTTTTTCCATTTTCTCTAGTATATCACTAAATATATTATCACCACCGTACAATACAATATAATGTTTAAAATTAGCAAATAGAAATATGTACATACCTTTAAACTCTTTCTGGAATTTCCCTCAATAGTTTTCTTGGTTTTCTTAAAACTTACATGCTATTGAAATAAGAATTATTAGCTAAGATTTTATGCTAAATTAATTGGTATTACATTAACAAAGAGTAGTTTAAGAAAATAATTTGTTTCCTATGAGAAACACTTCCAAATGGTCATGAAATATGTGTTTTATAGACTTTGTCTAAAATGACAATCTACTTTAGCTACTCACAATTTCTTGTAAAAAAAAATCTCGTTAAATGTTGAAAACTGTAATCACTAGCATATCATGTGACAGCATAAACTACACTTTTAATTAACGTTTTAGATGTTTCCTTTTTAAAATAAATAATACCTGGATAGTATAAAACGTTAAATTACAAACTTGTTATTTGCACTATACACCACTGGTTGAATCCATAATTAACATCATATTAAGTAATTTATTGTTTTTCTCTGCTGTAGCATACTGTAAAAAAAAAATGTCAAAAACATGGATGAGTGAAGTCACTTGTTAAAACAAGTGATCTCACTTACTGGCATTAATTGGAATATAGAAATTATTTTGTTGAATTTCTTTTTCTTATAACTTGCACATTATTAGGTTCCCTGTAACCAACAAAATCATGGACAAGCAAGTGCTTTGTGGCATAAGTAGTTTAGAAGAAAGTTTTAAACCTATGTAGTAATTTTTCTTTTATTATATCTGTAAATGTTGTTTTACAATAAGTAAATATGTGGCTATACTACTAAATAATATAGTGGCTTATGAAGTCATACATTTATTTGTTGGTGTAAGATTTATCAAATTTAAATATATTTATTAGTTTGGACAATCCAAATTGATATTTGTAGCAGTACTGTTGTATATGTTAGAGCTTAATTAAATTATAGTAAAGGTAAAATTAAAATTCTGTATAGTTGCTTCCTTGAATCATTGTCAGTTTATCTGATTGTCAATAAATAAAATATCATCTCCAAGGTATTTAGCCCAGCATGACCAGATGGATAAGGTACTCGACTTGTAATCCTGGGGTCGCATGTTCGAATCCCTGACACACCAAACGTGCTTTCCCTTTCAGCCATGAGGGCATTACATGTGATGGTTAATCCCACTATTCATTGGTAAAAGAGTAGCCCAAGTGTTGGCAGTGGGTGGTAATGACTAGCTGCCTTTCCTCTAGTCTTACATTGCTAAATTAGGGATGGCTAGTGCAGATAGCCTAATGTAGCTTTGTGCAAAGTTGAAAAACACAAAACCAAGGTATTTTTTTTAATATTTTGTGTCGTAAAAGTAGTACAGTATTGGACCAGTTTTGTTACATAAATTTTTATGAAAAGTTTTTGTGCTGATGGTGCAACACAGTAAACTTGGCAGCCATATAGTAATTCTATTTATGTTTGTCATTATGTGTAATTTTGTCGACAAACACAGTATAAAACATAAGCAATAAGGAACCACTACCTTCTTTAAGGTTCTCCTTGCATACCCACCAAAGGCAGTGAATATAGAAATAATAAACCTGCCATTTATTTTTCAGGAATTCATTGATTTTCTTTTAAACATTTTATAAGGTTCCAGCCTCCACTAGCTAAAGCATCCTATAAGAAAAATAAAGAGTACCTTCACTATAGGATCTTAGCCTATCTTCACCCAAACTTAAACTAAACTTGAGTCCTAGTATAAAACACAATCAAACATAACCATGTTCCCCTACATAACCATATAAACTTCTACAAGATCACCTTTTACCCTTTTTTTATTCCCTATCCTTGTAAGACAACCCTTCCATCCCTGGAAACAATCTAGGAAGCCTACCTGTGAACCCTTTCCAATAAAACAGTAACCTTTCTAAGGTAAGGGACCAAACCTTAGATAATAATTCAAATGAGACCTGACTAATGATATGTATAAACATATAATTACCCTTAACTAGTAGTCAGTACATCCATAATTTTTTTTCTAAACATCTGTTAGTTTTAATGCTAGCAATGGAGTGATGTGTTAATTGCTTCAGATCCTATTCTTCAGTCATGTTAATGAGTGGGTTCACATGTGTCATAAACTGTGATAACTGAAATGCATTAACAGCACTAAGTAAGTTAGAGGTAGTTTGCCCAAGTATTTGTCTGACTTACCAAGTTATGCAGATCTTTCAGTAATACCTCAGCATATTCCATACAGTTACAAATACCCAAGAATATAATTTTGTCAGCAAAAATAACTAATTATGCCCTTACCAGTATCAATACCATTAATGTAACTAAAAAAACCAAAAGCCCAAGCATTGACCTCTGAGGTACTCTACTAATAATAAGGATCTAATTTGACTCGTCCATTAATATCAACCTTTTGCTTTCTCCTGTCCAGCTACCCTGAATACAGTCAATTTTTCTTTCCCTGTCCCTCAGTGATCTGATTTTTTACATCTATTCTTTTGTATGGCACTTTATCAAAAGCTTTCTTGTGGTGCAAGTAAAAAACCAGGTTGACTTACAAAGGGTATAACAGTTAAAGAAAAGTATCGCAGATTTAAGACATTTCAATTGACTGGTATGATGGGAGATTTAAAAGATCAAAAAGTTGGTCAAACAGGAAATTAAGTTGGCTAAAAATATAAAATTAACAGTTTGTATTTCTATAAGTAGATTTAAGGGTTAGGATGACAATAAGACCTTGAAGTGATGATAAAGTAAGGCTCATATCTGATGATTATGCAATGGCTAGGTTATTAAATTCTGCTTTTTTACAGCTTTTAATAATGAAGATTTAACCAGATAATATTTCCCTGAGGGTTTTAAAGGACATCAAGAATCAGATATGTGAGCTACTTGCCACAATTGTTTTTGTAAGATCTTGAATATTGAACAAGTACCAACAAAAGTATAACCTGATATCATTGTTAGGCTATGCACTAAAAATATATAAACAAAACTGGGAAAACATTTGTTGGTTTCTTAATTTAGAATCTCCATTAGTTAGTTTTGTTTTTTTAATTTAAAATGTCGTTGATGTAACAGAAAAATAGATTAATTTAGAAATGATTTAAGTTTAAAATTGTTTTTACTCTAAGCTAGGTGATGCACACTACATCTTTACTTCAGGCTTACTGTACCAACACTCACTACACTTAAGGTTTTTACAGCACCACCCCTCCAACTTATGTCCCCTCCTTCTACACTCATTAGTAAAACTGTAATAGGCAGGCTGTAACTGAACTATTCCATCTGAATAAATGCTTTTGGGATTTTATGACTTCTCCTGTTTCGAGAAATCAAGCATTGTGCTGTGATGTAACATACACACTGGCTTTCATGTAGGTTAGATAAAGGTTAACTTTGAGGGTTTTGCTTCCTTATTACATACAAAAATAAATAGTTGTACTTTAAATTTATAAGATGGAGAGCTTAAATGGATCAATAGGTCCCTTAAAATTATGTTTACTTGACATCCCCCCTTAGTTAGCTCCATTATGTTAGGTTGAGGAATAATTCGTGAGCGTTTTTAAATAATTTCATTCAAGCATTACATGCAAGACTATACAATACTTCAATGCATGAACACATTACACCCAAAACATTTATTATGATACGTTATTTCATGTAATACCTAGGTATATAGTATGCATTGTTTTAAATGAAATTGCAAGAAATTAAATGCGAAAAGCAGATGGTGTCGAAAATGCTCGATTTTGTCCACTTGACATTCCATTTAATGAGCTGAAAATGAAAGCAAAAATTAAAGACATATGAAAATCAAACACACCATCTATTAGAGCAAAAAATTATCTACCAAATGACATGAAATATTTTGCGAAAGCGTTTCATTTATGAATATATTTTTTTAACTTGAAAAAACACTCACGAATTATTCCTCAACCCAATAGTTTGATTTAACAACAAATTTGAATTATATATTTTTATAAGGCTGCCACTTTTTAACTGTTTTTTTTTCCTCTTCATTTTTTGTCAGTTACTGTAATTCTCACAAAATTTTTCTACATTTGCTTTTTACAGGAAGAGTGGCAGTTGAGTACCTTGATCCTAGTCCAGATGTTCAGAAGAAGAAATATGCTTTTAAATGCCACAGAATTAAGGATAGTAGTGGTATGGAATACATCTACCCAGTAAATGCCATTAGTTTTCATAATGTTTACAACACCTTTGCTACTGGAGGTTCAGATGGTTATGTCAACATTTGGGATGGTTTTAACAAAAAAAGGTTGTGCCAGTTTCACCGGTATCCCACCAGCATATCTTCACTTTCATTCAGTACTGATGGCACTGTCTTAGCCATTTCATCCTCTTTTTTGTATGAACAGGAAGACGTCAAAGAAATTCCACCAGATGCTATTTACATCAGGAATGTAACTGATCAAGAAACTAAACCAAAATAAAGCTGAAGCTTTTCATTACTTGGAATGTATTCAAGTAATACACCTTCTCTACCCTATACAGTAAATGAAATTCTTAGACTTCTTATTTTACAGTTAACAAAAACAAAACAAAATTAACTAAGAATTTAAACTTTCATTTAACAAAATATATATACTAATACATTAAGTGTGTTGAAAATATATTTTTAAATCTCATAAGTCAGAAGCAATGAAAAAACTGTAGGTTATGAATATTTCATTTTTTTAGTGTAATAAACATTGATTATAAATATGTTCTCTTTACCTTATTTTATTTTGCTGTAATAGATGTAGGTATCTTTAGTTAGACAGGTTTTTAATATTCTACAAGATGAAGTGAAAGCTCTACATAACATTTATGGTTGGTGTCTTTGTTAGCATGTTATCCTTAATACTAATAAAGTTCAAGTACTTTATACTAGCATAAGTTGTAAATTAAAATTTCCCTAAATGTTTTCCTGCCAAACACAATTAAGCTCTTGATTCTAAATTGTCACCACAGGCTAACTTGGTGACTTTCATATATATCAAATTATTATTTACAAAAACAGGTTTCTTCACAAAATCTGAGACTCTCATCATGGTTGTAAAGCATCTCCTTTCCCTTTAGTTATTTATTAAAAAGCTCTAAATAATGATTCATAAACCAAATAATTTCATAACGTAGCTGTCACGTATCACTTTTGGAATAAATACAAACCTACACATACACAAGACAATGTTATTTCACATGTGCCTCTTGTGTATGTACCATCATCATAATTTAATGTTTCTTAACATTATACACTTACTGTATTTACATAACACCACTTTGTTGTTGATTTTATAAATTAAATTCATGCAGCAGTTGAAAAGTAAACAGTTTCTTTGTCCTCTAGACATTTGCCCAATTACCTGTCAGTACCAGGTAAACAGAAGATTTTCAGTGACTCTATAATAAAGTTTGCACTTTATTTTCATCTATTTTTTACAATAGACCTAAGTTCAACAGTGATCATGGTCCACAGGCCTGGAGTCAGAGAAATTGCAGTTCTACTTGTTACAGCATAGCATCATGCCCAATTGTGCCAATTATCCCTTTAAACTAAGTTTAAGGCTATGGAAAAGAAATGTTTTAAAAAAATGCTATTATTTTATGTTCTGCACTCAGGTAATGAGCTGACACTTCAGTATGACAAATTTATTAACTTTAAATTTTGTTAATGCAAGCAGTAAATTCTAATGAGAAGATGTGAAAATACATATACAAATAAAAATAAAGGGTACGGATAAAATGAAGAATGGAAAACAGGTTTTATCTTGATTAAAAACTATGTTTTTTGCTAGTTTCCAAGACTGACTAGCAAATCTAGCAGCAGCCTTTTAGTGAAAATCCAGCATTTTGTTTACAACATGTTCAGGGTAGAATCAGCATAGCAGGTATCTGTCTGCTGTGACTTGAACAACTAATCCACAAGATGACTTGATACAGCACATGGAAGCTGGACTAAGGAAGCAATCCTTGTGTTTTGTACTTATTTCAACATATGTATCTCAAAACTAAAAGTGGCCATCAAAAATACTAGCTCAGCAGCTCAAGAGGCCAGTAGTGAAAACAGTAAGTGTAGAATCTTGAAGAGATCTTTCTTTTATGGTTTTGTTCATCTTCATGTCTTAACTTGATATTCAAACACATCACAAAAGTAGGTTTGAAACCAAAACCTTTATATAACTGAATAATAAACTTATTAATGGTTCAATGTTTTTCAGATATGCTTTTATTTATTATATAAGGACAATGTAATTACAACTTCAAAATCAGAATTCCTAAACAAAAAACACAATAACATGAGTTTATATTTTACAAGTTGCTTAGTACAAACATATTGAAATGTCTTTTAAGACCTACTGGAGTGTAAAGTAGCTACACTTCATATGCATCAGAACTAACTGGTTAGGCCATTTACAGAACAAGTATTGTCAATTAGTATTATCAAAATAAAAGAATATGGATATGTACATCTTTAAAGGAATAGTCCATTTGTCCAAATTACATTTTTTAAACTTAAATGTCACCAAACTGAGTAGTAATTAGATAAGTTTTGTAATGTTATTAATGATTATGCAACTTTAAGTACTCAACATAGCAAATGCTTTAGAATAAATGCTGTGTAGCAGATAAAATTTAACTTGCTGAATATCCACCACTAAGGATGGTGAGATAAATACAGAACAATCCTTTAGTATATAATGAGTTCACTTGGCTTAGGATAATAGCTGACATCGTATTTATCATTGCCTATGTGATCTGTAAATTTCAGGTGTAATTTCTCAGACTTTGTTTGTTCATTGGAGCATGTGCTACTGGTACAAATTACCCACAATAATGTCACACCCTTGACTGTGGATAATTTGCTTGTCAATAAGGCTTGGTTTGCAACTTTTGTGTTTTCAAAGTATTGTACTGGATATGTGTGTTAGAAGCAGCCTTTGTTTCCAATGCTTGCTTAAGATAGCCTCGCACACTATTACGTGTCATTTGTACTTACTAAAAAAAGAGCCTTAGAAAAGGTTTGTGCTATAAAATCTAAAAGGAAGATTATTGATTGTTGTGTGATCATTACTGAATCTACTCAAACATTTCAGTCGCACAAAGTGAATCTATCATATTACATTCTCCTATATTTACTCATTGGTTTGCAAAAATAATGAATTTTTGCTTTAGTTTACAAAAAATTTTGGGTACATATTTATTTCTGCCTACAAGTCTCATTGGTATTTTTGTGAAAAAAAAGATAAAAAATTTATGGCGTGCATAAATGTCATATTTACAAAAGGAAATCTTGGATGTATATTATCCATACAAAAATACTTTGTGTTTATTTTACTTCCACTACAAGACACTGCCAAACATGAGTACACTGATATACAATGCCTATGCTAATGGGTTAACATAAACTTAACATGTCCATTGATTTATTATCTATTTACTGATATTTTATAGCATTTTCAGGACTTAAAGGACCATTTAAACTTTGTCAAAAGACTGATATCTGGCTGGTGTTTTTACATCTATTATGGGAGTCATATTCATTTTGTGGATTATTTTGTTATTGTAGGTATGAAAGTGTAACTTAATATGTTTAAAGTTTGTAAAAATTGTTCACATTCTTTCAGATTTTTGATTACCTTCAATTGGTTTTAACAGATATTCACTAACATTAAAGCTAGGAATATTAAAAACAAAGTAATGATTAATGAAAAAGTATTACAGTATAACATTATAAAAACATTATATGGGTAATTCAACTTTATATCTTACTCAAGGCAATACCACATAGAAACATTTGAATTTACAATACTGAAAGACAGTATATATTACTGCAATGTTGTCATTAAAAATGTGTCTAATAATATGTTCACAAAAGATTTCATGACATTACAGAAATATTAACATTTAAAACTTATGCAACAATAATAAAATAACATTTGGATATTCATATCATACAATGCAATTTTCATTAAAGACAATTAATTGAAACTGAGCTTTTTTAAATATACTAAAGAACTTGGTGGTACATGCAGACTTGCTAGACTAATTTTTTAGCCTCAAAGAAACTTTTCAAGTGCTTCATCTGCCAAAACCCCATAACAAGAAGAACAAAGGTTTGAACAATTGACCACCACAATACTCGCTGATTGGTGCTCTCACTGGTTCCCCGGAAACGTTCCTCACGATGCTATTAAACAGCAACACTTTTAACAATTGTATACATATGTTATAAATAAACAATCACTGAAAAACAAAAAAGATCACTGTTGTACCTTGATCACACTTTATGGTTATGTTGAATTTAATATTGTATGTGAAAATCAATGTAATGAATTAAAACATTGTTCTAGTGACTTCAATTTAATTTAATGAATTTTAAGTAATTAAATAACATAAAAGCTATTATGTTTATGACCAACTTTATATGTTCTTACTGCTAAATATTTAAAAGGCACATTCTCATGACAAGATGAGGACCAAGTATTCAACATTTTTCAACTTACTGGAAGTACTATGTACATAAAACCCATTTAAACACTGACCTATTCTTTTTATCATTTTCTTTCTAGCTTTTATAAGCATCCTTTTTAGGTTCCAATGAATGTTTCTTTGAATGAAACAAAATTTTTGTATTTCACAGCTTTTATAACCTGTTCATTTTCACAATTTTAAAAAACATAATCTCGATGTACCATTAAGTTTGACTAGTAGTGACATTTTGGATTAGTAGTTGATGGAAAAGAAGTTGACTTTCAACTCATTAGCATGTTACGAACACATTAAAATGTTTGCTCATAAAGAAATGTCCACCTTTTGAAAGTGCTCAGGTTATAGGGTTTTTAAATTCATTTCTATCAAGACTTTTTGAACCTATGTGCTTTTTTTTTAACCATTAAAATGTTAATCGTATTCTATACCATGGAAAAATTTCAAATATATTACAATAAATAAAAATAATACTTATTCCAGAATAACTCACACTGAGCAAATTTGTTTTCAATACTAATCTCATTTATCAATAAGAAACAGTAATTACTTATATACACATTTATTATACATTCCTTTTTAATATTTGTATTCAATCTCTCCATTAGTTTTCACACAGATTGTACTAGGAGTAAAATACTCTTGAAACTGAAAGCAGTTTTGCAAACCAGAGAAAATATTTGAGAAGATGATACTCATTTTCCATTGTTCTCTTTATTACTGGTAAAAAGTTTTTACTCTAAACACCTTGTTAAATAAAATAATTATTTTCTAAAATATTAGGTAAATTTGAATTAATAAGATAACTAATTATTATGAGCTCTTATAAATGAAACCAACAAGGAAATAAAACAGTACTAACTCTTTGATAGTTCTGTTCTTTTGTTATTTGCTCTGCCTGATCCAATAATTGTCGAACTCTCAGTTGTAGTTCAGTGAGCTTCTCTTTTTGTGCAACATTACCATAATCCACAGCATGCTCTCCAACTTGAATATCGAGGTGAACTCTCTGGAAAACTCTCATACTCAGATGATAATACCAGTGCAACATTCTACCACTCTATTAATATTTTTTACTTGAATTGATTGGAAAAACTTAAGTAAAAAAAAATCACATTCATATATTATACAAGAAGAAACCTATTTCAACTAGACTTTACCTCTGCAATAACCTGCACATTGATAAAATGTTCAAGTGAATAATAACTACTGACAATACAAGTCATGAGCTAACATTTTCATAACATACCAAACTATGATCTTCCAGCAATCTTTCCAGTATATCTTTCATAAGAGTATCTTGCAGGTTTTCCTTAATAAAATTTCTTACTTGGGTTCCTCTTAAAACTGTTTAAAGTTACAACTTAAACTGTTACTACTACATTAATTATGTATAACAACAATTCTAACTGTTCAGCAAATCATTTAGTTTACAATTAATTATTATTAACCACAACTAATCACTGAAATTAAGTGATATCTGTTCTTTTTCATTCCTTCAGCATCCAACATGCAAAGTAATTTTTACTTTAAGATTAAAAAATATTTTATGCATCAGAAAATTTTCAAATTTTACTTGCAAAATCTTTATAATGTCCAGATAGTTATCAAATATTTCTTTAAAATTTTTTTTATATTCTTTGTTATTTTCACTTATGAATCTATTTACATGTTTAATAGAATTTACTGATCTTGCAACCACCATAAGATAAATAGATATTAATTATGCTGCTTTTTGTTCTAAAATGGCAACATATTATAACCCCAAAATATAAATGTTTACCTAAATAGCCGAAATCTCATAACATTATATATTTGTATGTATTTATTACTTTTATTATACTGACTTTTCATTCAAGCCTGCCTAACAATACAGTAGTTAGAATGATGTGGCACATATGCACTCATGTTACTGTATCTAATAATATAAAAATGACCTTCAATCTTCACAAAATGCCCCTCTCTTGGCTGTATTTCAGTGGACTAGTATTTTGTAACATATAATCACATTTCAGTTATTATACATATACTCTTTAGAAATAAGTTATTAAACATGTTTTTTTTAATATAGAACAGTACATAAAGTAAAGCAAACAATTATTTATTCTAACTATGACCTTTGTTCTTGGTTGCTACTTGACGTAGGTTGCTAGGCTTTTTAAAAATATTTGTTTAGAATTTATATATACAGTTGAATAGCAAAAAAAACCATGAGTTACTATAATGATATCATAAAATTCCACCATAATTTATCAAGCTTAGTAACTAAACTGTATTAAGGTCTAAAACAAATATGAAATTTCAAGCAGACTAAAGAAACATTCTACCTCCTTGAAATCTTGATTTGAAAAAATGTGATATCCTTTTCACAGACTACAATGGCTGAGAAAACCTCTACAGGGCATTCTAAGCTGTCGATATATTTTCATACATTGAAGTAAGTATATATATAAGGGCCTATTTCTAAAAATGGAAAGAGGTGAATGGGATCACTATGTTTGACTCAGTAATTAAGCCATTTTTCAGCAAAATGAAAAGATATGGAGTTCTTATTTTATATTCTAACTTGTCAATATTAGTAATTTAAGTTTCTAATTTGTATAAACTATAGACTTAGTATTTTGACACAACAAAATTTAATTTGAACCAGTAATGCATTCAACAAATCAATGTTTGTAGTTTTTAAAAATTTACTTTTAAGAGATTGAAGAATATATTCAGAATTTTAGTGCTATACAATCAACAGTTTGATACCAAACTTACTGATATATTCATGAAATAGTAGCTTAATTAAATTTTGAATGAGAGTCAACAAAGGTGATGGCATGGCCTTTGACCTGCATCGAAAGGATTAATAGGGGATGTTGTTTCTCTTGGCAGAAATGCTAATAAAAGATTTAAATAAGTATAATTTATGAAAGACAAAATTATTTGAAAATAAGGGAAAAAGATGGCTCCAGCTTTTAATCTAACATGGACAAATGAATAAGATGGCTTATTAGATGGGACCAGTCACTTGGTTTTGGTATGAATTTCACACAAAGCTACAAGAGGGCTATCTGTATTAGCCATCCCTAATTTTGCAGTGCAAGACGAGAGGGAAGGCAGCTGGTCATCACCACCTACTGCCAATTCTATGGCTACTCTTTTACCGATGGATAGTGGGATTGACTGTAACATTATAACACTCCCATGGCTGTTTTGTGTGACGAGTATTCAAACCCGTGACTTTCAGATTATAAGTTGAGTGACAGGCCCAAGTGGATTGGTATCTTATGTTTATTTGTTTCTGTCTGGCTGGTTGGACAACTGTTCTAATAGAAAGCATTTTTATATCAAAAGATTTCACAAAGCCATTTACAGAATTTAAGATGAAAGTAAGTCATGATTAACACTACAGAAGCATATAACTTTTTAAAACTCCTTCTCTGATAAACAAAAATACTAGAAAAAAAACATATCTGTTCCCTCCCTATCTTACAAGATGTACACAAAAATGTAGAATAACTTTTAAGATGCATTTTTATTTACCAGTGAACTACAATGACTAGCTCAATTTTGTTGAAAACAATATGTACCACATTTTGAATCTAACCTTTTCTCATATTTTCATTTGGGGTTGTTTTTTTTTCCTTCATATTTATTCATTAAGATTTTGCAGTGCAGCAAAGTGATTAAGGAATCATGATTTATGCTAATGCTGTAATGAACTAGAATGATGTTTTATTTATCTTTCATCTGTTTTTTTATCTGTTTATGTTTATCTTTGTCTTATTCTTATTTTAACTTGGGAGAGCAGTCACCTTTCCACAAGGGTATATAGATGTGGGATGCTTTAGGCTTGAGCACCCACATCTTGCTCTCCTAATTTCTTTTCTTATGTGAGACTAGTAAATTATAGGTTAAGACTGATAGATGGTGTATCCCCATTGCAATGTAGGTTCTACTGCTTCAGTCACCTCCAAAACCAAGGATACATTTTATAATCACACGTTGCAGCTTGTACCCTTGGATCTTTATAAAAAAATATGCAGCATATTTTGTTTAATTTTAATGTTTTGTTTGTGGCTTAAAAATTTACATTTATAATATTATATATATATATATATATATATATATACAAAATGTGTTTTTATGTTTACATATATATATATAAACGAAATATTTGTTTACACACTAACACCTATGAGCCTAGAGGTCCAGTCTCAAACAAAATTTGTAATTAAACACTATAAACTATGGGGAATGTTTTAAGGGGGTCAAAATTGAACTCATCTCTATTTTCTAAAACCTGTTAGTTAATTGCTCCAAGCCTATTAAGTCAATCTCAAACAGTCTTGGCAGGCTGATGCTTTAGACAATATTGAATCCTTTTGGACTTTTCTCAAACAACCGTGCTTTTCTCATGGTTAGTAAGGTATAGGGTGTCCACAGGTGGTATTACCTCAAAATTCTTTTGCTGGTAGGCAGAAAGCAAACTGCAAATGTTGTCTGTGAAAAGCATTTCGCTATATTTTTGAAATTTTAAGATAAAGTTTATGTTCAAGTTATTGCTTTGAAATATATGATTACTGTTAAACTTACAATGTTTTGATTAAGTTTAAACATTCTTCATCATTTTACAGGTATATCAGCTTGTATATACATACACTACTGGGCAAAATCTTAAGGCCAATGAACATAAAGAAAAAATATGCATTTTGCATTGTTAGACTCAACCACTTATTTGAGTAGAGTTTTGAAAGGTGAAAATAAGAAAAGGGAAAATAAAAATAAACTTTTTAGCATTTAATACGGAAAATGTGAACACTATGAAATCAGCCTAAATACTAGCTTGTCAAAAGTTTAAAACCATACTGAAACGAAGCATTAATCAGTAAACACGTAACGAAATTTAGTCATTTGTGTTCAAGCATTAGCATTGTCAACATCTCCCACTGACATCTCCCATGTTACATTGGGCAAAAACATGGCAAAGGCTAAAAAAAAGTGACAGAGTTCGAAAGTGGCAGAATTTTCGAGCTGCAAAGGCAAAGTCTCTCTCAATGTGCCATCGCTGGCGAGATTAGGCAGAGTAAAACTGCTGTTACAAATTTCTTAAAAGACCCTGAGGGAAACGGAATAAGAATTTCAAGTGGTTGGTCCAGGAAAATGTCGCCAGCATTGAGCAGGATGATTCAAACGGTGGTCCAGGAAAACACCAGCCAATCGTAGAACCAGATTAAGGCCCTTACGGACGCAGAACACAGCTCAAGAACAAAAAGACGGCATCTACGAGAGAAAGGCTTTAAAAACCGTAAACGTCTTCAAAGGCCATGCCTCCTTCCAAACCACAAAACAACTCAGTTAAACTTTGCTGAGAAGCACCAAACATGGTACGTAGAAAAGTTGACGATGGTTTTGTTCTCTGATGAGAAACAATTTAACCTGGATGTTTCAGATGGCTTCCAGTGTTACTGGTACTATATGGAGATCTCACCAGAGATATTTCCTACACAACACAGTGGAGGAGGTTCCATTATGATCTGGGGTGCTTTCTCTTTCCATGGAACAATGGAGCTTCAGGTTATACAAGGGCATCAAACAGTAGCTGGCTACACTGGCATGTTGGAGAGAGCATCCTTATTGACTAAAGGTGCTTGCTTTTGTGGAAATGACTGGATTTTTCAGCAGGACAATGCTGCAATCCATGATGCCCGTAGGACAAAGGACTTCTTTCATAGTGAATAACGTGATTCTTTTGGACTATCCAGTGTGATCGCCTGAACTGAACCCCATTGAAAATGTTTGGAGTGGATGGCGAGGGAAGTCTATAGAAATAGACATCAATTCCAAACAGTGCATGATCTTCGTGAAGCCATCTTCACCACTTGGAATAACATTCCAGCTAGCCTTCTGCAAACGCTTATATCGACCATGCCAAAGCGAATGTTTGCAGTTAATTGCAATGATAGTCATGCAACTCACTACCGAGACCTCTTGTTGGGCATTTCCTTCCCTGTTTAGGACTTCTTTTTGGTATGGTCTCAAACTTTTAACCAGCTAGTATTTAGGCTAATTTCATATTGTTCACATTTACCCTATTAATTGCTAAAATAGTTTTTATTTTTATGTTCCCTTTTCTTATTTTCATCTTTCGAAGCTCTACTCAAATAAGTAGTTGAGTCTAACAACATAAAATGCATATTTTTTCTTTATGTTCATTGGGCTTAAGATTTTGGCGAGCAGTGTATAAACAGATAACAGTTTTGTAATTTTTTTTATATATTATACATACTTTCTGAAGCTGACACTTAAACTTTACAGGGCTCCTACTACAAACAAAAGTAATGTAATGATATTGTTATACTGATTTAAGTATAAGATGTCCAGAAATTATCTGACCTATTTTAAGATTTATTAACATTAAAAACATCACATACAGAATACTCCAGTTTCATTGAACTTGAAACACAATTCAAACGTTTTTACTCCCTTATGTTGCAGATCCATATTTAGAAGAATTGCTAGAAAAGATGAAAAAAAGAAATGACACCATCACAGGAAAAGGCACAGTGTGTGGTTTGGTTTGCTGTATCCAAATCTATCATGTCAATGCAATGAAATTAACAGTGTATTTGTAAAAAACAAAACAAAAAAAAACACCAATCATGAACAGAAAAAATGTTTGGTTTGAAAAATTCCTAGCAAATGGAAGAATGCTGCAACAAAATGAAGCTGAATGAAGTGTATCTGATGTAACATGTGGAAATATACATATACAAAGACAAGAAAAAATTAAACTCTGAGTCGTTCATCTAGTTAAACATAACTAGTGTTCTATCTATAATATTTTTGAAGTTCTTCATTTTTAAAATGGGTCAGATAATCTATGAACACCCTGCATGTTTGTTAGTGTGTGTGAATAAGGATTTGTAAATTAGAGGGAATTGTATATTGGTGTTTAGAGTTTTGGCTTGAGGTTAAGAGGAACAAGTCTGTAGCTTTCTATAAATTTACCCACAATGTATTTCTAGCAATATAATGAAGGATGTGAAATAAAACTGCTCATCCAAAGTGCAAAATAAAATGGTACAAAACTTGTTTGGGGTAATAATTCAATAACCCTGACTTACAACACAGCTTGCTAAGCATTAACCAGTACTTGATAGATCAATTTAAAAAACCTGTTACTCTTTGATTGATCTATTGGAACAACCTTTAAAACTATACATAAGAGAATTCTGAATAAATAGGTGTATCTTCTTGAGTAAGGTAGAATATTATACTAATATAATAATAGGAGTGTGTGTTTTCTTATAGCAAAGCCACATCAGGCTATCTGCTGTCCACCAAGAGGAATTGAACCCCTGATTTTAGCATTGTAAATCCATAAACTTACCACTGTACCCATGAAGGACATAATAATAGGTAGGCATACAACAATTTATAAGCATAAAGAAGAGTTTTATTGATAGTAGAACAAATCAGATCTTTCAATAGAAGAAAACCAACATTCTGTCAAAACATACAGTATATTTCACCATAATAAAATTCTTCCTTTTGTTTATAAATGATCTTCACCAAATTTGTTAAGATTTTAATATACATTGAGTTATCATATTCAAATTAATTTTAATGAAGTAGTTATACTAAAGATTTGTCTGAATTTCCAAAGCTTTTACTCAATAGTCTGAATAAGAGGTGTTTCATGCTAAGAGTAAAAATATTTCTCCACCTTAAAATTTCTTCATATCTAATTTTCATAACCTCCAGAATCTCATAAATGAATTTCAATTTTTTCAGTAAAACTTTATAACTTCTCTTATTTTCTTCATCATAACACTCACTATACAACAATCATCAACACAGAGTAAAATGAAAAGTTGAAACATGAAATAAGTAATCAGTTTTAACTCTGTACTGACAATCAGAAAGTTTCAAATTACTTATCTTTCAGTTTCAGTTGTTAACCTTTTCTCTCCTGTTTTCTTTTAACATTAGTTTTATTGTGGTGTAGTTGTGGTAAATAAACATAACATGCATTTCAATTTCACCCTTCCCATTTTGATATTGCATTATTTTGAGCCTATAATTTATTCAGAGTATGAACAGTTTTCACATAACACATGGCCATGAAAGATTTTAAGATTATTCTAGCTGCTCTTGTTCCTTGTCATTCTGTGAAAATACCACATATTTTGCCCATAGGTGGAATGGCTATAATGTTGCACATTGTGCAAAAATGTGGATAGCTGTGTCCTCCAATGGTAGATCAGATATAACCTTGAGGTTACTACTTTCCTTCTGCTTAAATAAGAATGATCAGTCATGGGTATAGTGCTAGTTACTCTGGATAAATCCAATTTTACATCTAAAATAAGGATCTTTGAAATTATACATTATGGTAGATGTGACCTGACCAGTTGAAAGTACCCAATCCAGTGATAGCATACACACACACACACACACACACACTGCACTTGTAAATAAATATTGTGTAAGTGTACATTGTAACTCAATTTTGTCTGAATACATCATGCAAAAGTATTTGTGTCAAAAATAATAAATTACAATGGGAGCCATTAACTAGTTGTAGTAGATCTAATGTCTTACACCTCCCTTAACCTTGTAAACTTTTATACATTGTGTTTTTCTGAAGTTATGCTAGGCTTAGTTGAGAAGTTTCTAATGTTTACATTTAGTTACTTTTATTAAAAGATATATAACAACATATAAAAAACATGGATTTGTAGTACTCCCTATGTAGTACTTGAGCTCTTTTGCACTTAGTAAAAACTTGAGCCACTTCCCTAAGCCTCACAAATAAGGAAGTCCAAAATGAACGTGTTGTTTAAAATATACACTTTATAAAATTGAAAATACATCAGTCACTAGACTAGAATGCTCTAAAATTACTATAATTCACCAAACCTTCTAAGTAAGCTATAAACAGATAAAAAAAAAACTATGTTAGCTTTTCAGTGCAGCAGTACAATCACAACAAACCAAGAAACTCCTAATGACTGAACACTTTCCATGCCAGAACTGAACAAATCTTAGTGTCATGCTAAGGAGAATATTTTACTTCCATTGATTACAAACATGTCCAGCAGCCATGGAAAGCTGATCAGCAAACAATGTCAAAAGTCAGAAAGAGGGGAGGTCCTTTGGTGGACTTAACATGCTTATTATTATCTCAGCAAATCAAAAAGACAGGAAACACATATTTTATATTCTTACTTGTAACTATATACAATTTATATTTCTAATTAAGTGGAACCTACAGCAGCTAATTTTTGGCATCAGAAAATCCTGAATTGGAGAAACTGGTGCTCAGATGCATCACTTAGTACAGAAAAATAAATACTCAGAATTTTTAATTAAGATGTGAAATTAGATAACATGAAAATTTGACTTACAAACTACATTTCCATGCCAAATTTACTGAAAGAAATTGATAACACAGTTGTTTAATTACACTTTAAATGGAGCACTGTAAAGTTTGTGTCTTACATGAAAATACCACTCTAATATGCACAGGGGTAATCTTTTAAATGTTTAATGGAGAAACCAGTCAAAATATACAAAGTTTTCTTTAACTTCCTCAGAGATAAAGTCGGTGTAAAACTCTGCTATGGAACAAGAGTTTTAAAAACTTGGCAATGAAGATATTTCTAGAAATAAACTGTCAATGGCCACTCGGTTCCCTTATTTTCTGTCATTTAATTTGGTTTTCTCTGTTTAAAATGAAGAAACCTGAGTGATGGCTCACACATTCTTATGCTTGCTACTTCATACATTAGACACTGGTTTTTTCCCTGATATCACTTTTCAATTGATTTCTTACAAAATAATGTAGGTGGTTCTGTTCTTGACAGCTTTACAGGGCAAATGAACAATGAATATTTATGAGGAAGTGACAGATACCTTACTGATGTTATAATTTCCATTCATATTTTTATAGATGCTAAACATAATCTCCACCTATATGCATATACACACACACACACACATACATACATAAACAAAATGTCTTGTGTGCCATTTAAAGTGCCTCATGTCTGGTTTTTTGTGGTCAAAACATTGTTACAGTATTGAAAATAACCCTTCCATGGATGATAAGAGGTTAAAAATTCAATTATCTGTATATTAGCCAGTTTTGTTTTCTTCTAAACATACAAAAATTTTATTTACACCTTGTTTTGTGAATAAATGAATGGATTACTTCAATATAAAGTTTTAACTACTCAACAAGTGAAAATTACTAGCATTTTCTCATGAAACATTAAAATAAAAGGCAAATAGTCATTCTTACCAGTTGGCTCCCACTGAACCATTTTGTGGTGTTGGAGTACAGACAAATGACATGCTCTCCAGGTACGTGGGATGTAAATGCAAAATGGCCTTCAGAGCTATACACCTTAGAAAGCATTACTTTATCATCTGGGTCTCGTACCTCAACATGCATTCCAATTCCTGGGCTTGAAGGCATAAACCCACCAGTTTTGGGATCATAGAGCTGACACTTGTAATTTCCTAATAACAAAAGTCAACTTATGTTTATCACTCAATACTACTTCAACAGTTATAAAATTTGGTAGGATAGGAGTCATCTTCAGCTCAAACAATATTACTTTTCTAACAGTGACTGATCTTTGCAATTAGTTGCCTTCAAATGTAATTAACATAACAGATCTATGGGAGTTTATGGGAAGATTCAATAATATTTAAATGAGCAAGATATATTCTAGTTGTCCTTTTTTAAGTGAATGGGACAGCTTCAATATTCAGCAGGATTCTTTTTGTATAATAAATATTATGTTATGCTTATAGAGTGATCAATACATAATAAGATTTGAAGTTTTGCTGCATGCCAAGAGAAAAACAAAACAAAACAATAAACCTGTAATTTTTACTTCATAAAGTTTCAAGATGCCAAAATGCACTTTTAAGGCAATGAGACAAGATTAATAATTAGTGGATTGGTATAACAAACTAAAAGTTGATGTTGGATAGATTTTGGAAAAAAAAAAATTAAATTCCTCTTAATTATAGATAAGTAGGTTCTTTAAAAACAATAGTAAATAAAATTAATAATAAGAAGAAGAAATATCAAATCTAATTGGTTACTAAAAACATAAAATAAGGGATAAATGTGAAAAGCACAAGAAGTTTAAGAGTTAAGTCACAAAATGTAAAGAATTGTATAGAAATTCTGCTGAAAAAGAGATTAGAAAATTAAAATGGGCTTCTGTAACACATTAATCTGATAATGATAAAACTAATAGAAAAGATTCATTTCATAGGTTATCAAAGTGTTTAACTTAGGATTAAGCCTTTAAAGATGATGATGGCAAGGCTTTTGCTGAAAAATATAAAATTTCTAAAAAGTTTATCTTTTATTTTTATTTTATAAAATATTAGCAATATTTCTCATCCTTGGCATTCTGTAGTAAATATTGTAATTGACTAGAATAATGCATATACCGATCCTTTGTTGGTCAATATAAGAATTAGTTGAAAAACAAACAAAGCACTAGGACTAGACAAGGTTATAAGAAGATCAAAAATCTAATATGCAAGCCTTTGAAAGGTCATCAGACAATGGAACTGGAGTGTTGTTAATGTCACTCCTATTTTAAAATGTAGAGATCCAAGTTGCTCTGGAAATTATAAGTCAGTTAATATTGTATGTGAATGTAGAAAATTCTAGAGTTGCTGAATTTGATAAAAAGAGTCTTCCAAAGTTATTTAATGAAATATGATATCATAAAAGAAAGCCAAAGTAGATTCAGCAAAATAAAATCTTACCTTCATACTCTTTTAATGATGTTACTTGTTATCTACATGATGGAAATAGTTCACTTAGATTTTCAAAACGTTTAAGGTGCCACACAAAATATTAGCTAAGAAAATCACGTTAGAATTAGGAAAAGAGCAGTTAACTGGATTTGTGGAGAAACTGGATCAGAGAAACATAAATAAATAATGAAGAGATAATTACATCTTTTCACTTGTAATTAACGTGTTTATAAATACATCCTATAATTTTGTTAATAGCACTACTACCTCATTGACTTGAGAAAATTATCTATCATTAAACCAAGATCTATTTCTTTAGTAACATTATCAAGTGGCTTCCTATTTATATTAAATATGTGATCCAAATTATGATAACCCAAACATACTACTGTATTTATTATAATTAAAAGTAATCACATAGTACTTCTCCAGTTATTAATTTACCCATGACATTCTGTAGTATCTCAACACAACTAGAAACACCTATGAATTTGATATCATCACAGAAGTTTACCAATTTACTATCCCTCTGCCAATATCAAAGGTCCAAGTACTGGCCCCTAAGGCACTCCATTAACATGTTAGCTGCTGCATTATAATTTACTAATCCACATTCTGGTGCTAAATTTCTAAAATGCCAAGAAGCAATCACAACATTGTAGAGCAAATGCCATAAAGAAACTATATTTGCAAGATTATAGTCTGTGAACCACCAGACAGTCACAGAGCGCATTACTAACAATACCCTATAACCCTCTTGTGGGTCACATGGCAACCAATGTGGTAAGGAGTATTTTTAATGAAGAAAAAGGTCACAGAATATATAATTCATAATTTTGCTTTAAGTTAGCCATTAATAACAGTCAGACCTTGATGTACCTACATCAATATCATACAGTTTGAAATTTAGATTTAAAAATGTAACTTTGCATCAAAATACGTACCATGCTCTCTCACAATGTTTACAAATGTGTAACATTAAATACTTATTACACCCTATAGTAATTTCACCATTCATAAACTAAGTAGATATATCTCACTCTCAGTCACAATTATTTACTCTACTACAATAAATTTGATATCTTTCAATTAAATTTATTAGATTACATGATACCTGTAACACCAAAATGGTATGCCACACAGTTAACAAATTACTGATCATTAAATTTGAAATGTAAATCTATTGTTAGTTGTAACTTTATCTGTTTTAGCCTAACTACTAGTGTAAACTTATAAAATTTGTGACTCAAATTAAAACATGTGCAAGACGATAATTTCATTATTTTCGTTACATATTAAAATGAAAATTTAAAAAAAATCCATTTCTCTCAATCTCTGTTGATAGTAAGTGCTGTATAATATAGCCCAAAACTTACGCCAAGTCTTTTTTTCCGATATAAACTTTTTTGTAATTACTAATTTATCTCAGCTACTATTTTCTAATAGTTGTGGTGATACTGATGGCAAGTAAACAGTTCAAAAGCAGCCCAAACTTCTACTTACACAGTCTAAACATTGGATTACTTGCGACGAGTACATAATATTAATACATTTTATTTAGATTGTAGTATTCCTTAATAAATTTCAAATTATGGTCATCTGATACAGTTACCTTGCGAGTTAACGATAGTAATAACTGAAACTAAGATGCATTAATCAAAACTAGTAAACCTTATACTTTAGTAATATTTAACATTTTGTTGCCTTACCAACAACCATAGTTTCGTCAGGTATTTCTTCAATAAAACACTTTCTTTCTGTTTCTGTAATATGAAAATATAGTCCATCTACGATATATAAAAGGCATGACACTGACACAAGAAAAACAAGGGTATATAAATTCGGTAAAATGTTACTCTTCATTTTAAATTATCAACGTATATCGTATAATCAATTAAAAGCGAAAACACCAACAAATATTTCTAACACTAAACAGCTCCCGGTATGTCATATCACATGGGTAACTCTCTGCCACGTTATCCATTCATGCCATCTAACTAGAATGTCTCTTTAAACAAAATGAATGTAATAAAAATAAAAAGATCAAATTACAATATATATTTAAAGATAGAGAGTTTTGTTTGTTTGTTTTGAAATTTCGCACTAAGCTACTCGAGGGCTATCTGTGCTAGCCGTCCCTAATTTAACAGTGTAAGACTAGAGGGAAGGCAGCTAGTCATCACCACCCACCGCCAATTCTTGGGCTACTCTTTTACCAACGAAAAGTGGGATTGACCGTCACATTATAACGCCCCCACGGCTGGTAGGGCGAGCATGTTTGACGCGACTCGGGCGCGAACCCGCGACCCTCAGATTACGAAGCACACGCCTTAACGCGCTAGGCCATGCCAGAAGATAGAGAGAAACGAATAAGAGGATAATTTAAAATATATTTTAAAGTCCACTTCAGCTTGTAAGTACTATAACAAGATGAGGATGTAAAACTAAAAACTAAAATTTCAATTCAGTATAGTTCACAGAAGAGAGTTTTCACATTCCAAAGTTGTTGTTAAGTCTGATATAAAACTACATTAATTCATTAACTCGAAAATCGGGTAATTGAGGCTTCAGAACATTTTCAATGGTGCAAAAATCTTTATATTCATGATTGAAATAGAAAGATTAATCACGGACTTGTGCTGCTTTTATTTTATTGCAGATATCTAAATCAAATATCAATATGTTTGCCACAATTTTTTTTAATTTCGCGCAAAGCTACACGAGGGCTATCAGAGGAAGGCAGTTAGTCATCACCACCCACCGCCAACTCTTGGGCTACTCTTTTACCAACGAATAGTAGGATTGACCGTAACATTATAACGCCCCCTCGGTTAAAAGTGTGAGAATGTTTGATGCGACGGGGATTCGAACCCGCGACCCTCAGATTACGAGTCGAATGTGTTAACCCATCTGGACTTGCCACATAAATCATGAATAATGTATTGAAGTCATGCATGCTTACCTTAAAAAGTATTATTATTTAATATTAGTGCATAGATTTGACCCTTATTTAGGCGTAAGTTAATAATTTTAAATAGGTAATATGACATCTTAAAGTCTAAACAATTGTAGTCTTCCCTCATACCAGAAATAATCACCGAATAAGATCTCAATAAGAGCAAATTTTCTCATTCACATACCTACACAATAGTTGCTGTTCCGCGACTCTGAAAATAGGTCCAAGGGCTGGTATTCTCTGTTGTTCAAAAAAATTACTTACTAGCAAACGCTAGTAAGAATATTATTTTGCTGTGTTTTTTACTCCCTTAGTTAATACGTAAATATTTTCTAAATTTCCTGTATTTTATTTCAATTAGGAGTGGATGTGAAAATGTATTCAAGTAAACACATCTTAACTTTAATTCTTGCTAGTTTTGTCCGAGACACCTTCTTCACGAATTGCTAATCAACAGAGTTTCTTGTGGGGGAGATAATGCGTGACGTCTAGAAGTAGAAATAATGAAATAATGGAGATGTTCAGCCATCAAATACTGGGGAACATAGCACACAAAGCGCAGCAAAGTAAAAGATGTTACAGGTGCTGAACAGGAAGCAATATGTGTACGATACATAGATGAGAACCTGGACGTCCATGAGACATTTCTTGGTTTGTACAGTGTTTCCAATACAACTGATGAAACAATATCCTCGACCATACTTGATGTACTGACTAGACTCAATTTGCCACTGTCAGGATTAAGAGCACAAACCTATGATGGAGCCGCTAACATGAATGGTGCGAACAGTGGATGCCAGGCAAAAATAAAAGAGAAGCAACCGTCAGCTTTGTTTTTTCACTGCAGAGCACACAAGGCTAATTTAATAATGCAACATGCTTGTGAATGTGTTCGAAATTCTATCCAGGGAATACATGAACTTGGTGTCTTGCTTCAGAGGTCAGATAAATACAAGACAATCTTTGAAAATCTTGTATCGTCAGACGGCCACAAAGGTCCAATTAAATACATCCACCCACTGTGTCCAACACGCTGGTTGTGCCACCTATCTGCAATTACATGTGCTAATGATCACTACAGTGACATTTTTTATTCTTTGTCTGAATTAGCAAATGAAAAATCAGATGTAGCAGTCAAAGCACGAGGTCTGCTGGACAGATTTGACAAAGGAAAGACAGTTTTAGAATTGTTGATGGCTCAGCACCCATTAGCTGCATTAGAGGAACTAAACCGTGCATTCCAAGCAAAATCAGCGACAGTATCTGGCATGATTGAAGCATCTGCAATGACAGTTGGGCAATTGCGGGTATTGCGAACAGAGGAAAATTACAACAAGATATTTCACAAAAATTCCACGGATATTTTAAAACATTTCTCACGTAAGGGGACGAAGAGGAACTACAAGGTTCCTGAACACCCCAGTTGGAGAGAGAACTCTTCTGATTTCTCTCTCTCTAAACTGAACCCCTGCCACGTTAGTTTAGTTTAGTTTAGTTTACGTGGCTCTCGCTCTCTCTGGTACTCGGCCTTACGCTTGAACACACACTCAGTTTGGATTAATAAAAGGAAATCAAAATCAGCGACTCGTTTTCAAACAAGGACACCAACATACAAGACAAGAGTCAGACATCATCCACCAAAACAAAACTGGTGATACTACACGTAGGGTTGATTATGCAACACTACCTGCTACCTAAGAAGAGGCATCGAGTAGATGGTTTTACAAACACATGTGGAGCAAGTGAGGAGGACAGGGGTGATCGTGATGGTGAGAATGCGGACACGACTAGTGCGGGACCCTAGCCGCAAGAGGGCACCACTAATACCCAGGGTGAAAAACTACCACCAGGACCCAAGGACCTAAGCCAGCTTCCAGATAGTGGTCCTACCTGTCCAGACTTAAAGAGATACCTGGCCACAGAATACAGTGGCCAGTCAAGGTCATTCAACAATAATTGGCATGATCAGCACTCGTGGTTGGAGTACTCTGTGACCCAAGATGCTGCATTCTGCTTCGCATATCGTTTTTTCAGTCACACACACTTCAGTAAAATTGAAAAGTCCTTCACCCATGAAGGCTTCCGGAACTGGAAGAAGGCGACCACATTACTGAAGTCCCATGATAACTCTGCAGAACACAAGTTTGTCATGCAAACTTGGGCAGAGTTTAAATTGCAGAAAACAAAGGATGCAAGGATCCAACATGCTCTTGATGCAAGCCATGCTAAAATTGTGGAGGAAAAGCGACATTACATAAGAGCCGTGATAGATGCACTGCTCTACACAGCCTACCAGAATGAAGCCCAGAGAGGTCACAGGGAAGGTAGTCAGTTAGATAACAGGGGCAATTTCCTGGAACTTCTTGACATGATTTCCAGGTATGACGATATCGTGAAGAAGAAGCTGAGTGGTCCTGGCAATGCCAAGTACACGCACCATGATATCCAAAATGAACTGCTTGACATCATAGCTGGAATGATCAGGAAGGATATCAGCAAAGAGGTCATGAAAGCTGAGCATTTTGCTCTAATGGTGGATAAAACAAAGGATGTGAGCAAACAAGAACAGCTGTCCATTGGGGTAAGGTACCTCCATCAACAGAGCCTTCACGAGGAGTTACTAGACTTCACAGCTGCTGAGGGTCTGGATGCAGATTCATTGCTTAAGAAAATCATGGAGACTCTGGCTAAATGTGGTATTGACTATAATGTCTGCATTGGCCAGTGCTATGATGGAGCTGCAGTCATGTCAGGGCACATCAGTGGCGTAGAGGAGAAGTTCAGGAGAGAAGTGTCTCAGGCTGTGTATGTCCACTGCTATGCACACAGGCTCAACCTTGTGCTAGTTGATTGTGTGCACAACGTCCAGGATGCAGCAGAGTTCTTTGTGATAATTCAGAAGCTGTACAAATTCTTCTCTACATCGGTTGTGCATGAAGAATATCTGAAGGTACAGAAGGAGCTTGAACCCGTGACCAGCACATAGAGTTGAAGCGACTGTCAGACACAAGATGGGCCTGCCAACATGCTGCTTGTCTGGCTGTGAAAAGAACCCTCCTTGCCATTGTGACAACCCTAAAGCGTCTTGTGGAGGGGGACAATGTCCATAGAACCACTGAATCAAAGGGTCTGTGCGTCCTCCTAGATGCTGATGATAAAACAGCTATCAGACCACCTCCAGCCATCTGACCTGCAGCTGGCCTCTGCAGAGGACCTAGTACAATCTGTTATCTCTTGTCTCTCAAAAATGAGAACTGAAGCAGCATGGAAAGACTTGGAAGAGTCTGCTGAGGATATATGTAAGAAAGTGGGAATATGCACTGAGACGGTGCATCAAGGTAGACAGCGATCTGCTCCCAGACACCTGGACGAATTCATAATCACATCTAGTACTGGCCAAAGAGATGAACCAACACCAGATGCCAGGAGACACACCTTCTATGCCATCATAGACAGGATGCTCAACGAGCTGAATAGAAGATTCTCCTCTGATGCCTGCAGTGTTCTGATGGGTGCAACTGCATTGAACCCCAAACACTCCACATTTCTGGACAAGCAAGCATTCTTAGGAATGGCAGCAAACTATGGTGTGGCAGAGGATGACCTCGCAGTGGAGGTCCACCAGTTGAACTAGAAGTATCCACACCATTGGAACTTGCAACCATGCTGGAGTCATACAAGGATGCCTTCATGGATCTCCACATACTTGTATGCATCACTGTGACCCTGCCTGCCACTTCAGCTGCCTGTGAGAAAAGTTTCTCATGTCTGAAGCTTCTCAAGACATACTTGCGCAACAGCAGTGGTAACAACTGCACCGGCAACCTTGCTGTCGTATCAGTAAACTCTGGGTGGGCAGAACAACTCGATACTGATACTGTTATAGACACATTTGCTGCCAATCACCAGAACGGGCGCATTGTTTTGAAGTGCATTGACTATAAACACATGATGGAAGATAGTTAGCCTGATAGTGACCTTACTTTTCCTTCACATGAGGTAATTCGTTTCTGCTATGTCTTTATGTTATATTTCTTTTGATTTGTAGCTTTACTCTTAATGGTATATTAAATGTTCAATCTAAACTAATCTTGATTTTCGTTATTATTGTGTATTACCTTAGGTGGAATTTGGGTGAGCTTCCTCTTTTACATATACGCATATTTTCATAAACAGATTATTTCAAATTTGTAATAATGAATTATTAATCAGAGTATGAGTTTCCAATGAAAACTGCATTGAAAACGCAGTTCAAAATAGCACACTTTTGTGAAATGTACCTTGGTATTTACATTATTATAATTTACCATCTATACTTCATATTGATAGCATTTTGGGAAGCCCCTCCACAGTTTACCTCAGCCCCCTCCCACAACGAAAATATCCTAGCGCCGCCACTGCATGCTTTTACCTTCAAATTAGATATATAGCATGGAATAACGTTTGGAAAATGTCTACCAATGCCATACAAGCTTAACAAGACCAGATGGTTAAGGCTCTCGACTCGTAATCTAAGGGGCGCAGGTTCGAATTCCCGTCACATCAAACATGCTCGCCCTTTCAGCCGTGGGAGGGTTAAATTTCAAGATCAATCCAACTATTCGTTGGTAAGGAAGTAGCTCAAGAGTTGGCAGTGGGTGGTGATGACTAGCTGCCTTCCCTCTGGTCTTAAACTTGGGACGGCTAGCGCAGATAGCCCTTGTGTAGCTTTACGCGAAATTTAAAACAAACCAAAAACAATAGTTGCATACTTTTGATTTCGTACAGATATATATGATGTGATTTCTCTTGATGCTTGTTGGAGGTATAAATGTCTATGGTCTTGTTACATCTAAAATGTACGGTGAGGAGAAGGAGCGAGTATCATTTCATTTTGAATATTTTTGAACAAAAACTATTTTCTTTCACTCGTTAATTTTTTCTTATGTTTGTACACCAAATTTTTAATAAAGTCATCCCCGTCGCACCAAATATGCTTGCCCTTTCAGCCGTGAGGGCGTTATAATGTAACGGTCAATCACACTATTCATTGGTAAACGAGTAACCCAAGGTGTTGGCGGTGGGTGGTGATGACTAGCTGCCTTTCCTCTGGTCTTAAACTGCTAAATTTGGGACGGCTAGCGCAGATAGCCCTCGTGTAGCTTTGCGCGAAATTCAAAAACCAAACAAAGAACAAAGTTATATGAGCGGATGCTTGCATGGAAGGCTTCATCGAGTTTAACCAACAAAGTTTGCCAGATATAAAAAATTTCCTAGAAAGATATAACATCTGTGACATGCTTATGATTCGATTTTTATTTATTATCGAAGAATTCTTGCAAGTTTTATTTTCAGTTAATTTAACTGTTCGTTCGTAGCAGTTTACTGACGGTGAAACTTATGTTGCTCTCATTCTTCACATTTCCCGCTGCCTTTCATTTTAATTTGCACAACATAACAAAACAGATACTTTCCCCGCGGAATTTGTTGTCAAGCAACCTCATCGGCCATATTGACTTTACTGTGGTTAAGAAAATGGCTACATTCAATGGTGGAAATGGAACAAATTTAAGGCTGAGAAATCAGAAATGCTATACATCAGAACTAACTCAGTATAAGGATAGTAACAAAGAGTTTCCAAAAATAAGTAATGAAGCTTCTTTTTACAATATTGATCATGGGTCATACTGGTTGACAAGAATCATAATTCTCCGGTACTTGGGATTTATTTATAGTAAGTCGTCATTTCGGTTTTATAATTAATAATGACTTGTGGTGTTATAGTTATAACTCGTAAATGTGTGGTTTAGAATATTGTGTTAGTCGCAAATATTTAATTCTAGCAATAGAGTTGTCGGGAAACGTTTTTCTTCTGAAGTTTGTACAGTCAAAACAAAAATAATACTTAATATAACTTCAAAGAGAATATTTTATAGTTATATAAAGCTATTAAATTAATTGTGGCTTAGTATGACAGTTAGTATTACTATAAACTTGTATAATTATTAATAATAGAAATATAATTTAGTAAGTTAATGATAAAACTACAGGCTCAGGCACATTTCATTGATCATTCACAGTTTATGATAAATTGCTCATTTTGGCCAAAACTTGTTTTTTACCTTTTGTGGCTAATGCAAGGAATGAAAAAAAAAAGTGAGGGAATTAATATAGTAGAGGATGAACATTTAACATTCAAATTCATGCATTGTAACCTGCAAATTAAAGGCTTTATCAACCAAACACTATACTTGATAAATTTGTATAGATAAATGATGATAGTCTTGGTAGGTAAGGATCTGCTATTGTGCACTAAACAGTATGATACTGAAATTTTGAAAGTAGCCTCAAACTTTTGAGATATAATTGGTAAGACTTAATATTGTACTGTTCTGCAAGTATATTTGGATTGTACCACTGTGTGGTTAAGCATGCATATACAAAATATTCTACTTAAACTATTTGTGCAGCAGTTTTTATGTTGGTAAATGAATAAATGCCACTTACATTTATTGCCAATTCTTATAAATACATTATTGACTATTACTGATTGAGACTTTACATTTCTAACGGGATGGTTGGCCTTCAGATGTGGTGGATGTAGTGAATTTAAGGGGAAATTTAATAAATATTAAATAATTGTAGCTAGATTTAAGTATGTATATATATTTAAGTAGATGGGATAGCCTTAATGAACCAAACCAACAGATTCTTTGTTGTTCATTGAATGTTATAACTTAAAAATTATTTTTAATTTTTAACATAAATGGTTTGCAAATTAGTACTTTGCTGACTCCTAATGGTGTATGGTATGCTACATTTGGTTAGTTAACTCTGGTTTTGTTAGTAGTGTATCTGGACAGTAGCTTTCAAGAATCAAGTCTGTACTGCCCATGGTTGCTTCATTTATCACTTATTATGCTAACTCTGGAATTAACTTGATTAAGCACAACTTGAAGATTTGTGTATAAATATATTGATTATGAGTAAAAAAAGATATAATTCACTTGCTATCTTTAATTGATGATGTATACAGCTTCAGGTCTCTTTATCCAAGAAGGAATATTCACTTATTACTAGTAGTAACTTTCCTCAGAACTCTTTTCAATAGTACTGGAATGACTCCACTCATTGAAGGATTAGAGCAAGTTAAAGATAATTTATTTTTTCTTGGGAAAGACAGGTAAAAGTAATAGGTGATCTTGATGAAGTTTAGTGTTTATCTGAAGGATCAAGGGTATAAAGACTTCTGATTTCTTTGTGCTATATTATAAGGTAAGTAAGATAAAAGAACACAAATTTAAGACTTTGAAAAGACTCATTAGAATAAGATGTTTATTTTTGACAGGATAATTAACTGTGGCAGATGTGGAGTTTGGTACTTTACAAGAATTTTAAAATGGGTGTAAATGACTGGCTGCTATTAGATCATTTCAAACAGGAGTCCACTCATCACACTCAACTGCTACTCATGCAGATTGATCTATCAGTTTCTTATATCAACAGGTGGCCCATTCTTGAGTTGGAGGGGAAGGGTTCCTTGATTCCCTCTTGTGTCATGAATTTGAGGTGAAAATAGTATCATACATTTTTCTACACCCACCAAATGTCTGACTTTGGATTATAGCTGACTTGCTACCGGTATGATTCTTTTTTCATACCTTTACATGGAAGTTGGATCTGGTGGCTGGGTTTCTGATTGTCATGTATGGTCCATTGCACCCTAGCCACTTCACACCTAGAACATATCCTCTTCATTTTAACCACTTTTATATTTTCTGGGAGAGCGTTTCATAAATACTATGTGGTTCAGATAACTATCTAACTTAAATTCTTACCCACTTGTATGTGCTTCTCTGTTTTTTTTTTCTGTATGTGAGACACCTGTATACAAAGAGTATACCTGATTCAGGAGAGGTGTGATCCCCTACACCAAATCCTAGAATCTGACTGTCTCATCTTGGGGAAGAGTCCTTCAGATGCTTTTAGTGTGTGCTTCTTTCTTTCCCTTGCACTGGTCCCTCCACCCAGTGTGATATTGTAGCTGTTTATGTGAGAGAAGGTAAATTACCATTTTGGAAGCTATAATATTCCTATACTGAAAATGTATTTCCAGTAGGTGCTCACCTCCACTTGGACTTTTCACCCTTCCTTGCCACTGAGAACCAGTGCTTCCATTTTCTGCCAAAACTCAGAGTGATAGTTTCATAGAGTTGAATCGAGGGAGTCACATTTTATCATGAGAATATGTAGCACTCTTATTGGTCAAGTCATTGGATGATGATTTCCATAAGAAATGAATTGTAATCAGTCAATTCCAACTAAGGGGAGATAAAAAGCTTGTGGCATGTATAAAAATTTGTATCTTAGAATGACTGGTATGGGTATTAACCATTTTACTAATAAAGCAGAGAACAATGTTCTGACCTTCCTTTTATCTGAAGATAGCTGAGGAAGGTTGAAACATTGTTCTCTGCTTTATTAGTAAAAGTGTTAATACCCATACCAGCTGTTCTGACATACATTTTTATTTCAAGTGGGTTTCTTGTCATTAATAATGTATAAAAATTTGTTTTGCATATAGAAGGTAGCACTGAATGAGAATAGCTATTTATGTGATAGTGGGTAAGTACCTATTGGAAATACGTTTTCAGTATAAGAAAATTATATACATTCAAAAATTATAAAGCAATAACTTGTTTTTGTAAGAATTTGGTGGATTTAAGTTGATAGTTTCATATAGGGTAAATGAAGTGCTATATAATGTCTAAGTTTGTTTAGGATACTAAATTAAAAAAACAAAATAGCAAAACTATTAGTTTTTTGTTGATTGTTTGTCATGTTTGGGAAATACCTTGTTATTTTGTGCATCTTTCTGAGATCACTAACCATTACAGGGATAAGCATTGGTGTTAGTGAATGGAAGTACTGTTTAGTTTTGTAAGTTGTTCCTTCACTTCATTAAGCATGATTCTGTGTCTTTAATTACGGGAATCAGACAAATCTTTGTAATTTTTAATTAAAAATATCTTGTAATATAAGTTTAATTCTAAGAATTTGTAAGACCTTCATGTTCTGGCACTATTGTGGAAAAGTAGCTAGCTTTTGTAAATGATGTTGAGAGTGGGGGGTTCTGGATTCTCTATTCATAACTCCTCCTTTACTGTGACTAAGGAAGTGTTGATGTGTTTTTAAATTATTGAAGATAGTACACAGTTGTTTGGTGCATTCAGCATAGTATGATACATATCTGAAAATTGTGGGTAAGCCAGTTCTCAAGTATTTTCTAAACTTGTGTACTGGATGCTAATATTATGTTTATTATTTTGGCCAAAATATTTAGTTTTTTAATCACTTTGGTTACTATTTTGAAAACTGGTAGTGTACAATTTTTTTGTGATTTAGATTTAAAATATTGCAGCAGCAGCAAGTGGAAAACATAATGGTATTTAAAATGTTTAGTATGTTTTTGTATTTTTAGGTGTTGCTTTTTTAATTGCAGCCAATCAGAATAAAGCACTTCTAGGAAATAATGGATTACTACCTGTTAGTGCTTTTCTGAAACAGGTATTTTTATTAACACATTTTTGTACTCAAGTTTTGTTAACTAGAATTTACAAGAATACTTGATGTCTTGAAGGCTTGAGTGTGAACAGTAAAAACTTAAGTTCAAAAATGTTTAATTACCTCTTTGAATAACAAAGATCTATTATTTGGTATTACTACTGTGCACACCACAAGCATTAAAAATAAATGTTCACCTCTACATGTACTAACGTGTGCTATGTCAACTTGTGGTATAGTCATCATCAGACTATTGCTTTCCACTAATAGGAGAGTGATATATATATTACATGTGTAGTAATCCTCTTGAGCACTGGCATTTGAACAAAGACTCATTTGTTCCTTGGCACTGCTTTGTTGATACTTGTTTTTTCTTAGAATTTAATGACATTTTTGCACTTTTGATTTTAAACCTTTGTTATAACTTACAGTGAACCTTACTTTAATTTTCTAGATTACAAGAGGACAGATATTGAATTTTTAATTTCTGAGTTAGAACTTTGATTCAAATTGTCTTTAGTTTGATGTTTCTTTTAACTCCTTCCATATCAGTATCCTTTCATATGAATGCCACAAGGTTTTAATGTGATACATTTAAAATGTACTTAAAATACTCAGTTTTGAAGGTATACAAATAAACTTTGCATCAAAATATTGATAGTAATTGAAATTTTTGTATTATGTAAGTTTTAAGTTCTTTATTTTGAAAGGAAAAAACACAAAAAGTCCTCAGTTTTTCTTAGCATGAGAATTGTAATGTTTGTTCTCTTGGTCTTTGCTCTTCCCTAATTTATTTACCATTCCTCCAAGAAGTTCAGAACAGAACAAAAATTAATTACTGTAATATTGATATCACTTAGACAAATTATAATTTTTATAGCCTTCAGTCTTATTTAGTTACAGAGCAATAAATTTGGAAATTAGTCTCCCTTGATATGCCCACCTGTCATATCCTGTCTTTCACAAATTGCTAATAGTTTTTTTGTTTTATACTATTTTATTTATAATCAATAGAATGCCAAAGTTTTAATCTATCAAGTTTGATTTTATGTAAAAAGAATTTTCTATTTTGCTTCTGATTCAAACTTTATTCCCATGCTTATATTAATTTTTAATATCTTTTGTTACATAGACAGGAAGCTAGGAAAATTTATGATAGTCATAGAACATTGTAGTTTATGTATTATTATTCTTTGTTCTTTGGTGTATTATTGAATTAAATAAAAATTATTTAGTGCAGTATTACCATAAGTATTAAAAAAACAAAAGGAGGGTAAAGAAGGCTCAGGTTGGAACTATATAACTTGTTTTTCATGTGCACTCTTTATTTATTATTATAAAAGTAACAAACGTAAAAATTATAAACTTTTTAGGTTAAATAAAATGAAGCAAACTAAAGAAAGTAATAGAAATTGGGAGTTGCCTGTGTGTAACTTAATATGATATGGTAACATGAACTAAATGTTCAAATGATTTACTATTTGTGTGGTGGGAATTTTGATTAGACGTGGTACAAAAAGCAATAAATAGTAAAATTCCAACAGAAACAAATGTATACTGATACAATATTTAAGTAATGTAGGATAAACAGCTGTAAATTCATGTTAGAAAGAAGAAAGAGGGTAATTTAGATTTATTTCCTGTTTTTAATGGTGGTTATGAGAGTGATCAAAATTGATGATTCTTGTTTAGAGTTTGGTTAGAGAAAATAGCAGATAAAATGTTAAATTTTACTTAAAAGGAAACATTAGAAATTTGAGGTTTTAGAAATTACACAAATTAAGTTTGAACAGTTTTCAGATGGAAAAAAGTATTTTCAGTTTTAACATGAAAATAACTTTGGACTAGTAAAAAAATACTATATATATTTATGAGCAATTCTTTAGTATTTTCAGTTTTAACATGAAAATAACTTTGAACTTGAACTAATAAAAATATACTATATATATTTATGGGCAAATCTTTAGTATTTTTAGTTTTAACATGAAAATAACTTTGGACTTGGACTAGTAAAAAGTATATCTATATTTATGGGCAAATCTTTAGTAAAAATATTTCATTAAAAATTATGAGTTTATATGTACAAGAAACTTGTATACTACATTTATGCTAACTTTTGTGAAAGTGCACATATTGTATTAAAAGTTAGTTTGGAAACTAAAATAACTACAAAATGGTTAAAAGATTCATTGAGCAGTCAACACTTGGACTCCATATATTTATGGAGAAATATTTGGACAAAAAAAAAGATATTTCAGTGAAAATTCTGTTTTGTTTTTTCTTGCCTATAATAGACTTCCTGCTTACTGAAAGCTTGCAATATTTTTGGAAGATACACAAAATTAATTGAAAGTTGTGACATGGAAAGTATAAAGGACAATTTGGGGTCATGAACTTGACCAATTTGACCACGTTCATGGTGATAGTTAATCAAATTTGTAATTTTTGGACACATACTCTATTGTTTGTGATTCAGTTTCTATTTTTAGTTGTTTTAGCCCAGTGTATAAATGCCATTACTTGCGTACAGGGTCACCTTTAGGCCATTAATCTAGCAGATGTAGCAGACCAATTTCTCTATTTGTTAATATAGGAGTTGGTTTCGTAAATTGCCTAGGTCATGTATTCATGCTTTCTTGTTTTTCACTGGAAGATCCGACTTTTCCCACTTGTCAAACAGAAGTTATCCAAAACTCCAATTGTGTCTAGAAGAACTGACAGTGAGTGATATTACCACCATTTTTTTTACAAGGTGAATCATTACATTTTGATCTCGGATGCAGGATTCTCAACTACTTGCTTCTGTTACTTCAGCTGAGCTTCTCATCTTTCATCAGGTTGCTTCTTATTGACAAGGATCAGGCAATCCCACCTTTGTCCTGCAATGCTCGAGTTATACAGGAATGCTTCTTTTGTTTTTACTTTCTAGCATTGTTTTTGTTGAATTTTGGGCTACTTTGTTGCATGAGTTTTCATCACTTAGGTCTTTACTTTCAGCTTGGAAATATCCACTTTTATTTTTTTTACCTCTCTCATTCTCTATTAACTTGACTTCATTCCTTACTTACTCAATTTCTTTGTTGCTGTCCATGTTTTATCCTCTTTTTATGAGTTGTCAGCTTTATAACTGTCAGCTTTGTCCACTCTCCACTTTGTTCTTGATTTTTATTCTCCTACTATGGCTTAATTTACTTGGTTTCTTATTTTCTGGAGTTTCTTATTTGGGATGCCTTACTTACAGGTGTTTGCCTCCCTCATTTTTATCATAGGGATTTCAATCTAGTGCCTTTCCTTTGAAAGAAGGTTTTAAAAAGGAGGCATTTCTTACACTTTTGAAAGCAGAGATGAGGGTGTTTACCAGCACTCTTCACTGATTACTTTGGGTTGCAAGTTTTTTTGTTCCAGTGATCCTAACATACTTTCCATGCTTAAGAATCTGTTTGATTGCCCTTTACTGTTCATTGTTCTTTTGTTCTAGAAGGCTGATCATCACAGGTCAAAAATATGAATAGATTTTGAAGTCATTTTTTGGCTCTGGTTTGGTGAGAGCTAAGATTTCCCTCTTTTTTACACGTAGGGGCTCTTTTGTGCAGAATGTGCTTGAGTACTTTTACATAGAACTTCCATGCTTTAATCTCCTCTTTGCTCTTAGCTTGTTATCATTCCACCCCTTCAGATCTCATCAGCCTTCAGCAACAACAAGAACAAGTTTTCAGCCCATCTTGGGGTTTTCCTTCTGTCTTTTTGTTGTTCTGGAGAAGTGTAGGAAATTGACATGCTGCAGATTTTTTATCCTTGAATCAATGTTTTGCATTCCTTGGTTTAGGAGGTTTGGTTTTCTCAGTCTGAGGTGGGTGTTCACTCTTGGGCTGCAGATGACCAAACTTTATTTTTGAATGCTTTTCTCTCCATCCTAAGTTCTTCATCTACTTACTACTTTCTCAGGTTCATCCACTAGATTCTTCTAGCTCAGTACAGAATAGCAGTTGCAGCTGAAACCTCTCTTTTCCCTCAGAAGGAATTTTGTTTGGTTGGTTGACTAGATTCTCTAAGTCTGTCTTGATCCTCTACTCTGTAGTTGATTTGTTTGGGAGTATTTTTCAATTAATTTAAACTTTTTACAAACAGCCAACTCTGTTATTGCTTGTGATTTTACTACATTGTATATTAAAATAGATCTGAAAGGAGTAGTTGTTAATGACCTATTTGACAGATTTATAGATACAGAAATAATTATTCTAAGATGTTAACTCACCAAACATCAATGTAAAAATATACATAATTGTGTATCTATAGTAATAATTTTGAATGAAAAAATGCACAAATGTATGGTGCATATTAAAATGGGTGCCAATTTCTCTTGAAACATGATCAACTTGTATCTATTTTTCTATGAAGATTTATTTTTGAAACATATTTTAAACCATATTCTATATATTTATACTTTTTGTTACAATAATGATTTCAATCAATACCATGAATGTTGATCCAAACTTAATATACTAAACAGAACTTATAATAGAAGGAAGCAGCAGTTGTTAATATTCATGCATGTTACTTAGATGTAGATATTAATTTTGTACAAGGTGGAGTATAAATGACTATTTATGACAAAAGAGGAAATTTGATTTTCCCATCCTTGGTTTACCCACCCCTAACAGTGTTGTTTCATCAACATTATTAAAAGAAATTATTATTTTGTAATGAGCAAGATTTTTAAAAGTTTCTTTTATGGCTGTTGTTAAATTATTTGTAAATAAATTGAAAAATAATGGTTATAAGAAATGAATTTAAAAAGAAGGGTACTTTTTTCATAATAGATATGAAATTATATTAAAAATTAATCCTTTTTCTTGAAAACTACACTGTAGAGACTTTATTGGGTAGTATATTGGGTTGAGAAGACCAAATTCAGGTAGCTGTAATTGTCTCAACCCAGTTTATACTTGAATAAATTTTTCAAAACAAAGGGAGGAGAAGGAAGACTTAAATACCATTAAGGTAAGGGTTTCTGATGCTGTTTAATATTGTTAGTTATTGAATAAAATGGTGGCAGTGGGAAGTTTTGTAGAAACATAGGGTGATTTATTTCTACCTAATAACATATATTGTTTATATCTTATAAAATAGAAGGATGAAGATTGAACTTTTTACATTTTAGATTGCCTTTCCACAACTGGTTGCAGAAAGAGAAAGGTAGTGGGATTTGAGACATTGTAAGTTCAAGCACTGAATCCTTAAGTGATTCTCTTTAGTTACTGGCAAGTTTTACATTGATGTTGAGATCTTGTCTGATAGGTGGAATATCCTAATGTGTTTTTGGGTTTTATTACCACAGACGTTATTCATTATGACTTAAGGTTGACAATGATGGCAGACAATTGAATAATGATTTTTTAACATTTTGGTCTCATTATAGAGTTGTTTTGTTTTTTAACAACTTTATTATTGTTTTATAGTGCTGATTTTAATTGTCTATGGACAGGTAATGCATTTTATAATGTTAGATATATTAATTTAGTTTATATATATATATATTTATATATACTTCTTTTCACCTCTTGCTGTTGTGGTAGACTTGGTTGGTTCCATGTGACTGGGATTCCATCTTTTGTCACCTTACTTGGACCTGCATCTAATCTGTTTACTGTTTGCCTCTCTTTCTAGGTGGGTAAGAGGGGCAGGTCTGGACACATACACCATTTCAAAGGTGTATGTTCTTGAGGGGAGCATTACCCTGATAACAACATGGCTGCTCATTAAATTTGTTATCTTTCATTTATTTGCTCAGTTTGATAGGATCCATTTGGACAATTTCATTTTCAGGTTGTACATCATCTGACAGGGAGCTCCTTTTTCTAAAAATCTGTGCTTTCTGGTTATAGATTTTATTATTTAGACTGATGACTACAGCATTTAGAGTTTGGCTTGTCATGTCCTAGGAGCTTTGAGCATAGTGATTGATTTACTGTCTTGCTTGAAGTATATCCCTTCCATAAAGTCATTTCTACATTCTATAAAGTTTCAGTATATTTATTTTCACTTTGGGAGTTCTCTCTTTGATGCCTTTGCAACTCTCATTGACATCAAGCTTCCCCTTTTCTGGTCACTAATTCTAACTTCTCCAGCTTTGACAGTAGATGTTTTGAGCTAGGATAGGAACATTTTCTCGTTTCAGCTAGCTTTTTGATAGTGGTTTATCTATTTATTTAATTACCTGTTACAAGTTATGTCAATGATTTGTATCTTTCATGGTCATTCTTCCTTTTCTTGTGGACCTCTTTTGAGCTTTTCTTTTAGCAGTCTCTCTCGTCCAGTCCTTCTTCAAGACTGGACCTTGTTTCATTCTCCAGACATTCACATTTTCCATATTCAAACTTTTGTCCACCTGTTGTCTGTGTCATCTTTCTTTCAAGATGTAATTTATTTTTCTTGTTTGTAGGTGATGTCACTCTAATGTCTTTACATTAGATGCTTTCTCCATACTTTAATTTAGTACATACCATCCCACTACACTATGAACTAAGCCTTTTCTAATAGTTAGGTCAGCTGATGAGTCTTATATTATTTTCACAATGTGCATCTGGAATATTTTATACCTGCAGTTGATATTCTGGTAGGTATTTCATGTATTTCTACAATGCAGAATGGCCTGACTTATTGTCTTAGCTGCAATACACATTCCTTCTCAGTTCACTGCCTGAGGGATAGTGATTGGTCAAACAATTTTTACATTCCACCCCACCTACCTAATATTTTAATGCCATACTAAAAGGTTCTTTAACTCTTTCCAGAAGGGTCACTGGTGAAAGACCATGTCATTGCATTCATTGACTCTCATTCCAAACTTTATTTAACTAATATTTTATGAATTTATGTATTAAGTTTGGTATTAAATGGTAGATTATAATTCAAGTTTTCATATTATATATTATTTAAGTTCTTAATTGAAAAGTAGATATTAAAAAAAAGGCCAAAACATCAATTTTGTGTGTCATGTATGTTGAATGCTGCACTAGTTTAAGATATATTTTTGTGATGACAGAATACAAACCCTATAACTGTGTATGAAACAGTAACTCCAATTATCAATATCAACAAGCTAGAATATAAAATAAGAACCTTCTTTCTTTTTGTTTTGCTGAGATATTGCTCATATACTGAATCACAGTGGCCATATTCACTTCTTTCCATTATTGGAAGGGTGTCTGTTGTATACATTTACTTCTATATATGAGATGTGAATAACCAATCAAAAGCTCAATTTTCTTTCCCTTTAGAGGTTTTCAAATATAATAGCATCATTTCTGTCTTTTGAGACAAACCTTTGTACTAGTAGGTTGAGTCTTTAATCCTGTTTGAAATTTCATTTTTTTAAAAAGACAAGTACAGTTTAGTTATTAAACTTGATAAATCAAAATTGAATTTATGGCATCTATACAGTAATTTATGATGTTTTTGGTTACTCAAAATTATAAATAAAACCTAAAAAATAAAATAAATTTGGCATCCTCTTCATTTGAAATTTATTAACGCTTAGTAAGCTACAAGTAACAGCTGAGTACAAAGCTTATAACTAGGAGAGATAAATGTTTGCTTCAAATCTTTATTTACTGTTCTGGGATTTGACAGTTTGATAGCAAGTGACTACTATAGATAAATAACATTTTATTAGAAAGACAATTATAATGATGTCATTCTTTGTGTACGAAATACGTTTTAATAAAATCTTGCATGGTTTTGTGAAGAACACTCATAGTTACGTTAGGTTTTTTACAAAAATTATCCTTCCCCATTTGAGCCGATGGGAACTGTGTTATATTATGTTGAAAGGGCTAATACTTTTAGGGGTTGTAGTTCTGTTAAATTCTTTTGGTATTTATATTTACACATAAACTCTATGAAGTAATGTTGATTGTAAAATATACTTACAGTGTAGTGTATCTTGCACTTTTACATTGTCATTTATTGGAATCTAAGTATTCCAGCTGCAACATTAGTAGCACAATAAAAAATCAGTATCTTCAGCTACAAAAATTATGTGGTTTTAAATGTATTGCATTCTACATTTTCTGTGATAGGTAAAAGAGCAAGCTAGAGGAGTAAACATTAAGGCAGTCACTTATGTTCCATCTCTGTTATGGCTAGCCAAGTCAGAAGACATTGACTTCTGCTTAGATCTCATTGCTTATATTGGTTTGGGGCTTTCCACTATTGTTATGATTACTGGGGCAGCCAATGTGGTAACTATGGCAGTCTTGTGGATTTTTTATCACTATCGTCAATGTTGGTCAGACGTGGTAAGTTTCTTTGAGAAAAGTAACATAGTTTCAGGTAAATTGCTGTTAGTTGTGATATTGTTTGTACTCCCTGTCTGAATCAATTGTTTATACATGAATATATTACAAGTCACTGCATCCATTCAAAATTTGACTAAACTTTCCTGTTTCTTTTATGTTACTTGTATTTATAAACTACATGAACTAACTGTTAAATAAAATATTACTAGGGTTATCAGAGACTAGCTAGTTAAATAACTTTGTAATCTCTTTATCTGTTGAAAAATATGAAAGAAGTAAATTAAATTTTTTTATGTTATTGATAATAAAAAAACTTTCTATATCTAATTAGATCTAGAATGGTTTTATTTTCATCAGTTGTTTTATTTGCTACTTAAAAGTTGCAGTTGAAATGCCAAGAACTGGTAAAACACCTAAAATCAATAGGCAGCTATTCTTGTAACAGTATTTTTTACTTTTTTTAATTGTTGAAGCAGTTATATAGCTATAAAAACAGCATAAAACACTGCAAACCATAAAATTGTTGACTAGTGAAAACACAGTTTCTACTCATATCCTTGGTCTACTCTGGCTTAGGTGGTACTTTTCCACCTACATTTTTGGAATAGCTTAAACTTGACATACTTGACTTTATGGTACTTTTGTGTTATTTAAATAGCTTGGTATTGTGGTACTTCTAGTTTTATACTCACTAACCCTAAAAGTCCTTGTGTCTTCTCATGTAAGAATATGTGTTTAATTTTAAAACATTTACAAAATTTCAATGCATCTCTGATTTATGTATTCACTCTTTCTGTAGAGGCATCTTTTTCTGCACTTGTCCTGAAGTTTTACTGGGTTACATTCAAAAGTTAATTAAAGTACTTTATTATCATTGTATATGAATAAACTTGCCATCAAAATACTGACTAATTATCCAAATTTTAATAGCATACAAGTTTTAAGTTCTTAATTTTATAAGGCAATATTACAAAAGTCCTCATTTTTCCCCTAGAATGAGAATTGTGACATTGCTTTCTCTAAGTATTCACTCTTCTATAATTTATTTATCACATGTTAGAATAAAAAAATATTTTTCTACATCTAAAAATTTTGAAATACAAAAAATATGCAACAAATTGCATAACTTCTAAAACCTCTTAAATAAATATAAATTTTTTTTCAGTAAAATTGTATATATTATCTGTTATTTTCTGTACCCTAACTCTGTACAGACTTAGTGGATCTGATCAACCTTATAACCACCATAAAACAAAATACAAAATAAATTTAAATTACCCTTTTTTCTTTCTAGAGTGACTATAGTTTGTAACAGAAAACTACAGTTGTTTACCCTAAATAGCTTAAAGCTCATAATATGTTTCTGTTTACACTTAATTTTATTGTTTTGTTG
This sequence comes from Tachypleus tridentatus, assembly GCF_004210375.1. Taxonomy (NCBI): domain Eukaryota; kingdom Metazoa; phylum Arthropoda; class Merostomata; order Xiphosura; family Limulidae; genus Tachypleus; species Tachypleus tridentatus. Next base: position 98,024,478 of record NC_134826.1, read on the forward strand.
CTCTTTGAACTGTGTAACTAATCTTGCAAAAATGTAAAGCACTCAACAAACATGCAACTCATGTTATTCTTTTGAATGAAGTAATGTCAGAGCTGCTTATGAGCAAACCTCATGTAAAACTATTATTTTCATTTTACTATCTAATCTAAGTTAATACTTTTTCTAATTTTTACATTTAATTACTTTTATAAAAAGTCATGAGAACTATGTGAAAAACAATAATTATAGTACTTTTAATTTGATCTCGTGATTTTTCTGTCAAATACTGGCCAAATTTAGGCTTATTTTTTATAATGATGGTACTAGTACACTAAATAATTTGTATTTACTTTAATAATTCATGTAAGAATAAAGAAAAATAACATGTACGAAACAAATGTTGATCTATGACTATTATATTTTAACTAGTTTTCTACCTATAGTTAGTGGGGCTTAAATTAATTAGATTAATTCTCTTATTGCTTGATCTGAACATCACGAAATAAACTTTCAAAATGTATAGGAAACTACAGTTTTCTGTATTAAGAACAACATAGCATTATATATCATTCTGTTATAAGTAATATAGTATAATTATCAGAAGAAATTACTAGCAGTTTGTGAAAGAGAAGATGTGACAGGTGGGTATGGCAAGTTGTTTTGATTTTCTAGTACATGACTTTGAAAACAAAGAAGGTTGACCAAGTCTCCTGTTATCAAAAGACCATTTGATATATTGTTATCTCAGTTTCAACTAAATATATCACTAGTGTTAAGCAGATCATAAACATGTGATCTTACTGCTCTTTCATGTGCAGGTGGAGATAATCAACATGTTATTTTATTGCTTATTGCTGTTCTGAAGATATCTATTATAAAATTTTAGGTGCATATGTACTTACTTTGGTTAGATAGTTAGTATAATGTTTTACTGCAAATGCTTTGAATCACATACCTCTCAATCAGTCCTTTAAGGGTTTCACCTCTAGTTGCAATCTAGAAGGTTTTCCGTTAAATATAAGATGAGTAATAAAGAGAGGCTGCTTCAGGTAAGTTCAAGCTGCAGAATGTCATTGCCCCTGTTTACTGTAAAACTTAGAATATATTTCTGGTTGTGGAGGAATTTTTATCGCAATATAAAATACAATTTGCCAGTTGTGTAATAGTTTAAGTAGCTAGGGATCCATGTTGATGTAATAACTTTCTGCAACACATATTCATGCCTAACTAAATCATAAAAATTATGGTTATTTGTTCCAAAGAGAATAGCAGTTTAGGAATACATTCAAGGAATAACAGACTTGTTCAAATGAACTTGAAGATCAAAATTTAGAATTCCTTTAAAAAGCATTGAGAAAGCTTAAGGGAAACATGTGGTCTTGATTCTATATCTTGTTTGTCAATGTGTATCTAGTGAAGTGGTGAGAATAATATGCTTTTATAGCTTTCATATCTAGAGGTCACAAGTCTGGAAATTTTCTTTAATTCAAAACTCGAGGGTTTATCAGTTTTGTTAAAGAAAAAAGTTAGAATGATACATAATTACTAATGTTACTATTTTAAAATTTGTGTACTAGAAGATTAAAAAGGACTATTAAAATGATGGTGTGAACATTGTTTAGCCTCTGTCTAATTGTTGAATGGTAATATTATCATGTATTTCCTAAACATCTTTACTTGGAACACATCTAGTAAAACAAAGTGCAAGAAGAATGTCAGAAAAAATTCATTTTATTCCAGAATAGTTTTAAAAAATGTTTGATTTTTACCTGATGCAACAAAGTGTATAAAATACACATCTCTCTTGTCTAAAACAAAATGGAATATATATATATAATTTATTATATTAAATGTTTTGTTTTTTAAATAAAGCAGACAAATTGTATACTAATACATTGTTGGCATGCTGCAATATAAGCTCTCTATTCTCTTCTTTTTTTTCTGTAATTAAAAGAAGTAACTTAGTTTTGGTTATTTTGATAACTGTATGATATTTTGATATACTTATTATTAAAATAAAGTTTTTGTTTGTAAGATTTACTAATGTTAAATTATCTTCTTTTCATAAATACTGGTCCAGGTATTCATTTGGTGAGTAATTTTCATCTTTGTTCAGTATTAAAACATTTTACATTTTTAATTTCTATCACAATAATTTTCTTTAAGTCTCATTACCAGAAGAGAAAATAATCTAGTAAAAAGAAAGCAAAAGGTTCTTTGAAATGTTCTTAGCTGTACTTACAAAAGTAGCAAAGAAAAATGCAGATCATAATTATTAGAAACTTAATTTTTGATTTAAATGTTTTTATACAAGTTCATAGTTGTCATTTATCTTTTAAAGATAAATTTTTTAGCTTGTTAAAAACTTGTAGTAAAGTAGAAAACATTTTAGAGTGGAATAATATAAAATTAAGTACTAGATGAAGTAAGAGAAATATTCTGCTTTTGAATCATTTAATCACATGTGAAGTAAACATTTGCTTCAGTAGAGTAGAATAATGAAGTGGAAGTGTTTGATTATTTTTAAGAAAAAATAAATTAAGGCAAGTTTTGTTATATTAGTTGTTTAGATTCTAATCAAAACTATTGTGAGGTACATGCTTCTGGTAATTTTGTATTACAGAGAAAGAATATGTAATATCTAACACTAAGCCTTACCTATTAGAGTCATGTGAGAAGTATGCTGTTAATTATGTTACAACTTTTCTCTAACAAATGAGATTCTTAAGAGAACTGAGTTTAATCTCTTAATTTCATTTTTTTTTCTTTCAAAGGTTGGGAATCACAATTTCTAGAAACTGGTTTTCTGGCAATTTTCCTTTGTCCAGTACTGGCCTGGAAATCCCTTCCTCAAGAGACTCCAACTTCATGGTCAGTGATCTGGGGCTACAGGTGGCTACTTTTTCGAATCATGCTTGGTGCTGTAAGTAAATTATTATATGATCTTTAATAAGACTTTCTTATATAACAAGTCTTAAGCTGTACTTTTCATGGTTGCATGCTTTTTTTTTCTTGAAATACTGAAATCTGTACATTGTATTCATTTCCTAAGGGAGTTGTCAGTGCTACTGACTTGTGGCATCTTAAATATAAGGGCCTATTCATTTTTTTGTTGTTTTTTTCCTAGTAGGTGTAAGGCCATTGATTTTAACAATTTTTCTTTAGCTTAGAATTGTGTAGCAAAACCTTGTTAATCTGATTGCATTTGTAATGAAATAATTTATCTGGATGTTTGAATCAGTCAATTTGAACACAATAAACACTATTAATAATATGAGTTATCAGTTAATAAATGTAAGGTTGCAAACTAGTAAGGGTGGATATGCATCTTGAATCTTATGACTATTTACTCACTTTGCTCTAAGGAACATCAGACATAATTGACTTTCTGCACTGAAAAGCCTACCGATTTTATTAATGCTTGTGTGTATTTGCCTTATTATATAAAACTACATCATGTTGTAATGATACTGATGTTTCTCTGCATATTCTCTTCTAGTATGATCGTTTTACTACTGTATACAGAATAGCTATTTCCCTTTTGAAGTCGCACTTTCTACCTGAGAAACTTGCATGTGACCAGTTTTGTGAAAATTCCCACCTAAAATTAACATGAACCAAGTGATGTTGTGCTACTGTGGTAGAAGTTTAATACACCTTATGCAAATCTACATCCCTCTACATTTGTGCACAGAATTCTTCATATTTTTCCCCTTTGCACAGTTGTACAGAAACAGACTTACTTTTCCTTAGACTTAAAGTATTTTACTTCTGTTACTTTAGATTGTGTTTTTAGACTTTTAGTATGAATTCACAAATTAACTTAATCTTTTGCTTCCAAAATGAGTACCAATGGACCGAAAACATTTTTCATCAAAAGACAAAATTGAAGTATTAGCATGTGATAATTATCCCAATGAAGAAAAAAACTTTTCAGATTTTTCATCTTTTTCAAATTCAATTGTTTCATGCTCTGAACGTGATTATTTAGATAGTAAATCAGATTCCAGATGGATAAGGTGTCATGATTTTGATCCACTTATTTATTCTTTTAATAGTAGAAATGCTGGACTTACAGATAAATTTAGGCCTACAGATGAATCTAAAGAATATGAATTTTTTACCATTGTATTTGATCAAAGTATAGCTAGTCATATTGTGTGAGAAACAAACAAATATTATAAGTTTTGTAAATCCTTGAATTCTGAAGAAAGTGAAAGTAATACTCCCTCTACTTCATGAAGCTGGAAATGGGAAAATACGACTATTGAAGAAGTGTACACTTTTTCTGCTCTGGTGATGCATATGTCACATGTAAAAAAGCATGTGTTGGCTGATTATTGAAAGAATGATCCCCTTATAGGAACTCCAGTTTATTCATATAAATTACTTGAGACTTAGGGAGATTCTTAGATAGTTGCACTTTGCAAATAACAAAGAACAAAATGCAAATGATCAATTATGGAAAGTTTGAGAAATGTTTACAGTGGTGAAGAATAAAGCTAAGGAATCTTTTATTCCATTTCAAAAAGTAATTATTGATGAATTTTTGATTCTTTTCAAGGGTTGCATTGTTTTCAAGAAATACATTCCAAGCAAGTACCATAGATTTGGAATAAAGATCTTTGTATTATGTGCTTGTGAGACAGAAATTGTAATAGATGTAATTATCTATTCTGCAAGTGATGTAGATGTCCCCAAAGATCCCAGATTAGGATTTTCAAGATCAGTTATCAAGCAATTAATGAAAAACTACCTTGGTAAACATCATATATTATATACTTATAATTATTATACAAGTCTGGAATTATACTACTTTCTCTTTAAAAATAAGACTGCTTTTTGTGGAACAGTTAGAACTAATTGGAAGAACATGCCTAAATTTGCACCTCTGAAGAAGGGAAATGTTAAGACCAAGAAGCAAGGGAATATTTTAGCACTTCAATGGAAAGATAAACATCCTCTTACTTTGCTTAGTACAGTACAGTTAACTACACTTTTACCTTTTCTTTTTCTAAAACTATTTGCATACACTTTTGCTGCCAACAGGGTATTCACCCCAATCCTGACCTCTGTCTTGGTGATGTTGTTCTTCCTGTGGTCCCTGAGGCAATGTCTTTGATGATAAGCTTACTTTCATTCCACGCAGCTAAGCATCAAACGTACAAGAGCACTGTGTCCTCTCTTCCACCTCATGGGCAACAGATTGATATTCTGTGCTAAAGATATATATTTGATCCAAACTGGACTGTGGTTCTGCCAGGACTTTGGCCTTGAAGATGTTGGACCCTGCTCACCATTTGGGGCTTTGGCTCTTCATGCAGGCTTTCTGCACTTTTCCAGTCCAGAGTTTATGCACGCAATCTCATGAACCTCCTCTTCACCTTTGTTACTTGCAACTTTCTTTGTTTTGTGCTTCAAAACTTCGATTCCTACCATAGCATTCCACCCTAGGGTTGTCTTCTTTTCTCAGTGGGCTGTGTTTTTTCAGAATAGATGACTCATCATTCTTTCTTTTGGCCTTTGTGTCCAGGAGAAGCTGACTGAATTGGATCTGTCCTTGGATGATGTTGCTGTCTCTACTGGTCAGTCTATCCCATCATGGATTATTATCATTCCCACTTGTGACCTTTCTTTGAATCATTTGAGGAAGGAGAATACTCCTGATTGGAAGTGCCATCTTTTATTTTCCAAACATCTTTCAAACCATCCTTCTATTCCCATTTATATGGATTGTTCAAAATCAAGTGAATCTATCAACTTTGCCATGGTTTGTTATAGTTCAATGGTTGCACACAGGATCCCCTCTACAGTTTCTATCTTCATTACCGAATTGTATGTCATTTTTCTTGCCCTGGATCATGTAGAAGCTATGCAGTACATTGATTGTACTATTTATACCTGATCTCTTGGATCTCTACTGGACCTGGAATCTCTTCACTTTTATTCTCACCTTGTTCTCTTTGATATTCAAAACTTACTGGCATGATTTTATTTAATTTCTATTTCTATCCAGTTGTTTTGGGTACTACACCACATTGGTATTTGCAGGAACTAGCCCAATGATACTGTATCTGACTCTGCCTGCTGTGATGCTATCACTGCCATATATGTTATATGTATGGACTACAGTTGTGTATTCAAGGCTTGTATCCTTGCCAGATGGCAATCAACTTGGATTGAGCAACATGATAACAAGCTTTTCCAGATCAAACCTTCTGTTGCTCTCTAATCAGGTTGTTTCAGGAAGAATCAAAAGGAGAATTTGTCCTGACAGGGCTATGCATTAATCACAGTTTTTTAACTTATTGTTTTCTTTTATCTGGGGCTAATGCACCTATGTGAGACCTTTGTGACAGCCATGTCACACTATCCCACATTTTACTGCCTTGCCATCATTCAGAGTTGTAATGGTGGCAAAATTTTATATATTTTTTTCTTTGGGTTTACTCCTGATGCTGGACAGTGTTATTGGTGATGGTGACACTGTCCACCTTATTTGTGTTTTCATATTTTTAAGGGCCATTGGCCTTGTTAATTCTATTTAAATTTGTACCTGCTTTTCGAAGTTTCTTTAGTATTATCTTGATTAATTATTACATTTTAAAATGATTTTACTTTTACAATTTTTACTGGTTGTTTGGCACAGATATTCCAGTTACTTTGCACCAGTAAATGCTACACAACCAACCAAACCTAGAAGAGTGAGCTGGCTGACAACAACAGTAACTTTAGCCTAACTCTCTTTTTATATCTAACTTAAACTGTTTCAAACATGTGGAGACAATTCCAGGTGTTAAGCTCTGCATTCATCATGTGACATCAAACTTCTTGCCAAAGAAATGTACAAACATCTAAGTTTAAACAGCCTACAATAATAATTATACAGTCAAGCTAGAGTAAGTGATCAGGTTATTTTTATCCTCTTATCATTATTCATAATTATATGTTAAAACTCATGAACTTTAATATTCCCTCTCTACAATGTTTTTTAATAATGTTGTATTAAATTCAAATCTGGATTTAAAGTACATAATAAACTTCCAGTGCTGTTTTTATCATATATTTAGAAGTTGTTTTTTTCTAAATCTTTATTTAGGGTTTAATTAAAATTCAAGGTGACAAATGTTGGATGAATCTCACTTGTATGAATTATCATTATGAGGTAGGCAAGCTTCAGTTAAAAGTCTGAATAGTTTATAGATAGATACTCAGATAAAAATTGATGTTTATGTATGCAGACAGCTGGCAGAGACAAAATGCTATTTAAAAATGTCTTTTAAATAGATTTCTTAACTTTTTGATTTTGTGGAGTATTAATTGTTTGTAGATTTTTAATGGATTTGAAAATAAGAAAGGGATTTCATTGTGTGTAGCAAATGTTTTCTCAAGCATATGTGTATATACCTCATCACATTTTAAAATTAAACATTTTTAAGATAATATTCATGATTATTTAACAAAATTCTCATCCAAAAATGAACAAATGGTGACATGGAATGTTAATACCATTAGAGAATAGAAAAAAAGAATCTCTCTGTTAGTATATAGTTTAAGTATAATTAGCCAGCACGTTTTCCATAAAAGCTTGATATTTGTTGTAAAATTCACATTAGGTTGTGGGCAGCTTACTTCACATTGTGGATTTTAAGTCAGAGATGTCTGAAAAGAAATCAGATTTTAAGTGTGTCACATAAAGAAACAAAAAAATATTTTAAGCCCTTGTTTTAGTTAGAAAGCTAATTGAAGTACAATAGTTATAGGAAATTTTTTGTGCTTTTTTATTTTTATCTGTTCTTAGGTGCATTATTTAAGTAAATAAAATTTATTTAGTTTCCAAGTACCGTTTCTATAAAAGAAGTAAGATTAAATTGAAATGGCAACCAACAGTAAAGAACTGTGACACTATTTAGTGCTGTCAGGTTCCACATATAGTATCGTCTGAGAACTATGTTTTTTCTATTACAACACTTTACATACAGAACTGACTAAACCAAAACTTTACTGAAATTACGTATTTTCTCTGTTATGTACATATAGAAACTCCAGCACTAATTAGATGTATTTATTACAATATTAACAGTGTTTTTGTTGAAAGATTTTAGTTTCCAAATAATTTTCTCCATAATATACACGTAGAGGAACCTCAGTGTCAATTACGTGAATTAATTATGTTATTGATGGTATTTCTCTTTACATTTTACCTATAACTCATGTATGGTATAACGAATCCCATAACCAACAATGTTTGAAACCCAAAAGTAACTTGGTCCATAAGTGTTTCTGAACATATTTGTTGAAAAAAAAACTTGTATGGTTATTTAATATTCTAGGGTTAATACAGCTAGTTATCTTTAGTAATAAAATGAAAGTGTCAAATATTCATGATTTACTAGATCAGATATTTTTTAGTTTTGAGGAATGTTAACTGACAATATTATTGCCTGTTCTCAGACACAACCAGTTCCTAGTCCATTCAGTTACTATCTTCATCAAGCTCCAGAGGTGTACCATAAGTTTGAGACATTGTGTAACCATTTTGTTGAGCTTATTGTTCCTTGGTTCACGCTCCTGCCTAGAGGTTTCAGAATTACCTGTGGTGTTTTACAAATAGTGTTTCAGGTGAAGTGTTGAATTGATTATATTGTGTTTCAGATCAAAATTTGTATGAAAAATTATAATATGATTAATATTTTAGGTTTATCATCTCTTGTCACTATTTTAAGAGGAATATTTTTACAACATTTTAATACTGTAGCTGTTGCATACACAAGTTTTTTAAAGACATCAATTTAAGTGTCACGATGTTCCATTACCAGATACAAGTAATATTGGCAGAGCATACGTTAAGTGCAATAGCAGTAAGTAAGAAAAAATCTTTAATTAAACTTTAACAATTATCATTTGCCACTCTACTTGAAGACTACGTAAATAAAAAAACAAAAACAAAACATATACCACATGTGCAGCACCAAGATGTGTTTGGGCTTGTCATAAAACATGTGCAACAGATGGAAATTAAACTATTCTGAACAGCATGTGGGGAGAAAAAATTAAGAAATTAAATGGATTCTTTATCTTTCATCAATAAGAATGGCCATGGAGAGCTGAATGTACAGTTTAATTTTTCTTTATGGTTGATGTTTGTATTTCAATTACACATAAAATGAGTTGGTTTTTAAGTTATATAATGAACAATTTGAAGAAGTTGTAAAATCACCCTTGGTAATTATATTTTGGAAATATTTCTGTACAATATTTTACTAATGAACTTGTAGTTAATAAAATTATTTCATTTTAATGCACAAGTTTTATAAAACTTCTAACCTAATGTTGTATGTTATGCTTACATAATTTTATCATTTTATTTTTAATTTACCTTCTATGACATTTTACCCCTTTTTTGAATACAATATTGTTCAATTTAAAAACTATATAGAGTTTTATCATGATATTTTCAGAAGTCATAGGGCAGTATTTTTGAGAAAGATTATACTGTAAAAACGTTTCTACCCAACCAAATGAGAGCATGTTTTGAACATAAATGTTTATCAGCATATTCTAAAATCTAAAATACTTCCAGGTAGCACTTATCATTAGTGGCAATCTTAGTTTCCTCAACTGGTTAACGATTCTTCCTTCTCTTGCTTTCTTTGATGATTGTACACTGAGTTTTTTGTACTCTAGCAAACCTAACTCCATCAAGTGGCAAATTAGTAAGTTGTAAAACAAAGCCAAACAAGGACAATTGAAAACAGGTATATCAAAGTTGAACCTGATAGAGATTTGTGGTATTATTCTTTAGGATAGAAAATATTATCTAAGCATAAAATATTACAAACAATTTACTTCTTGAATTGTTATTACAAGTTTGATACCAAGTTACTTTAAGTCAGAACTTCTTCATCCTAATCCATGAAAACAGCATCACAAAACAAATATCTTTTTGCAAATGTTTATAAACATACTAGTTTTTTAAAATGAATAGCATGTACATTTTTCTTTGAATGTTAATAACAGAAATATAAGCTTTACACTGAGCATAAAATAACTTTGTAGATAGTTATTTATACTTCTGGAGAGAATTTTACATGAAATTATACAAAATTCTTCTTAAAAATTATTTGTATAAAAACCATACTATATCTGTTATATCCCATACCAATACAGAGTTTGTCAGGCCAGCTTGGATACAACAGATGTAGTGGTCAATATGCTATTTACATCTTTAGTTGCTTAGACAACTATTTCTTTATGAACTAAATTAAATTGGTGAACTGTAATATTTTTTCAAGTTACTTAAGTCTTTATGCATTTGTATTGAATTTATGATTTCTACTGACATAAAACTGCATTTTGTTAATGCTAAATTATATATTGTTGTTATTTACTCGCTTATTTTACATGAATTAAGTTTTACACATACATTAGAAGAATTGGCAAACCAGTAATCTAGTCTTTTTGTAATGTAGTTTAAGAACACTTATTTGAATCAGAGAATTTACTAGAATTAAAATATTTGAATAATTTATGATACTGTCTTAGTTTGTGTGTGTACAAAAGTAATATATACACATTATATACTGTAATTACTTCTAACAGACTATAAATAATGAAATGTGAATAAATTTAGGTTTTTGTTATATCATGGCTTAATGAGTTAATATTTTTAATATGTACAGGAAAAGTACGGAGAATAACGAACCTAACCCTTGCTCTGACTGTTGCATATCTTAGTGTACCTGTAGTGGTTAACTTGATGTCTCCTCGTCAGCACATGAATACATCGTTTGAACCATTGAGGATTGTGAACACGTATGGTGCTTTTGGAAGGTGAGATTAAAATCACAAACTATTTCTTTCTAGCTTTTACAATTGAGACAGGTTAGTATTGTGTCACTACCCAAAATCTGCAATATAGTTATTGGCAAGTAAATCTTATAGAACCAAGCTGATCAGTAATATCTTTAATATGTTAATTTCTTAATACCATTAGTAGTAACAAGTATATTAATTGCATTTCTTTCTCTGTTATTTGTTTCTTGTTTATTATTAGGTGTTACATATAAGAAAAAATAGTTAACATGTTAACTGCTTAATTCTAACAGCAGTAATTGGTATGGTGTTCTTTGTTGTTGTTGTTGTTTTTTTCATGTGTGTGTATCCAATTATAAATATAATGTAACAAAAGATAAATATTGGAAACTTGTGCCAATAATCTTTATTTTTAATGTTTGAAGGTATAGTATATTTGATATATTAAATTTGTGTGTGTGTGTGTGTGTGTGTGTGTGTGTGTATATATATATAATACATGCTTTGTTCTTTTATTGTTTCTGTTGGGATTTTTACAGTTTGACTTAAAAGTTCTGATTTATAAGCAGGCAGTTAGTTGTGGCATTACAAAATCTTTATCATTTTAAATATATTGGTGTGGACATACTTAAGTGTTCAATAAAGAAATGTCAAATCAATCAAACGTCATCCATACTTCAATTAAAACTTGGATTGATTTGACATTTTTTGTTGAACATTTAAGTATGTCCACACCAATATATTTAAAATGATAAAGCATTTTGTAATGTCATAACCAATTGCTTACTGATAAATCAGAACTTTTAAGTTGACATGTGCTCCATAGTGCAATCTATTAAAGCTCAAGAGGAAATGACATTTTAGTATTTTTATTTATTATATTGAACCTTTTCTAGATTATAAATTTATGTAAAAAATCTAGGTGTTGTTATAAGTTTCGCTATTAAAATCTTTGATAAGTAAGTAGGACTATCAACAAACTATAATATTAAACTTTTTCTCCCTGTCAAAAACATCTAACTTAAATCATGATAAAATAAGTTTTACTAAACAGAACTTCAGCTCTTTTTATTTTAATTTGTTCCCAACAAAATATGTGCAGTAAGGTGTAACAATAAACAAAGAAGCAGAATACCAAATATTGATTGTATTGGGTTGAGGAATAATTCGTGAGCGTTTTTTTCAAGTTAAAAAAATATATTCATAAATGAAATGCTTTCGCAAATTATTTCATGTCATTTGGTAGATAAGTTTTTGCTCTAATAGATGGTGTGTTTGATTTTCATATGTCTTTAATTTTTGCTTTCATTTTCAGCTCATTAAATGGAATGTCAAGTGGACAAAATCGAGCATTTTCGACACCATCTGCTTTTCGCATTTAATTTCTTGCAATTTCGTTTACAACAATGCATACTATATACCTAGGTATTACATGAATAAAGTATCATAATAAATGTTTTGGGTGTAATGTGTTCATGCATTGAAGTATTGTATAGTCTTGCATGTAATGCTTGAATGAAATTATTTAAAAACGCTCACGGAATTATTCCTCAACCTAATACAACAAACTAAAATCAGAATAGACTAGGCAGTAATAGAAACACATGAACTTTAATGTATGTGTGAAGTAAATACTACAGAAAATGTAAGAAAATAGAGAATCATACAGATAGTATGCTACTTACTTTGTTTTTAGCCATTTTTATGTTTTGTTTTATTGAAAAACTTTTTCATGATTTTTAACTATCTGCAAGATATCAGTTTTTTCTTGTTGGGCTGTTTAATTGGTGCATTGGAAATTAAAAAAGTTTTATATACAGTCATGCATATTCAAGTAACTTAATGGGGTATTCTTGTGTATGAGTTGTGAGCCAAGTGGCTAGTTTTATTATTGAAATGCCTAGTGTAATTTTTTTAATTAGATTTTATTCTTTGTTCATAATATATAATGTTTGTATGAAAGTGGCATGTGTTTGTGTGTATAATATAACACACACATATTTATATATAGTTTAGAAAGATTTATGAAGATAACAAAATAATATTAGATGGAAAATTGTAGTAGGTATGCATTTAGTGTTAAACAGGTTGCTTCAGTTTTGGACTGGTTCCAGCAGTAACCAGTAAAAGACCTGTTTCGATCATGAGTAAATACAAAAGAGGATGAAAATGCACAGCATTTGGCAAGGATGCCAATCTGATTCCATTAATGAGCTTGTGCTTTCTAAAACATTGTTGATAACCATTTAGAGTAGCTTTTCTGAGAATTGCTGACTAGAAATAGCTCTAAGTTAATGAAAAAATAAATAAAAAAATGCACTAATACAAGTTTTATTTTAAAGGTTTTAACAATTTCTATGAATGTTGATAGGAAAGAAAGTGAAGGAGATTGAATACTTTTATGCATTTTTATCTTCAAAATAAAAATAACCAGTTTTATGTGTAGAATTTTAGAACAGTTTGGAAAATTATCTGGAATGAATGTACACTATTTGTATAACAAGAATATAACCGTAGCACATGTGACTGTTTCTTAAATAGATATTTAAAAGAAACTGGTTTTAATAGGGAATAAAGGATACTTTAGGTTGAAAATATATTTTAAAAATTTGTTTTTAGCTTGTTTGTTTTTGTTCATGCTTTTTAAACTTTTTTGAAATTTAAGCTCAGAGTTCTTAGTCATATGATGTGTATGTGTGTAAATACACACTGCTCTACTGTAAGCAATACAAAACAATGTAGAACTCATTTTTTGTGTGGTAGAAAAGTTTATGCAAAAATGTACCAGTTTGAATGTTCATTAGCTAAGAACATTAAAATATGAGTGTTTCAAGACTGGAAATTAGGTAAATGGCCAGTACAAAATGGGGAGATAAAGTAATAAGAAAATGTCCAGAAATGTGGTTTAATAATGTGTATAGAAGTGTTGCTTCCAGTTTAGTAATGTTGGAGTAAAACTTTTTCTTCCTGGTTTATTAAATATTGTTGTATGGAATTTTCATTTGTTGTGCAAATTTAATTCAAATGGTCTGTCATTCATCACACACTGTCAACATATAGATGATATAGTGAATATTTTTGTGTTTGATGCTTATTAGGAAATTTATATGCTAAAACAGGTTTGTTTTGTAACAAGCTAAATGAAGTAAGATACTTTTCTGGAACATATGGGAAAGGGGTTTACAAATTAAGAAAAGGTTGATGTTTAAAGTATTTATCACTTATGATTTTGAAGATAGCCACTGAATCAAGGTCTGTGTTGAGAATGTACTTTATGATTCTCTCTGGTTAGTATGTGTTTATGTTTTCATCCACTTCAAATGTGTTACATTCCAAACTATAAAACCTATTCTTTGGGAGCTGATCTGTATCTCTCTCTAATTGGTTCTGCCAAATCTCGTATCTTTTCAGTGTAACAGAGAAGCGGACTGAAGTTATCTTTCAAGGAACATACAGTGAAGACCCCAATGATCCTGATGCATCGTGGGAAGAATATGAGTTCAAATGTAAACCAGGAAATATCACTAGGCGTCCATGTTTGATAACCCCTTATCACTACAGACTTGACTGGTTGATGTGGTTTGCAGCTTTTCAGGTACAGAAGTACTTAAAAGTATTGTAGTTTTAAGTGTACAAACTGATTCAAAAAACAAAGTTTTAAATGAAGTCTGGTGGTTCTCATTCTGAGAGCTTTGCTTTTCAACATTTGCCTGAGAGATCATCTAGAAACAGGCACTAAGAAACTGAGGAAAAAAATGTTTGGTTTACTTCAAACTTGTACAGCTGTGTAATTCACCATTTTAATCTTTTTGATGTTGTTCACTATTTTAACTTTTCTGTTATTAGATCAAACCAGTGGTTGTAATGCCATAAACTGGTCTAATAGTCGGATGAACTCGTAAAATGGTGGGAAAATATATTAATCTAATTTTATTCATCAGGTATCTTATTTTATTTCTTACTCGTTTACTTTTTCATTTGTTAATTTTAGTCCATTTTTAGACATCTAGAACACTAATGGTAGTAACAATATAGTTTAACAACCAGACACAGGTACTGAACATTGCTTGAGGTTGAGAAAGAATAGCTGAAATGGAGAATTTCAAAACAGAAAAAGGGACTATTGATTTAAACCCTTTGCTAGAATATTTTGGGCTAGTTTTGTAATACTTGTATTTTGTTTGTAGTGATTGTATCAAGTTAAAACCTCAAATAATCATTGACCCTCTATTTATTTCTCAGTATTTTCAGCATGTCTTGTGAATTAGGATGTGGTTTGGTTTTGCAGTAGGATTGTGGAGTTGGTGAGATGTGGTTGAACTTGTGCAATATTGCAATATATTGCCTTCACTTTAAGCCTTGGTGTATTATAAGAGTGATAGTCAATCTTTTGGCAAAAGTTAAAGGATGTTGTTGACTGGCTGTCTTTTCCCAGTTCAGTAGATTAGAATTCGACATGGTAGCAGTTAGGCTTAGTAGCTTTACCATACATACCAAATGCAAATACTTTTATGAATGAGGCTTATTTTTAAAACTGCATTAACACTTTCTCAATTGGTCACAGGTCAAAGGCCATGCCATCACGTTTGTTGATTTGCTTTCAAAATTTTAATAAATTACTATTTTATGAATTTATATCAATAAGTTTGGAATCAAATTGTAGATTATATATTTCAAACATTAATATTGCATATGAATTAATTTCTTAATTTAAAAGTAAATATTAAAAGAACACAAAATAGATTTTAGTGAGTCACATGGTATGTTGAATGCAGCACTGGTTCAAATTAGATTTTTGTGATGTCAAAATACTAAGTCTACAAGTTTTGTACAAATTAGGAACTCAAATATTAATAAGCTAGAATATAAAATAAGAACCTCATATTTTTTTATTTTGCTTAGATATTGCTTATGTACTGAATCAAACACAGTGACCCCCATTAATTTTGTTCCATTTTTCAAAATGGTCCTTTTTATACAATTTTTTCAACATATGACGTGAATAACCAATTGACAGCTTAGAATGCTCCCTTTTGGTTTTTCCAGCCATTTTAATCTGTGAAAAGGCTACCCTGTTCTTTCAAAAAAGTTTTCAAGGAATAGATTGTGGCTTTAGTATGCTCAAAGTTTTGTTTTTTTAGACCTAAATACAACTTAGTTGTTAAGCTCAATAAATTAGTGTAATTCTATGGTACCAGTATACTTATGATTTTTTGATCATTCAACTGTATGTATAAAATTAAAAAAAAAAATTGATATCCTCACCATTTGAAATGTTAAGATGCTTAGCAACCTATGTCTAGAAGCAACCAAGTTCAAATGTTGTAGCAAGAAGAGAATTGTTTGCTTTACTCCTTGATTTATTGTTCTATATTTTAAGAAAAATAAAATTCATAACGTGCTTCTAAATAGTAATAATCTATGCACGTATATAATGTATAATAATTGAAATGTAACTGCATATTACAAAATACTAGGCCATTAAAACACACCCAAGACAGAGTCACTTTGTAAAGACCATAGGTCAGTTTACCATTATTGGATAGGGTAACATGAGTGCACGTGCACTGTGTCAATGCAAGTTACATAATATTAGCTAGGCATGAGAGAAACATCAATATAATAAAAAAAATATTTAATGTTATGAGACTTAAGCTACTTAGACTAAACATTTGTATCTTCATGTTATGGTATGTAGACATTCTGTTACGAAAAACAGCATAAATTATATTTATTTTCTAATTTTTTTTGTGATAGCTACAAGATCAGTCACGTTACAGACCCTCTGTAGATAAGATACAGAAAATAACATAAAATATAGTCTTACTGAAAACAAACACTTGAAATGTATTTAGGAGGTTTTAGAGATTATGCAAATAATATTTGAGATTTAAAGAATAGTTTTTTAATCATAACATGAAATCGGTTTGCATTCAGACTAATAATGAAATGGACTTGATATTTCAACAAACAAATTTTTTTAGTAAAAATATTTCATAAAAAAATCTTTTGTGTATGAAAAACTTGTAATATTTGCTAAACGTTTACCAAATTTTGTATCAAAAGTAAATGCAAATACTTAATGTGTATACAAACTTTTATATTATACTGAGCCCATTGCAAAAGAGCTAATCTCTTATTTATTATGTAAGTTATAAATCATTATCTCTATTATCCAGCTTTGCCAAGCAATGTGAGGTAGAACTGAGACATGTGAAACCCTACTGATGTAGCAATTATTTAATATCAAGGGAAACATTTTATCTGTATGTACTAAGTTAGTTGATGGATCGAGATACTTGACAGTATTATCATGCTAACTTAGTAAGCAAAAGGCAAAGTAAATTCATATTAAACTTTCTCATATATTGAAAAATAAAAATGTTTTTATAGAATGTCCCCTATGTCATTACTGCAGTAGATGTTGTAAATTATGTAAGTCACAGATCATAAATAGATTTTTAACATTTTGGCTTGTTTGCCATAATAACCAAAATATACAGTAGTGTGATATCCAGCTAAATTGAGAGGAATAAAGATATTGCTGCTTTTTAAGTTTCTGACTATTTTTCTGTTTCACACCATTTAACTTGCAGTTTATACCAGAGTTAAAGATAAGTGCTTAAGCCTGAATAATAGAAATATTTCATAATTAAAATACTCATAGGATATATTTTAGTTATTGATTTTGGAATATAATTTTCCACAGAAGCAAAATTCAAGATTATTACTTATGCATTAAATGTACCAAATTCAGACAGTAGAAATTTCTACTGTGAAATGGATTGCTTTGAACAAGAAGTGACACAACTCCTTTGTAACTTTTGCCAAGTTTCTTGACTTCATTGCTACACCTCCTTACTTCAGATCCACTTCACTTCTCTAAGAACAGTTTTTTTGGGAAACTAATACAAATGAAAATACTTTTTTGAGATTTTACTAATTTTTAGTAACTTTGTCTTTGTGTTTGGCATTTTCAAGAGACAAAAGATGGAGGATTGTAGTTTCCATAAAATAATCTGCAAAACTAAAGATAAGGCATTTAAAGTGAACAACAAAAGCTTTAAAAACAACAACAAACTAATTATGGGCTAAGAGTTTAATTTGATTTCACATGTAGACTTTCACTGAATCTGAGCTGGATATACAAATTGCCACTCAAACAACTAGTCAAACTGCATATCTACTTAATTTAGAATTTCTTGGTGCAATCCTTGTTTAATTGTTTAATTTAGTATTGAATGCTAAGTTTTTCACATCAGTTTTTGCTTTATTCAGAAGTATTGATTATCCATTTTGATATAAATTTACTGATTTTACACTTCAGAAAAAATACTTTTAAAGAGTGTGTTGCTGTAATCCATGGTATGTAAACCAACTGAAACCCAAGGGTTTTAAAATGTAGAGAACAGTAAAATAAGTTGAACAATGAATTCAGTGTTTATAATTTATTGTAAATACTATGACTCACTTTTTCAGTAAGATATAATCATAATACCGATTTTGAAAAAAAAAGAAAAAGGAACAACATACAATTGATGAAATACAGATGTTTGTCATTAGTTTATGCACTGCTCTGTTTATCTTGTTTGCCGTCACCTTTGAAACAGGTTTAAGGTTTAATATTTTCCAAATATTCTGATAAGCAGTGAATTCTCCATATAGAACTGGTGTCTTACATAAAAAGTACCTGAACATAATTTAATTTTGAAATTGGCTTATTTTTGTAATAAACATAATATAATGGGCCTTACATAGATGTATTTAATGTACTGTTTTACTTTTTGAACACTTTATTAGAATTACCAGTACAATCCCTGGCTTGTGCACCTAGCGGCTAAGTTGCTTGTCAATAGTGAAGAAATAATGTCACTTTTGGCTCATAATCCATTTGAAAGGAAAATGCCACCAAGGTACAGTATAGTTGTTTTCATCAGTTATGTCAGTTTAAAATTACATAACTAGAAGAAAAAGATCATTTCTGAAGTTGTCTTATAGTAGAATTAGATCGTTGGTGTGTTTTTGGAAATTCATTATTGATATCTTTCTGAGTTGAAATTCCTTTTATTTAAGAAACTTCACAAAGAAGTAGGGACAGCTTTAATAAAGTTAACAGTTGCCTTTTAGATTTAATGTTTTTAGTGGCTTTAGACATACACCTTCAGTCCATTTGGTTTCACATGGGTAGTAAAGCTTTAAGATATTGTTTATTTTATTTAACTTCAGTTTCCTTCTACTAGTTTTACTTCGAGAATGCATTGAAGTTAATTTTCCTGAGAAATTTCTCTTATATTGATGATATCTCACAAAGAACTACCGTGTTTCTCCGAAAATAAGACAGGGCTTATATTAATTTTCACTCCAAAATATGACACTAGGGCTTATTTTCGGGGGATGTCTTATTTTGATATATTAAAAAAATGAAGTTACAAAGTAAAACTATTAAACTAACTGATTAATACTTAAACAAACTAATTAACTAACTATTAAACTAATTAATAAATTAATTTTTTTTATTTCTTTCCTCTTCCTGCCACTCTTAACTAGGGCTTATTTTAAGGGTAGGGCTTATTATCGGAGAAACACGGTACTTTACAACAAAGTTATACAGTAAGGTTAGCCTGTGTATAAGAATTAAAATTTACCAATAAGATCTTGGACTACCTCGAAGAGGTTAGGAAACAAATGGTTAAATACAAGATTTGACTGTCACCAAAACATTGGAGAGAAACTTAGGTTTTCGTACATGTTTTAAGTTTATTGTCGGCTTTTGGTTCAGATTCAAGGCTACAAAGGAATGGACACTAGATAAAAAAAAAACAAAAAAAAAACAGCATTTATGTTATTTTAAACAACTTTGTAAAACCATAGGTAACGAAAATCTTAATTTTTATATGATTGTGCAATATGTTATATATTCTAACTATAAGAACTATTTTTATGTGCAAAAACCAATAATCAATTTTAGTACAATTTACATTCAGAAAATGGAACTACCATTTCACGTACGAGTGGCAAAATTTAGCTTTAGATATTGTGGTTTGTGGTTAACTTTGATGTTAATTATGGGAGCTGTTTCAGCATTTTAAATATTTTTAGAACTCAAAATTGAAAAGTTATGTTCTATGTGTAGTAGCAAGATGAAGAAATTGGGTCACGATTAACGTGTTTTCCAGAGAAGTAAAAATATAAATTGATAGCAGTTAAACTTGCGTCTCTTTCCCAGACTCTGCAAAGCTGTTACGTTTCAAATACGCAAGTTTCAACCTTGAGCTCGTAGAGTGTTAACGACAATTAGTTTATAAGGAGCGGAACTTATTTGTTGTTATTTTTTTATAAAAGTTCAGTTTTAAGTGTTTTAATATAAAAAAAATTTAAGGATGATATAATTTTCTGTGAACTTGGATTTTTTGGAAAAAAAATGAAATGAGATGAGGAGGTTTGTAGACTTCTGATTATACAAATGTGACAGTAAGTGCTAGTGACAAATACAGTCTAGACTTAAAGTGTTTTATGAGTCAACTGTAGAAATGGAATACTGAAGAGATATAGCTAAGTTGTTAAAATAAAAACAAAATAAATTATGGATGTTTATTGATGTACAAAATGCTGAACTTTTATGAATACGCCGATACTATCTTTAACTCTAATGGGTGGAGGGGGGTTATTGCTTGGCAGGCCTTACTGGGACGTACTACTAAATTTGATGAAAATTGGTCCAACAGTTTGACAGTTATAAATGGACACGCACACATATACGTTTTTTTTGTTTGTTTTTTGTCAAGTAATACTTTTTGATAGGATATAATTATAAAAAAGGTTCAGACTATTAAAGCATAAATAATAATATTTCTGATGAACCACAGCCACTTTAAACTATTGAACTTTTATTAGTAACTTAATATAGGGGGGATGGATGTACAAAGAGCCCAGAACATTGAGGTATAAATAAATAGGTTTGTGGTGAAATGCAGGCAGTATGAAATTAGCTCTTGAACACCAGCATAGAGTTACTTTAACTCAATATCAGTTGATGTTAATGATTGAACATTTAATGCAGGCATTTTAATTAAGGTTAAAGTTATAATAGTTTTTGAAGAGTATGTTATAATATGACTGTATTATACATATGTTAAATTTTGTTATAAATTATTACTAGTTTTTCTACAATTCTCCTATATTTCAGGTTTGTGAAAGCAGAACATTACAGATACAGCTACACTAAGTTAGGCAGTCGAAACAGTCAGCGTGGGCACTGGTGGAAAAGACGATATATTGGAAACTACCTCCCTCCTGTCTCACTTAAGAGTTTGAGTTCTGTCATGGAAAGATTTGGATGGAAAATCTGAACCTGGGTTTTTATCATAAACTTCTGACATTTCTGATTTGCTAACAGCAGATAAAACCTGAAACATTTGTTTACAGACATGACAAAATGTACCTAAAAATTCCAAGGAAGTTAAAGACTAGAGTTCCTTTTTTTTTATGTATTATCTATTGTGATACGACTTGCTGAAGTAAATTCCCTAAAAAAATAATAAAGGCTGGTTTTCAAAATTCATTCTTTTTCATGAAGGCAGGTTTTTACATATTCATATATAATCATTTATGTACTTTTAAATGGTGGCTTGTGAGTTGAGGTGAAAAATGAAAAGTTTCATGCAGAAAGTGCAAAATGTTAAACTTTTATGAATAAACTAATACTAGGTGATGCACTTATTGAACTTCCAGAGAAGACATCTGTGGAGGGTGATGAGACCCCTATGTCACTGCTTGGCAGGCTCTAAGGGTGCATGCTAGATAAAACTTTTTGGCCTAAGTATTGAAATTTGTTTTGTGTACAAGATACAGTACAAAAGAAACATTATTATTTGCATAAAATTTAAAGTAGTAAAAATTTCTTCCAAACTGAAGTGGCTCAAAAATTATATGTATATATAAAAATCCCTCAATGAAACAATAGTAAGTGTTTGGATGTAATTCACACCACTCAATTAGGGGTTAGAATATCTTCTGTGGACACAGCAAATAGCCAGATGTGGCATTGGTATAACAAAACACAGACACACACATATAAAATTTCAAAATCTATAACTTATTTAATTGTAAGTAGTGAAAAACCATTTTTCTGTGTGGTTCAAATTTAAAATTTATATATTTGTGCAAATTTTGAACTATTAAAATACCATAACCAGTGAAAATTTGCATTTGTCTAGATGGCATCTTTGTTTTACAAAAAAACATATTTAGTTGCATGCATGTTTCAAAATAAGTGAAGGAAGTTTTTCTATAAAACAGATACCAACTGATAACAAACCTTATTCATAACGTAATATGGTATTGACTTCTAGTTTTGTTTGGTTGAAGAACGATGGAAGAAAAATTGTATAAACATCTGTAATAAATTAGTGTAATCTGTGGACTGGAGTTGAGGATGTTACTCTTAAAGTGATCTAGAAATCTCGAATTTTCTCAAGTACTGAAACTGAAAAATCAATTGTATGTTTTATTACAAGTTGCAGCTTTTACAGTAAGTAAGATTCTAAATTTCGATTACTGGGAGCGTTCATTCTCCAGTACACAAGTTTTCGGTAAGTAAACCCGAGACGAAACTATTAATGTTTTGTTGTTTGACGAGAAATGCAACAGATTAACTTTCCTTGATCTGTCATCCTCATAAAGAAATTGACAGGAAAAAGAAGTATCATAACTTACAGTCTAATATCACTGAAAACAGGATTAATCTAAATTGTTTTCTACAAGACAAAGATAATGCATAACAACAACAACAGAGAAAGTTTTGTTTTCAGATATTTCAATTAAAGAGAAACTTCGAACATATAATGCATGCATTTTTCGACGATGTACCATTCTAAAATAAATTTAAGAACTGGTCAGATGCGAAAATAACGAAAATTTTCCGTACAGTGTTCAGAGCGCGTGTGGTCGACCATAACGCAAGCATGAATGAACATCAAATAATTATGCGATGGAAATTCGACAAAACAGATTGAAAAAGTAAAATTGGAAATCAAGCGTGGAATAAGATAAAGAAAAACTAATGGTATTAAATCTAACAACTGTAGACATGCACAGTAGCTGATCTAAATATTAGGGAAAAGTTCGTTGAGAATTTCTTTGAATAGGCCTATAGGCTACAGACCAGAAGATTGTATTCAGCCCGACATGACAGTAGACAAATCTATTTATTGCTAATAGACAATGCTTATATTTATTTGTAATATTACGAAGCTAGATCATTTAACTTGTTTGCACCTATAATATATTACCGGAAAAACAAACAAACGGAAATAAATATTTTAAATGCAGTGAAAATCCAAGCTGTATTAAGTGATTTGACCATTACTTTTGTTTCATAAGCGTGTTGACCCAAAATTATCTTTCCTGTTTTAAAAATTTATAATTAAATAACTGAATAAATACTACGAAGTAGTTTTCTATATCTTTTAGACCAATTCAAACTTTTTTATTGTAATGTTTTGTTTTTTTCACAGTAGTAATGTTATCTTGTAAAACAGCAACCGGGCAAAAAAGACTTAATGTTTGTCACACAAAGACCAAGTCAGTGACTTGTGGTATAGCGTAATTACTGACGAAAATACAGGAAAACAGTATGGGGATACGTTAGTGATAAGGTGTAACACACCTATAGGGAGCGAAAGACAAGCGTAACTACTATCGTACTGTAACTGTGGGTATGGTGCGAACGTGGATTGAAATCAAAAATTTGCTGAGAGTCATTAATGTTGTATACGTAGACGTCTACTAATATGCCAGTAAAAATTGAGTTGGACTACGATATGTTGAAAACCGTAGTTCTATTTTCTTAGTTTATTATTAAATTCTAAAAGAGAAAAGGTGATTTTAGACCGCTCTGTACTTTTTGTATGCTTATGATAAAATATTGTACAAAGATATGCTTTTTTAGCAAATATGAATATGTAATAAATAAACTTAGTGTCCTAAAATTTATTTAACTTCTCTTTTCTAAGTTCAAGGGAAGTCCAGTTCAGTCTAAATTTTTATTAACGTGAGTTATTGGGTTATACTTGTTTCGAAGAATTACACTTTTCGTCAGTAATCCTGAATACATTAAACAGAGATAAGCACGTTTACACCAAAAGTATGTTTGTTACTAGTATATAAAGTCAACTAAAATATTTTTCATTTTTAATAGGGTTCTTTAATTCAAGTAATTGAGATTCATCAACTGGTTAACTGTTAACAACTGGGAGTTATTTGAAAGATTTCCAAGCACTGAACGCTAATAGATGTATAAGATACGGCATTGCAATGACAGTTTAGTTTTAACAGAAAGCGATGTGTAATTATTGTTAACAAATGCCACCCATTTCTTACGAATGAATTAGCCATGACTTCTAAAGAACTGTATAAGAAACGTTCTACTGTCTTCTCCAGAACTAATTAACTTGTAAGTAAGAGTGTGGGAAAACGTATTTCGAGGTTTTTTTGTTTTCTCCTCAGAAATAATTTTCAAGTGGAAAAACGCAACACCACTTTTGTACGAGTCATTTGATGAACGCTACTGTTGTGAACATTAATAAAGGGTTTTATGACTAGCTCGTTGTAAAATAACCCCGGCTTACACGAAACAGCGTTTAATTTACATATTTGGACCGATTTAATTTAGAGCAGGGGTTCTTAACCAGGGGTGCGAGGATGCCCATGAATAATTAAAGAAAATCTATATTTTTACATAAGAGTATGCTTTATATTTTTAGCTTTTTTTATACTTAAGTTTCCAGGGGGTGCGAGAAATGATTACTGATTTGAAAGGGGTGCAAACACTGAAAAAGGTTAAGAACCACTGCTTTAGAGGAACGATCGCAAGAGGAATTATAAACGTGTTAGCTTTGTTTTATTTCAGTGCGTGTGCATAATAGTTTAGAAAATAACGAAACACTTTCATTACATTTTTGAACTACGCATGAATAAACTAGAAATTTCTTTAAATAATAACGATTTATTAGATTGGCAATATTTATTATGGTTAGTTGATAGTTATGTTCTTTACTTTGGTGAGAAATTAGCTCTCGTGTTCTTTGTATTCGAAGACTGTGTAATTTCCAATAATACAGTACGGAACTGCAAGAACATAAAACGTGCAAAATCAATACTTGATACGAAACAAATAAAACGTTATTACACGAAACAGTACAAAGATACTATTTTTTTCATTTCGCAGAAATGTTAGGAAAACTGAAATATATGGCAATTTTTATGTAAAAGTTCTAAAACATATTTCTCTTTGAGGAAGTAGTAGTAACTGCACTAAAAATATAAAATGGGCTTTTTCTAGAAAATGTGGGTTAAAATTTGGAATTTCAGATGACCATACGTTTCCGCTTCATCGGAGCAAAAATACTTGCAGTTTAATCGAACGTGTATAACTTTGGTTAGCCGAAATAATTTTTAATACAAATAATAATTTTAACGAAGATCATGAATGAAATTACGAATATTAATTGATTTCCTGTCAGTTAGATCAAATTTTGTGAGCCAAAACATTTGCTTTAGTAAGATAAAGTTACACGTTTCTTAAATAATAATACATTTTAATATTTGATTTTGTCGATTGTTTGTAGTTGAGAACAAAGCTATAAGATGGATTATCTCTGTTGTGCCCATCACGGAATACGAAATCCGGTTTTTAGTGCTGCAAGTCCACAAACACACCTGAGCAACTGAGAGACGATTTCATCAATAATGTCCCTGATGAATCTGGGAGCCTATAACGCGAAAATTCAGGTTTCGATTCTCACGGTGGGCATACCATAAAATATCCCACTTTGTAGCACTTCGTTTAACTAAAAACTGTTAAGAGTATATGAAATACGCTTTGGTATTGGAGTGTTGGTAAATTATAAAACGCCTTCAATAGCAACAGTCTACATTAAGAACTTTGTTCAACGAGAAGAGTTGAAAGCATTAACCATTTAAAGAATACATCACCACACTCCTTCCTCACAAGCAAGGAACATCTCCAAATCTGATAACATCCATGTATTTTGCTTTTTTTTCATCTGGAGGCTTATGATTTCTATAAGTCTTAGAAAACATCAAACGAGTTACCTGAGCATTTTTCATTAATTGACTAAAATAATACATGGAAATTGAACGATTTTCACTAAGTTACTTAGAGCTTAATTAAAGTCAGGAAAGCTGGCCGGATCCCCAAGAAATTAAAAATAAAATTATATGAAAATAATAGGATATAAATAAAGATAGATAATTTAAAAAATATATATATAGGCTAAAAGTTTTCCAATCCGTATGTGTTTTAGAAATAAGCAATCTATGTTTTTTTTAACTTAAAATTAATATGTTGGTAAAGCAAAAAGTATTCTTCGCCAGGCATTATTAAATAACTTGTCTGTTCCTTCCCTAGTAGATATTAAATATATATATGTATATACGTGCTATTTTATCTTGACAATAGATAGCGCTCTTATAAATAAAATTTAGTCGCTGTCTTGTTTGCAGTTCAAAGGCAAAGCTGCACAACCGTCTTGCTGCGATTTGCTCACCAGGGGTGTAGAAGCCTGGATTTTAGTGTCTGCGGATATGCTGTTGTACCACTGAGGGCCTTAATCGATATTATAACACAATAATTTTAACTTTTTCTCAAAAGATACGTAGAAATATTTAAGTTTGTATTTTTAGCCATTATCTTTGTTTGACGAATCAAATGTGTCTCATAATAAAATTTAGTATAAAAAATGGTCGATCAAGTTTTATAAAAGTCTATATGCAAACTATAGTTTGTAGTTGAAAGTATATGATAAAAATGTTAGTGGACAAAATACATCCATAGAAATTATAATTGTATTTGCTTTCCAAACACAGAATATTTTCAGTTATCGACTTGTAGTTGAAAATTATAAAACATGTCACCCCTATGCATTTATAATTCAACTAATGCAAGCAGCAAAAAGATATAATGAGATAAACCAGTAACATACAATTAAAAATAACCTATCTATTTATCTCTCTATTCGTTTATCCATATGTTTGTTTAAATCTATCAATCTTATTTTTTCTATTTATTCACCTTTGCAACACTAGAGTATTATTATGCTATCCTGATTAGCTTGCACGTGTACGTACCATACGCAGAGCCTTTTACTGACATCTGTGGGAAGTTTTTAACAACATAATTATTATCAGTCACGTAAGTTATAATCATCTTTTTATCTCTTAAAGCAATGCCGAAACCTAAACCCTTGTTTCACATCAAGATTTCTAATATACGTTGGTAGATTGCTATCTTGCGGAAATTATTTAAACCTTTAAAAAAAGTTATCGGTATTTTCTTGGCAAATTTCAACTGGGAGTGTCATTTTATAAAAGGCTTGGAGAGGGAGGATAAATAAAACTAACCTCGAATGGAACCCTTATTTACCTAGGTCCCTACGCTATGACGTAATTTGCGAATATGTATTAATCCGGCCTGACTAGAAATGTTTTGCAAAAACTGCCATTTTATAATTTGGACCCCTTCTGAATTTTGTGTGATAATAGTTGTATCTAATTAAGCTTCAGAGTGAAATGATGCAAACTGTGCGGTTTTCATGAAAATTGTGATAGTTCTTTTCAAGCAACTTTCTTGTGTCCAAAAGTATGTGACGAACCCATAAAGGGCAACGCGTCTCGTGTTTGTTGTTATTAAAAACGGTAAAACGTTTAATTCGAAACGTTAACAAATTATAGTTAATGAAAAGCTTTTAACTGAAATAGTGGGGACTTAAACAAGCATATACGTAAATGTCGTATTATCAGCCAACGGGATTTAAACAAACACCCTGTAAACGTATTACTAATCAAAGGGAACATAACCGAACACCTAATAAATGTCATATTATTAGACAGATGAGATGGAGAAATTAACTAAACACCAGTAAATGAATTATTAGGGAGTGGTAACTTAGCAGAACATAAATGTATTATCAGACTCTTAAAACGAGCTCAGCGAATCAAATCATCTTACACAATTAAATTTTTACTTTATTTTATGAAAATTTTCAACCACAAGATAAAAAGCAGTAGCATCTGCAATTTTACAGGACCCTGCCCATATAAGTATATATCTTTATCTAATTAAAGACTATAATTAATTTTTCACAGACGAGCTCACCAAAAATTCGTCATATAGTATTAAACAAATGTTTATCAACGGCAGGTGCACATTAACTGAAACATAATTTTGAAACCTATCATATGGTTTAAAACATGTTTTCGAACTTTTATATAAATAATTTTTCTTTCTGGTCATTTATTTCTTCAGACTTTTTTTTCTGTATCACTACTGATATTTTCTCAACATATAAAAACATAAGTATAATCTTATGAAGCAACTAAATCGTATGCGTAATGTGAAAGAAAGTAAAGAAAAAAGGGCTGTTATCGACAGTAGTTACACAAAGGTGGGCGTGTTTCTACTGGCATCAGTTGTATTTGTGAACACTAAAATTTTCCCGCGGCTATTGTGAAAGTTTTCCAAAGCACTGTATCGGAACAAATGCAGTGTCATATTCTTGCCAAAATAAATATAAAGAAATACTTGACAGAATCAAAAACCGTAAACGAATTCCAAGACGCATATACAATAAAACACCAAAATCCGTACAACGATAAGTATGTATGGGATAACACATCTCATGTAGGTGAATCTCAAAACACATGTAAGCAAAACCAAAGTTCATATAAAGGTCTAAACAAAACTCCATACAAGGATAAGTATGCATGGAATGACACCTCACGTAAACGAGTCCCAAAACACATGTAAATAGAACCAAAGTCTTTACAAAGAAATAACACATATGTTGAGAAACAATACTAGAATACACATCAATCCCATTTTATAAGTAGGCATTTCATGTAATGAAAATTTCAAAATCCAAGACTCGTTTCAAACTCAAACATGTTTATTTTATTCTTAATTAAAAGTTATTTGAAAAAAACAACAAAAAAACTTATTACTTTAACCATGATGCCATAATGTCATCTGGTTTGTTTGTTTTGAATTTCGCACTAAGCTACTCGAGCTCGAGAGCTATCTGTGCTAGCCGTCCCTAATTTAGCAGTGTAAGACTAGAGAGAAGGCAGCTAGTCATCACCACCCACCGCCAACTCTTGGACTACTCTTTTACCAACGAATAGTGGGATTGACCGTCACATTATAACGCCCCCACGGCTGAAAGGGCGAGCATGTTTGGCGCGAAGGGGATGCAAACCCGCGACCCTCAGATTACGAGTCGCATGCCTTAACACACTTGGCCATGCGGGGCCCAATGTCTCCTGGAGATTCAATTATTAAAAAGTAACATAAAAAAGTGATGTATGGATGATAGATACCATACCAGATGAGGTGTAACTTTCACATTTACCAATTTACAAAAAGAAAGATTTCAATCTGGCTTTTGACGAAATCTGTTGATTGATAAGTAATTTTTTGTAGTTTTTATTTAATAATATTTAGTTAGTAATATTCAAATCTATAGTTTATTTTACTCAGTGGACACCATAAAAATCTTTTATTTTAAATTCTGGCTCTGTACACTGGCCGGTTTTAGACGGTGCTAAGAAATACATTAGGTAGGTTACAAGTCTGAAACAGTGCTAATGACGTCATTGAAGTGGAAATCACGGAATTTACAAGGTTTAAAATGGGACTTTAGCCAGACGTTACTGTATATATGTATGTAAGTACCTTGATTTACATAATTCTTTTTCGTTTATATGTTTGTCAGTAACGAAACAGAGCTTTGAATATTGCCACAGTTAAGAGACGCTACTCAAGACTATAATTTTCACCTTTCTGTGTCAACTGTGACAAATTACCTGAAGTGACTAGTTTTGATCAGCCTTGGCACCAAAAAGCAAGAACTTTGTCAGCACGTAGGATCATCAATGGTACATGTGTTGCAACCACATTACACTTGGTCCATTCCGACAAACGCTCAAATGTCCACTTTTCTAGCCATTGTAAATATAATGGCTCATCTACCTGTTACACTGCTTCTTGAACACACTTACAAAAATGCGCGCCACATTTATATTGTCGGCAGCAAAAAGAAAGAAATTTACTTTTGAAGAGCTGCTGCTCTGACAGTTAGATAATATTTAATAATACATTTATTTTACTCAACTGTAGGTATAAAGTAAAAAAAATTGCATTAATTTTATTAACTATGATTGTTTTTTAGCTATAACTGAAGCTAAATGCTACAAAACAATATAAAAAATATTCAGCTACACAACAAGACATTTTATGAAGTTTCTTATAACTTCGTCCACAAAAATACTATATACTTTAAACTTTGAAAAGATATACTGTTATCTGGCAGTCTTCAAGCTAACTGGTTGGGTAGTCAATGCGTAAAATGTTCTTGAGCAGAACTGAAAGTATTACTGTGCTTACGGGTGAAACAATGCAATCGTGTATAACCTGAGTATATATGTATAAGGGGTTGAGAGTGTCCTAGTGATCAGTGTGTCGAACCGTGGGTCTATGGTTTGGTCCCCTCCTCCCGCTATCGCAAGAAAAACAGGTGCTTCCGAGTGTGTTACAATAATGACAGTCAAATTCTACTGTTCTGTTAGAGTAACTCACTAGTTTGTGGTGTTAGTTATCTACCTTCCGACTAATCTATAATTCCAAAATTATGGAAGGCTAGCGCAGTTACTCCTCGAATAGCTTTGTGCAAAATTCAACAAAAAACAAATAAGTAGGTGCGAGTTGTATGTACTCTAATAGTTTTAGGTTTATGATGCAAAAGTTCACAGCCATTAATTAAACTTATAGATGTTTGTACCTCATTAAGATGAGGTAATTCGAAAAGTCTGAATGGGAAAACTGACTAGTAGTATGGTAATTTATGTATCTTTGATCCAACTCTCCCACTGTCAGTGCAGGAGGACCAGCACCCACTTCAACCTTTTACTTCATAATTTCGATAATTTTACAATTGAGATTTTTAACTCAAAAATAAAACGACTTATCATAAACAGATGAAGATTTACAAATGACTTTAGCAGCTGAAGATAAAGAGTCAAAGAAAGTAAAATATAAAGAATAGAAGGTCCTGTACGTTGGTCATTAAACCACTTATTTATTTTCACATTAATTTTGTGTGTTTCTTTTCCTTCATTTCTATTATATCCTGGCCCAAAGTAGAATCGAAATGCCAATCTTACTGTAAAAACAAAAAGGGGGGAGCATGTCCTCTTAATTTCTGAATGTCTCCGAGAGGTGTACTTCTGACAAGCTTGATTCATTTTCAACTTTGGAATATTGGATCCTTGCCATATTTTGTTTTCTACGCTTATGATATCAATCATTTAGCTTGGAATGCGTATTTCACAGCTTACATAGCACATACATTAGTAATGAAATATGTGGAACTAATTTTCTTTCGCAAATGATGGAAAAATACTTTAAATTTAAGAACTTTTAGTGTAACACCACCACCACTTCCGTATTTTATTTATACATAACTATTTGGCGATCTTGGACTGTGTGCATTTAAACGTTTAAACATACTATTTGGGTAACACAGATATAATTGTTAGATGTAGATATAAGCACATAAAATTCAGTAATTGCATGGAACAATAAGAATATGACTTACTAGATTAGAACGGCAATTCCAAAAATATTTTGGTTTGCCACATGAATCTGAAAAGAACGTTTCTGCAAGGCAGAATAATAAATAACAAGGTGAAAGTTCAGTAGAGTGTTGCATATAAATTACCTGAATATTTGATCTTTCAGGATGCACAACGTCTCCACTTCCGCGTTTTTCTACTTGTACAGTAATGTTGTATTGTAAAAATTCGCTGACCTCCGTATTATGACTCATGACTGTCTTACAGCCCTGTAATGTACACCGGATAGTGCTCCAAACAAACTGCAGACAAACATGAACATAGAAATGATGATTTGTTTCTTGGTAGGCATAAAGCTATATAATGGGTTATTTATGCTGTGTCCACCGATTTTTTAGAGTTATAATTCTTCAGATTTACCGCTGAGCTACTGGAGGGAAATAACGTTGAATACTTGACAAAATGTATGTATAGTGTCACATTTGAATAACTGTTTTCAAAATTACAAGCTTTTTTTCGAATTAATTCAACGAACCTTCAAGATAAATTGAGAAAGAGAAAAGTTAATTTTATAAATTTTTACTTATTCAAGAAAAAGAGGCACATTTAAGAAATCAAAGTATCGGGCTTAGTATGCTGTATTGGATTGTAATATATAAATAACACGAGAAAACTGAATGTATTTCAACATATTTTAGGAAGTAATCAGGCTCACACACACACACACACACACATATGTATATCAGCTTGTCATAAGGTGTCTGTCCTATCCATTACTCAGATATTTAAATATTTTAATGATTAACCTAGATATTACAGTTATCATTAATAGGCACGTGTTTCATAACATGTATGTTGTAGTTAACAGTCAGATATCTATGTTTTCATAACCCAGATGCTACTACTTAATATTCATTTGTGTGAACCTATTCCTTTACAGAACATTCATATAAAAAAATTTTCAAAAGTTAAACTTGTAAGTTTGACTTTTAAAAATTACTACCTTATAAGAATCACCAGTTATAGAAGTAGAAAGGGTGAAAACTAAATAACGTAAATGACTTGTATTGATGTGCGCAACCCTTTTTCTGATCATGCGAAAAACAATGTAAATAAAGTTTATATTAAAAAATTAACCAGTCATTGAATTGAAGTTAAGATAGAAATCTTTTATCGCTTTTTCTAAAATTCGTAAAACAAAACAAACAATAACAATTATGTTTGTACATATTCTAAAACCACAAAACAATTTAACAAAAAAAGAAATTCAGGTAACTTCATTTCGGCAAGAGTTGCTGATAGTCTGATGCCCATAATTAAACGCATTGTTTAAGTTAAACCTCGAGTTAGCTTAGAAGGAAAGATTGTCATATAATTAAGATGGGATTTGGGTATCCTGAATCCTGTTTGGTATAAATACAATTTGAAATAAGGAAACCTGTTTAGTATATTTTTCTGTTTTTAGCTACTCTTCGTTGAAGCATGAAGCTGACCTATATTTCTGTATATCAATATAGAAGGCTCAGATTTAAGCCACATGGGTTTATCGTCTACCTTCTGGCGCCGCTCTTGCCAAATAAAGCAAGTACTCGACAGGTCAGTTTCCAACGACTTAACTCTAACATACATTGTGACAGTATCTCTACGTGTTCTGGGTGTTTTGAAATTGAAGAGGGCAGGAAACAGGATAAAGATGAATTGAAACAGGAAATAGCTAACCCATTAACTAATCTTGGCTAGAAGTTGGTTAAGTCGACTCAACCTGGTAATTCACGAACTTTATGATTAGGGTATATACAAATCAAAAGACATTGAAAGTTAAGGCGTATCTTTCTCTGAGTATTGAATGTACAAAAGTTTTACACGGACATAACACGTAAAACAAATCTTCAAAACGTTAAATATGTGTGTCCTTCAATGAAAATATTTTCAATAGATTGAATGAAATAAAAATAAAACTAACGACTAAAAAAACATCTTTTGCCAGCTCAGACGATATACACGACAAGATTATAGATCATTGTGAAACTATACCCTAATTAGCGTAACAATTGATTACAACGCATATAACGGGAGTTACAAACTACAGAAGTTGTGGCTGAAAATACTGCAGGGCTTTTAATTTCAAGAACGATAGGTATATTAATACCACGAAGCCAATATAGAATTTATATACCTTACTTTTGTATATCGTGTTCCATATTAGCACTGTGATTCATCATATGTCAATTTTACTGATAGGTTTATAAAAATGTTAATTAAAGAATATCTTGGTTACAAACTTAAGTTTGTATAATACATATTCTACAAGGATTTGGGTTCTTTGGTTTTGATTTGAAATAAATCCTACCTCAGTTTAATTTTGTTTGATGGTTCATTTTAGAACACAAATTTAGCAAGACAATTATATTATTACCATCTCTTTGGTTTACACATGTTTATTTTGTATTTGTGTTTTTTCCAGTTGATCCATTTTTCTTCGTCTTCAACTATACAAAATTCCACTAATTGAGCTTGCATCTTTTAATTTTTAATTAATGTTTTTTGTTTAGATTGTTTACCTTATAGCGTCAGTTCTTTCATTGAACTCTGTTTAAATAACCTTTATTTAACTACTGCTCAACAAACTTTGAGCACCATTATAGTATAATTTCGATAGTCCAAACTCGAACAGATCGAAGTACCAATAACATGACCAACCAGTACCAAAGTGATTACCTCACTCGATCATTGTTTCTAAAAGCACCTGGTTAAAATTTACCATGCATTCCCCACACCAACACTGGTTTAAATATAATGTCCATTAGTCAAAAAAGAATGGGTGGTAATTACATATACGAGGTCTGTTAAAAAAATACGCGGACTGACGTCATAAAACAAAATGTACTTTATTTAGAAGTTACAGGTCTGGGACCCCTTCAAAGTACTCTCCTCCACGGTGTTTCCACTTGTTGAAACAGTCCTGGTACGTTCTTTTGTAATGTCCTCCAGCTCCTTCGTCGCATTTGCCTTAATCTCGGGAATCGTCTCAAATCTTCTTCCTTTCAATGGTCTTTTGAGTTTGGGGAACAAGAAAAAGTCGCAAGGAGCAAGATCAGGTGAGTAGGGGGGTGGGGAAGAACAGTGATCGAGTGTTTGGCTAAAAACTCACGAGTTCTGAGGGCTGAATTTCGCAGCAACGCGGTGCATCTTCAATGTTTCGGTCAAAATCTCGTAACAAGATCCAACTGATATCCCACACTCTTCAGCAAGCTCCCTGACAGTCAGACGTCGAGTTGCCCGCACCAGGGTGTTGATTTTGTCGACGTGTGGGTCGTCAGTTGACGTGGAAGGACGTCCAGGACGCTTATCATCTTCAATGGACTGTCGACCATCCTTAAAACGTTCATGCCACTTGAAACATGCCGTACGCTTCATAGCAACATCACCGTAAGCCGTGTTAAGCATAGCAAAAGTTTCAGTGGCAGATTTTCCAAGTTTAACACATAATTTCACAGCAAGTCGTTGCTCCTTCAGGTCATTCATTCTGAAATCCGCCAAACGAAAAAAAATCGCACTTCACTTAAAACCGCGTAGCTAATACCCAAATGAAGATATCTGCAATCGGGAAATGGCGTCGTAATCAGCTGATCTGTGCGAACCTAGCGACACCAAGCGGATTCCCCTGGAACCAACTGGAGCCGCTCAATTCAAACAGTCCGCGTATTTTTTGAACAGCCCTCGTAGGGTAACTATTTATAAAAAGCTCTATAATTGACAGATTAGATGAGTAGAACAACAATAAATAAATAAAAGTTTTCCCAACTTTATCATTTGATTTCGTTTATTAAACTGTATTTCAAAGTCAAATTAGTATTTCTGTGAATTATTAAATTATTTTACCCTGTTTTTTTAATAGGGGAAAAATCCTATGAAAGCATCATTGTGAAATACTTGATAGATTTCCAAAAAAAGGTTTAATAAATGTGAATAAATACCATTCGTTTCGACCGATAGGATAGCATGTGGACATACAGATTTTGCTCAGTTACATATTACATTCGTAGTGTTTATTATTGCTATTACTATATTTTGATAATAACCTGACACTTAGTGTGTTATTCGAAACCAGTCTTTAGATACACATTACTTGTTTGTGCTATGTACCAAATGCTACACAACGACTATATTAAGTATTAAATTTCATATCTTATCAAATAAAAGTGACTGTATTAAGTATTGTATCTCTTGCTTTATACAGCAAATGCTACATAGCGACTGTATTGAGCATTACATCTCATGTTTTAGTCAACAGTTGCTATACAATCACTGGTTTCTTAGAGACGTTGTAAACCGGGGTCACTTTAAACATAATATTTACACATTCATATATATATATATTTATAAGTAAAATGTTTCGTTTTTGCTTCAACAGTGGAGGTTTCATTGATACTTCAACGCACACAACTTACACGTGAAGTTGCGTCCTGTATTTAGTGTTTACTGTTTGTCATACTTAGTAGAAAAGGAAACACTGGTATCACACAAGCTGCTTCTTATATTCCAAGGAATTTTTAATACGAGTAACATAACCGGGGGCATGTACCCCCACCACAATTACGACCCGTTACGAAGCGCTCGTTTGAATGGGAATAGATATTTGTGTATAACTGTCTTGGAAAAACCACTGTTTCAGATATGAATTTAATGGTTACGGTTAATATAGCGACCCAAATAGTCGAACCTCTCCAAATTCAACTACATTCTGCTTCTATGCACCCAAGTGCTAGTTTATTATAGCTTTTTTGATGGAATCGGATATTTTAAAGAATATGGAAGATATATATATATGCATGCATTTATTCTCGTGTTTGTGCTCTACAATTTAAATATTTAATCAAACTCGCCTTTATCATTTCCTGCGATCTTTGGGAGAATTCTTCTCAACGTCAAAATCTAATAAGGTTTCAATATAAATATCAAATAGAAATTTCACAAATAATTCTTCCAATGAGACTGACCCAACCTGGACTCGCAATCCAAGGGTCGAGGGTTCGAATTCTTGTTGCATCAAACGTGCTCGTCCGTTCAGCCTTGTGGGCTTTATAATGTGACAAATAATCCCACTATTCGTTGGTAAAAGAGTAGCCAAAGAGTCGGCGGTGGATGTTGATGACTAGCTATCTTCCCTCCAGTCTTACACTGCTAAATTAGGGAGGGGTAGCGCAGATAGCCCTCGCGTGGCTTTGCCAAATTTCAAAAAAACAAACAAACAAACCAATGAGATTAATTTCATTTTTGTGATTCAACACATGTTTGTATCTTTCTTTTGCTTATGTAAAGGAAAATAGCAGAACACAGATTCTGTGTATAAACCAGAAGTGTTCGTTCTTCGTGCCATAAAGTTTTGATCAATCTCGCAAAACGTGGTATACACCTTGAGAACACTGCAGGAGTGTGCGTTTTTATGTACAGCGAAGCCACATCTGGCTATCTGCTGCAGCCAGCGAGGAGAATCGAACCTCTGATTTTAGCGTTGTATTTTCATAGACTTATCGCTGTCCCGTCGAGAGACTCACCACAGGGGAGTGGCACAAAAAGGCCGATGTTTGGAAAGAATTCCCTCCCCTAATATCATCTACAGAGTTCCTAAGCGTTTCTTCCACGCCTTTAGCGTTCTTCACCAAATGTTGAAGGCATTCCGCCGGGGAGGTACGCAGGGTGGTCAGCACTTGGATGGGATCCTGCTATTTTCCTCCTCGGAAGACAGTGTGTATCTGCATGTGTACTCCTTTCACGTCTACTGTTCGTCACCAGATTTGACTTGCGCTTTTAGGGATCACCGGGAATGATATAAAAAAGAGCGTCAGAATTATCAGCCCAAGATTTTTTCCCGGGGATTCTGCATTGAACGAATATGTCAGCTCGTATGTCTAGAGTGCTTTCCAAACGTATTCATCCCCTACAGTAATGTCACATTTTGAAAAAAATACAAATAAGGTAAACAATTCCTTTAATGCACTCGTTTTTATTCAAAACTCTACTGATCAAACTTGACACTGTTACGTGTAAAGGAGACTGAATGTTAGCAAAACCTGCAAAGAAAATACACAAGTTGAAATTTGCTGATTGCACAAGTATTCAGCTCCTTAACTCAGCTCTTAGCGAAAACTCCTTTGGAAGTAGTTACAGCCGTGAGTCTTTTCGCACAGGTCTATACCAACTTTGGACAATGGAATTGTGTAATTTTTGTCCATTCTTCCTACCAAAATTGCTTCAGTTCTAACATTCGTCGGGGTTCGTTGGTGGGTTACAATCTTCAAGTTTCGCCATAAAATTTCTATTGGATTCAAGTCAGGACTTTGATTGGGCCACTTCAGGACTATCACTTTCTTCTTTTGAAACAACTTTATTGTGGTTTTGGTCGTGCTTTGGGTATTTGTCCTGCTAAAATGTAAATTTTGGACCCAAATTTTGATTTTTTGGGTGACTCAACCATGTCTCCCTCTAGGATTCGTCTTTGCTTTGCACCATTCATCTTTCCCTCAGTCTTAACAAGCTTTCCAGTTCTTGCTGATGAGAAGTATTCCCATAACATGATGCTGCTGCCACCATGCTTGATAATTTGAATGGTGTTGACTAGGTAACGTGTTGTGTTGGCCTTGCACCAGCCGTAACGCTTTGAATTTAGACAAAAACCCAAGTTTTATCTCGTCTGACAATAACACCTTCTGCCACATGCCTTTAGTATCATTTACATGCTTTGTGGCGAACTTCATACGAGATTTTAAGATGATTGTTCTTCAGTAATGGTTTTCTTGCTACTTACCCATATAGGCCAGCTTTGTGTATATTGTCGATGTATGAACACTGTTTCACATCTTAAATGTGGAACTTTGCAAATCTTTCAAACCTACTGTTGGCTTCACAGTGGCATACCTAACCAATTCCCTGCTTGTCCGTCTGCTTAGTTTGGAAAGGCGGCCTGATCTGGATAGTATGAACTATATTCAACTTCTTAATGATTGACTTTACTCTACTCAAAGGGATAATCAGCGACTTTGAAATTATCTCGTAACCTTCTCCTGACCTGTACTATTTTACCACTTTATCTCTAATTTGTTTAGTAAGCTCTTTTTCTTCATGACTGGTTTCTTGTATCAGTGTTTGAGCTGTTGCTTGAATAGATACGTTTACTCTGAAGTCAAGTTACACCCCTTTGATTACATACATACAGAGATCATTACGCTAATTTTGTGACCTTTCAAGCTAATCTTTTACATATGAATTACTTTAGGGTTGCCACAGCAAAGAGATTGAATAATTATGCTATTAAAAATATTATATACATTTTTTTGAAAATCAACGATGTTCAAAGTGTGAACACTTTGTAGAAGAGTGTGTATTTTATAATAGCAAAGCCACATTGGTCTATCTGCTGAGTCCGCCGAGGGGAATCGAACCCATGATTTTAGCGTTTTAAATCCGTAGACTCACCACTGAAACCAGCGGGGAGCACACTTTGCATGAGGGGGTGAATAGTTTTACTAGGCACTCTATATCCAATTGATACGAACACACATGTAAATACGTATGTTGATGTTAAACATATTGCTAGATTTATCATTGTGATCCCATCACTCATAGCGAAAAGCCGTCCATTCTTGTAGTACAAATTTAGTTTACAATAACTTTTATTTCCCCGATCTATTCATATACGCACCAAGGTGACTCAGGAATTTATCAGATAGCCCATTATGTCGCTGTGGGCTTAACAATAAATAAATTGCACACACTATCAAAGTCAAAATCGCTTTTGTTTATTTTTTGGGTGTCCAACGATATATATATATAGCAATAACAAACTGTGACCCAATTCTCATGAAGAATAGGTTCTTGAAATACATTTCTTCATAAAAAAAAGAATTAACTAGCCCAATTTGGGTTTCAAGGCCAGCCAACGTGTTGTTTTTACACCGCACCTGCATTTATGAACAAAAAACTGTCTGTTTTCTCTACATTTTTAAGACCTTTCACCCAACTGTGTTTCATCTCTACTATGTGGAACGTAAACACGTGCAGAAGCTTAGAGCCATACTTAATTACCATTCATCACTATGGCATCCGGATTTTACGTGTCTCCTCTCCTCTGGTTGTGAAGACAACTGAAAGTGATTCTGGTAAACTTAGAAAATTTTTGTTCTCCGCCTCCCTAGATCTTGGCCTTGAAATAATCCGCCACAAAGACAATTAGTCTTCCGTTAATGTGGAGCCAAGGCCAGCAGCAGTTCTGTGATTTCCTGCCACATCTACCAGTCGTCCTCTTTGACCGCAACGACCAGAGTGTTACGGTGTTCAGCAGTAACTCACTGCAGTAGGGTCACAGAGTACGAGAACTTTGTTATTAAAATCTACCGCCCCGCTACACAGCAACTAAAAAGACGAAAAATCGACAACTCGGAGAAAACAAAAGTAAAACTTACGTAGAATTTTCTTGCCTTCATCAGTAATTTAGCAGAAGAGACATACATATAAATGTAGTCAAATAATTACAGTCCTCAAACCGATGCTAATTTATCTCCTTTCTCAGAGTCCACTTGTCTGCACACGCATGCAGATTTTATATTAAAACTATCAAATTTCTTTTTCGAGAACTTAGGCCTAAATTTAGTTGTTGTGTGTTCAGTAGGAATCAATGTTCAAAATATTCTGTTTATTATTATTATTAAAGTTATTGTATGTGCTCTGTCAGCATATGTTGTCCCCCAGTGACTCAGCGGTATGTTTGCGGAGTTACAACGCGAGAAACCGTGTTTTGATGTCTATGGTGGGCAGAGCACAGATAGCTCATTATGTTGTTTTTGCTTACCTTCAAATGAACAGCATATGCTATTTTCTGTTTTTTTTAAAGTCTACACGAGAAAAGAAAGGTATTCTGAAATTTTTACTGTGTGACATTCGAGAATACGCAACAAGCTTACATTTAATTTTAAATAATATATTTTTTAATCCATTTTAACAATGAGGATCTAGAAAACGTTAATTCCAGCTTATCGATTTTGATACCAAGGTGTTAGAAAACGTCAATTCTAGATTATCGACATTAAATCGGTTTTAACACTGAGGAGTTAGAAATCGCTAATTATAACTTATTTACTTTATTATCGGTTTTAATTAACACCATGGAGTTAGAAAACATTAAACTAGCTGATTAATTTTTAAACCAGTTTTCATACCGTGATGCTAGAAATCATTGATTAACACAATATTAAAGAACAACTAAAGAGACTTTGTTCAATATAGGCCATCCTGTCTACTAAATTAAGCATTAGAACACTCAAAACTAGCTCTTATCATTCAAATATTTATCAAGTTTTCCTTTAAACACCCTTAAACGAACTGTATCTACCACATATAAAAGTAGCCCATTCCAAAGGCTAATCATCCTGTTAGAAAAAATAAAGCTATTTTAGCTGACAATTACTCCTATCGTGCTAGAATTTATATTTGTTCTTTAGTCCTACCATTCTTATCATTAAATATGAAAAAAAAACATAATGTGTCAATGTTATAAATTCTCTTAACAATATTAAACACCTCTACCATATCCCCTACAGTAGGTTATAATTATTTTGTTTTTCAAAAGAAAACAAGTTGAGAGATATTAAGCTATCTTCTTATGACAACCTTTCCATTTCAGATATCACACTAATAGCCATCCTATGAACCAATTCTAATACTTCATTGAATTTTCTAAGGTAAGAAGCTCGAGAATGAACACAGCACTTTAAATGTGACCTATACAATGACATTATACCCTTTTTAAATTTGTATTCATTATTTTTGTAGATACAACCTAAAATCCCATTTGCTCTTGAATGGCTTATGAGATTTAACAACTAGAACACCAATATCTCTTTCTTCCCTGATACTGTTAGCGTTATTCCCCCTAAAATTATGTTCGTACTTAAAATTGTGAATTCCCACATCTACTATCTTACATTTGTTATAATTAAAAGCCATCTGCTGTTTATTTGTCCAATTCACTAAATGACCTACATCCTTTTATAAGTTAGCGACATATTTGTTATAGCTTGCAGTACCCAGAATTTTAATGTCATCAACAAATTTAAATAACTTGCATACCATTCCTTCATCTTTGTCATGGATTTAAGTCAATAGAACAAATGAACCCCGAGTTACTCCATTCGTAAGATTAATCAAGTTTGAATGAACTCCATTTATAACAACCTTTTGCTACATTTTGTCAGTTTTCTATCCAATGAGTTAACCTTTCGCCCTCACCTACTGAAATAATGTTTTTAGAAATACTTTTACGTCTAATGCTTTCTAAAAATCCAAACATATTATATACACACCGGTATATTTGTCTATATAAGCTATGGGTGTAGGCAGGCCGGACTTCTGGCACCTGGGCGAACACAATTTTTAAAGAGAGTAAACAAATTCTAGCTATAACTTGACATATTCGGAAAAGTATAAAAAAAAGACAAAAAAAAAGACGATTGCGTTGGAAGATGTCTGCCATGTTGCCGATAAGGAAAAGCATTCACTTACATTGGTGTAATAAATTTACGCTGCAATTCTTTTTTCTCCTTATAGTTAATATAATGCAGACGAGGTAAGTGTTATTGCGTATTATGCGTATATTAATGACTTACATATAAGGTTTGTTAATTATAATTGCGAATGATATAGCCTTAAAATTTAGTTACACATTATACTGTTGCGGCACCATTTTTGAATGGATATACAACTCTAAAAACCAGTGGTGGGCAGAGCACAGATGGCCTATTATCTACCTTTGAGCTTAATTACAAAACTATCAACAGGTCTTTGGGATGTTACAGGGCGATTATTCGTTGTATACTCACAATGAAATACAAGCGCGTAAGGCTTGCGACTCGTAATCCGAGGGTCTCGGGTTCGCGCCCGCGTCGCGCCAAACATGCTCGCCCTCCCAGCCGTGGGGGCGTATAATGTTACGGTCAATCCCACTATTCGTTGCTAAAAGAGTAGCCCAAGAGTTGGCGGTGGGTGGTGATGACTAGCTGCCTTCCCTCTAGTCTTACACTGCTAAATTAGGGACGGCTAGCACAGATAGCCCTCGAGTAGCTTTGTGCGAAATTCCAAAAACAAACAAACACAATGAAATAAAACTAGTATTTTATGGAAGTAATTAAATTTTTCCGTTTGAATTTCTTTCAAACGTTTCCATTTTATATTTAACAATTCATTAATTATTATTATAAAGTGAATATTATGAAATAACTTATTCAACAACCCATACGTGTCACGTTTACAAATTTTGTTTTAACTAAATTTAAGTCAAACAAAATAGGCAACTGTTAAATGTTGAATA
Source organism: Tachypleus tridentatus (assembly GCF_004210375.1). Taxonomy (NCBI): domain Eukaryota; kingdom Metazoa; phylum Arthropoda; class Merostomata; order Xiphosura; family Limulidae; genus Tachypleus; species Tachypleus tridentatus. Next base: position 98,067,283 of record NC_134826.1, read on the forward strand.
AATTTATAAAAATATTATTACTGTAAGCTTAAAAGAAAACGAATTAAAAAGATAAACAAAGTCATTTATTCATCCTTAAAGCACTTGTAACAAACGTTTTTGGGACTAAAAAGTAATGATCACCTTTTTTTTTTTCACTTTGGCTGTCTTTGGTGTATACAATAACTTCTTCAGAGAATCTAGAATTATTAGAAAAACAAAATTTTCCTCAAGCGAAATCATGCTGGTTGTCCAGCAATATTTTAAACTTTCTTAAATGATTTTGAGAAGCATCTTTTATTAAGTTCTTACTATTGACATTAAACTAAGAGGTGAGCGATTCTAAGATTGTTTTATGCAGTTGAGTTAGATACTCTGTACTTTAGCAGTGTAAGACTAAAGGGAAGGCATCTAGTCATCACCACCCACCGCCAATTCTTGGGCTACTCTTCTACCAACGAATAATGGGAATGACCATCACATTATAACTCCACAACGGCTGAAAGAGCAAGCATGTTTGGTGCGATGTGTTTTGAACCTTTGACCCTCGGATTATGAGTCGTGTACCTTAACCACCTAGCCACGCTGTTCCCATTAAGATACGTTAATTCACTGGTTGAGGCCAGTTGGCATATTAAGTTTAGGAGCATCGTCACAAATTGATCAGAACGTTTCATTGCAATACCGCAATCATACTTTTATAAAATATTCCCATCTCCTGTGAGCCAGTGATAATCTTACAGGCTTACAACGCTAACATTCTGGCTGCTGGAATCCATGTGGTGGAAAGAGCATAACAGTAATTGATAGAATAAATAAATAACAATTTAAATATATATCATAGCTGTTGCTCTGAAAGTCCTAAAACGAACTTAATACATTACTTAATGTCTTTTGAGTGAAATAAACTAATAATTAATGGGCATAAGGTCAAAATTAGGTTTTAAAATGTTATTATGCTTACGAATTGTAAAATGTGTATTTACAAGTTTTTGTTTAGTTGCGAAAGGTCCCAAGTTTTTAAAGCGTCTTAACTGGAAGTGAATGAGGGGTCAAACACAGTTGCCCACACGTGTACATGACTGTTTTAACTTTTGGTATTTAATATTTCTGAAATGAACGCTAGAATTATGTTTGTTTGTTTGTTTTTGAATTTCGCGTAAAGCTACACGAGAGCTGTCTGCGCTAGCCGTCCTTAATTTAGTAGTGTAAGACTAGAGGGAAGGCAGCTAGCCATTACCACCTACCGCCAACGAATAGTGGGATTGATCGTAACATTATAACGACCCCACGGCTGAAAGGGCGAACATGTTTGGTGCGACGGGGATTTGAACCCACCACCCTCAAATTACGAGTCGTACGTCTTAACCCACCTGGCTATGCCGGGCCTCTAGAATTATGTAACTCAGAGTTTCTCATTTCCGCTATAGGTCGTAAGTTCCTAAACTATTGTCGAGCCACTTCCTAGGGGTTGCTTGAAACCCCAAGTTGTAGCTTAATAAAAGTTAAATACAATTAATTGGATCGGCATAGTCAGGTAATTAGGGCACCTGACTCGCAATCTGAGGTGGCAGGTTTGAATTCCTGTCCCACCAAACATGCCTGCCCTTTCAGCCGTGGGGAGAGTTATAACGTTACATCCCACTATTCTTTGGAAAAATTGTAACCCAAGAGTTGACGATGGGTGGTTATGACTAGTTGCCTTTTTTCTTGTCTTTCAATGCTGAATTAACGACGGCTAGCATAGATAACCCTCGAGCAGTTTTGCGCGAAATTCAAAACAAACAAATTACAATTGATAGTTGATGGTCGTTCATGGTAAGATGATAAATTTTGGAAAGATTTGAATCTCATGGTTTAGGTAATCAACGTTAAAATATGGACACGATAAAGAGCAACATCAAATGTATTCTGTTTTGCATAAAATTATGCTGTTGTCTATTTGAAATGATATACGAGAAGAGATACTGAACCCGTCAAAGTTAGTAAGTTACTAGAGAGCCAAACATTTCTTTGAATAAGATAACGCGCTATGTTTCGAAGTAGTAAACACGATTTCCTTTTGTAACATGGAAAACGACATCCCACTACTCTAACCAGCTGAATAGGAAAACATATTAAATAATAGATTACTTACTCACAAGAAGACCAAAACGGCTTTAGAAAATACCGACAAACAACTGATCACTTAATTAAGGTAACAGAGGAGATAAACATTTTAACAAAAACTACTGCACATTAACAGAGAAAACAGTAAACAATTTTAATAAAGTCTACTGCACAGCCGGATGTTTTCTTGTCTTAGAAAAAGCATTCGATAAGATTTGGCACAACTTTCTTAAATATAAACTGTTCAAAATTGGACTTCTGACTGAAATTATTCACGGTTATCAAACTTCTTGAAGTGTAGTAACGTCAGAGGAAAGCATCTTCTCTGATATCTTCATCTCCAACGTAGGAGTCCCACGAGTAGGAGTACTTAGTTTTATCATGTTCATCATGATGCTTTTAAAAGACCCAAATTTCACACAATGCTCATAGTTCGCAGATGATGTGGCCACTTGGAAGAGTGTCCCAAATCCTATAACAGCATCGTACTATATACAACCACTATTAAACAAAATAGAGTAATTCTGTAATAATTTGGGAATAAAAAATATACATATAAAATAAAACACAGGTCGTATTATTCGTAAAATCAACTAAAGAAAACAAAACCTTAATTAAATATCAGAAACACTTTTCAGAGCCTCCGAACCTGCAAGATCCTAATGGCTAATTTACGATTTCAAACTAACGTGGATTAAACATATTAAGAGTATCAAAACGCGCATCGTTTCTGGCCCAGAGCGGGGTAATAATCAAGGGGCTTCACCTGACAATACACTCAAAATATATAGAATTTATATCAAGCAAGTCATAGAATGCGTCTGCACGGCATGGTTTCTAACACACACATAGAACATCTACTAAAAACACAAAACTTTTTACTCACAAATAAAAGTTTTGAGACGTCTTGATTGGGTAATGAAAAAATATGTTATAAATGTACAACACTTACTATTTTACGTACATACTCAAACAACTTTCGGTTATTTTGACAAATTTCCTGAAAACTCAGTCAAATATATTTAGAAAAATAAAAACAAATAACCTAACGAGTTTTTAGAGAGATGTATCATACTTGAAGGACAAAATCAGAAGTACCTTTTGCCAATAAATAAATACATAATATTATTAAAACGGCCACATAGTACTAGGCATTAAAAACTTTTCCCGATATATTTATATTTTTTAAAAAAGGTTATTTTACCTATACTAAAATGAATGTATTCGTGTTTATTACATTACCACTGAAATACTCTGTAAGTGTGAACGCAGGACTTTGTAAAGACCTACATCAACGATTTGTACGCAATTACGTAAAAATTGATTATATGAACCCATAATATGCACAAGGCCTTAAAATGGCAATGCTGAATTTTACTTACCGACGCTAAAAAAAAAAATCTAACATTCTGTAACTCTGGAAAATATTGACGAAAAAATTATATGTGACTTAAATAAAACCTCAGCAACATGAACAGAACATTATAAGCGCGAAGCCCGTAGAGACATCTTGCGGTGTAAATTCGATTAAACTACAACACCAAGAAGCAAAAGTTTTAAACAATAAAAATAATAAAAAATCATTTTAGAAGGTAATCGAAATGAAATCTGAATCATTTGATACAGCAGTAAAAAATAAAAGAGCAAAAATATATTGTTGGGAGGGGCTGATAGAAGGAACACCTAACTCTCCCAGGGCCTAAAAAAACCGATATAGTGAATGATTTGCTAGAAAGTTCTTTAAATGGTAGAAGTTATTTAGGTCGATGTTTATAAATAACACTAACTTTTACACAAAACCGCAGGCCCGGCATGGCCAAGCGTGTTAAGGCGTTCGACTCGTAATTTGAGGGTTGCGGGTTCGAATCCTGGTCGTACCAAACATGCTCACTCTCACACATAGTTCTTACACAACCACCAGAGCATTCTTTTGATGGCTAGAGTGACTTATCCACCACTTTGCTTATCATAATTAAATGTTTCTTGCCAAATATTCTGTAAAACTATAACATCTCAATACATTAGAAATACTCAAAAGTTTTATGACATCAGCACAATTTACTAATTTATTAGTCATAATCAGATGTGTTACAAGAAAGACCAACTTACAGTTTATAAGTTGAAAAACACAATCTTCGTTGACAAATGTTTAATTTCAAAACTCGGAAAATTATGAAGTAACTTTTATCAATCAATCAAAGTGTGTTATTGTAGTTGAGAAACAACTACTTTTCATTTATTCTGTATAGGTCACCAGTAGTTTAGTAACATTTATGAATTCATAAAGTACGTTACACCAGTTCACAAGCAATTATTGGCCACATAATTTCTAAGGTAATAGGTACCAATCCCTGATTTTAGGTGAGGGTTGATTTTCAGATGATAGCAGTTTAAACGTTACTAGAATAAGGTTTGAATGAGTAACGCAGCTAAACATATCAATTCTAATATCTAATAGAAATGCATTCTATTCATATTCTTCTATTCTTCATATTAAAAGCCTTTCAGTGGCACAGCATTATGTCTATAGACTCACACCGCTAAAAACCGGGTTTCGTGGTGGGCAGAGTACAGATAGCCCTATGTGTAGCTTTGTGCTTAATTCTGAACAAACAAATCATATTAAAAAAGCTAAAACAATTTCCGAATCTCTGATTCCTATAAATCCAGCAGAAATGAAGTACTTAGTATCACCATAAAAAATGTCTGATAGCTGGACTATGATATGTTCTGAAAACTAAACAGTATCATTTGCTTTTCAGAATAAATATTTTCACGTTCTATACTCAGAAATTCGTACAGTTACGGCTTTTAATGTAGAGATTGCACCGGATATACGGTATTTAGTTACTCGTTAGGTTTGTGAGAAAAAGTGTTTACTTAGCCATCGCGTGGATTTTGTTGTAGTTACAACAAGCATATTAAAAAGGTGTGTATTACATAGCATATCTATCTATGAGAAAAAATGTTTTTAAGATTATGCACGTGCAATAACATAGTCCTTTCTCACGCAAAACCTGGATACTTTATCATTAACACCATTAGCCATTAACACGCAACAACGTTATATTTTCCAGCTCTTTCCCATGCAACGTCTGAACGCTTTGTTATTTACATCCTTAGACTTTCCAACAAAATGACATTTTATTTCTCAGACAAAAACAAACACTGTTTGATGTTGTTTGTTATTATGCACAAAGGTACACAAAGGGCTATCTGTGCTCTGCACATCACAGTTATGGGAACCCGGTTTCCAGCGGTATATGTTCACAGACATGCTACTGAACACTGCTTCATGCAACGTGTAACTTTCATTACAATACTTTTTTCACGAAACATCAATATCAGAACTTTATTATACAATATTACTATAGGTTACCATAAAACACAGTAATACTTTCATTACGTAATATCATAAAAACTAAAACTACGATTTTGTCTCGTAATACTGGCTTATTTAACACTTTCATGAAACGGTAATAGATAATTTATTTAGGCTTTAAATTTTCCACCATAACATAATATATTTACTGAACACCGTAACATTCTTTACGTAATATGATATGTGCCATAAACGTTTTTGCATGATGATAACACCATAATTTTACAATATAACATTATGATGACTTTTCACACAAAATTATACCATTTCTTCAAATATTATTATAGCACTTTCTCACGTGGCATTAAAGCACATCCCACGTGACACTATAATGATTTCCTATGTAAGAGTGCAGCATTTTTTCACGTCCTTTTATGAACCATTACCTTGACGTAAGAAGGTCAAAGCTGGTTACTAGCAGAAGGCTATAAAAGGATAGATCTAATCTATCTTCTAGCGGGCCATAATTTGTGGGCGCTCACAGAACGCTTTTTATCCTTCTCAGCTATTTCAATCAGAGGGCGCTCCTAAAACAGGCAATTAAAGGAATATATTAGAATACGACACTCCCTATACATACATTTGATTAACGTTACTGAAGAATAAAAGCGTGAACAGCGTATTCTAGTCAAAACAGCTAACCTATTGAAACAAGTAACCTCTTGTGTAGCATTGCACTTAACAAAAACATTCAAGCTTCTACCTGTGATTGATTATTTTTGTAGTTTTTTTAATTTAATTACAATCCCTTCTGTTTTAATAATAATGTATACATAGATATATACACATATAATTAATTATAGTCAAAGTGAGCAATTACAATATTATCAAATTATGATACAGAATGCTTGGTAGTATTTTTAATGAAGGGATGCAAATCCGTTTTTCTAGTAAAATACCTATTAATAACTTCTATAAAAAGCTCTTGGCAAGAGCTTTTTATTCGTGATTTTAAGGCAAGGTATGAATTCGGTAGTAAACTGATATACACAAAACGTAGACTCTCAAGGATTAAAAACTAATGGTTTGAAGCCTCTAAAATAATTTTATTTCATGAGAAGTTACACCGAAACAGTCACCACAGAATGAAGCGTTACAATGGGAATAAAAAAGAAACAAACACACACACAAACAAATACAACTGCAGCATGGCTAAATCGGAAAGTACAAACAGGCTTAAGGTCGCAGTACAGAGAAATAATATAACAAAAGATTCTACCAAGTGACTTTTACTGACCTTTTTATAGTTCTTTTAGCCGAAACTTAGCCGTGAAAGCGTTATAATGTGACGCTCAATCTCACTATTTGTTGATAAAAGAATAGCATTAGAGTTGACGGTGGATAGTGATAACTAGGTAGCTGCCTTTCCTTTTGTCTTTCATTGCTAAATTAGGGACGGCTAGCGCAGATAGTCTTTGTGTGGGTTTGCGCGAAATTCAAAATAACCAACTAACCAATTAACCGAAACGTAACTATTTTCTTTTTCCTTAATTCTTTAAGCAGCATTAATTTTTTTGTCTTTTAATAACAAACTTACATCTCGGTATGCCTTAAAGCTTTTTTAACAAGTAAACAAGTGCCAAAAAGCTGAAGCTTTTTAAATAGATTAACAAACTTCAAACTTGTATTGTGTGTGAACAGATAACTGCTGTGTCCGTTAACTCCCAGTGGCACAGTGGCATGTCTGCGGACTTATAACGCTAGAAACTGGGTGTCGGTAACGTGGTGAGCAGTGCACATATAGCCCATTGTCTAGCTTTATCCTTAACTAGAAACTACTTTAAAATTCCTGCTATGTTTGTTAAACTTCTGAAAATAAACGCTAGTCATCACCACCTCCCATCAACTCTTGCGCTACTCTTTTACCAACGAACAGTTTGACTGCTCATCCTATGTTAATTTCATTGTTATCACCGTACGTTTCCCTTTTAGTGATTACATATTTTCGTGTGTGTGTTTTCTTATTGCAAAGTGGAATCGAACCCCTGATTTTTAGCGTTGTAAATCCGTAGACATACCGCTGTACCATCCGGGTTCTGTCATATTTAGCATAAATATTTTCCACGTACCATCATTAAATGAGACGATAAGCATAACACAATAACTAGAACTTTTTCAGGGTATCAATAAGTTATTATGAACAGTGTCACTTGCAATAAAACATTTACTTTGCTTTGAAAGGATTGCTAAACGTTACAAATAAAGCTCATTAACACCTAAACAATAACTACCTCTAAAAATGTCTCGGAAATTAAAAGAATTGTCATGTACCAAGGAACAAAAAGTCTCATCTAAGTACACGATCTTTATCACCATGTTTAAAACATCTGTTAAGCTACGTTTATGTACAATTTTGGTTTATTTCTGTTGCTGTAATAAAAAACTTTAGCAAAATCTAGTTACGGCAGTGAGCAAACACAATGAAATCCGAAATTATAGAGACAATAGGCTAAGTAAAAATGCACTCAAATTCAAAGTTTGCAGAAAAAAAAGTGAAATTAAAATAACCATCCTAGGAACTGGGCTTTATATGTCTTACAATTAAAATGCACGGAATCACTTCAGTACTTTCTGAACGGATAAAACACGTAAAAGCATCTTTAAATTAAAACTTAAAGGAATACTGACTTTAGACAGAAGCCTTTCTTGATTTTTTTGGCGCACAACTACTCGATGAACTAACCAATATGTGTTCGTCTATGCGAACCAAGATATTTTCGTCATAAATTCCAACGCATATCATTGAGCCATCAAAGAATGAATTTACATCTCTTCTTATGACCAGCAAAGATAAGATGGCATAGCACATAATATACTTCCTGTGATATTGCTATTCTTATCTAATGATATTTTAATATTTACTGAAAATATTAACATGCTCTACTGTTTACAAAAGTACCATGGAAGACAAATCCATGTATGTACAATTCTTATAAAGTTCATTAAAAACTTTACTTAAAATTATTCATTCAAAACGAATTATTTGTTAATAAAATCCACAGAATAAAAAACTCTTCTACAATTTTTTACAGTATTAAAAGAAAAAATAACGATAAAAAGTAATTAGTTTTGGCATTACATTAAAACTCTCAAAATTGGCTCAGCAGTTATTCTGAGGGTTTATAACGTAAAAATACTTTATAAGTAAAATTTATCTAATATTATATATTAATCATTCAACAATCTGTATATTTGGAGCAAAACAATATTACTTATAGTTGGCTCCACAATGATGCAGTGGTATGCCTGCGGACGTACAACGCTATTAATCGTGTTTCGATACCTGTGGTGGGCAGAGCACAGATAGCCCATTGTGTAGCTTTGTGATTAACTTTAAACAAACAAACTAACTAATAGTTGACATTAACATGCTTTATCTCACTGTATTAGTGCATAAAGTGTGTAGTTTTGTGCTTAGCAACAAATAAACAAATTAATCAACTATGTAATATAGCTAACTTAAAAAATAACTTAAACATTTAGATGAACTGTAAGAAATAAAATGTTCTCAATATTTAATCTATTGGGTCAGATAAATCTGATTTTAAAATTTTGCTTTCATTTAATATTCAATTATACTTTTGTACGACAAAATTATATTGTGACCCAATAATATTGTGATTATATTATAACTTCTGATTTCGTGAGCCGAGCAAACAAAAGGAAACGAAAACGATATCTAAGTCCTCCAGATAATTAATATCTGTGTGTAACTATTTTTAATTGAATTTACATTATAAGTGAATAAAACATATATATATATATATATTTCTTAATTATTAATTAATAAAAATGTTTTCACTTAATACTAAAGAACAATTGTTTGATTTTATGACGTGGATGATTACTGTCAAAATATAACAGGGCTTAAGAATTACTCAGTTTAGAATGAGTATTTCTAAAACACATTTTTAAATATCTCAATTAATATATTTAAAAAGTACTTTTGTTTTAGTTTAGCTAGAAGCAAAACTACTTTCTAGATCTAGCTGTTCTATATAATATAAAGAACGTTTCCCAGTCAAATGTTTCGCTTCAGAGTACGAAAACTTCTTCAATATTCTGTTGTAAGGTTGTTTTCTGATTGGCTGCTTCCTTTAAATCATCTCTTGAATATAATTCAGCCTACAGTTAAAGTTTCTACAAAATTAAACACTATAGTAAATTGTAAGCCATGTTTATAATCAATTTAACTGTACTACACAACCGTAGAAAAGAAGCAACTTAGTTGTAGAAAATAACTCAAAATACCCGAGAGCTAACACAGATAGAAATACTTCGTTAAAAAAATCCTGACTGATTCACTCTATGTGCTAGAAACAATTCTCTATCTTTTAAACTAATTCCTCAGCTATCTTCTTGATGCTTCGCTAACTCAGTACTTGTAATCTATTCTCGGATCTACTAGTAAATTTAACATCAAAGTATTAGAACTTTCTCGGACTTAATTAACATTATGCATTATCCAGTTAATACACAAATTAAAAATACAGTTTACAACACTGCCTCCTTCCTGAACTAAGAAGTCTCTTGAACAGTCCTAATATAAAATAATTATAACAATAAAACACTACTCTAAACTCTCCGTTCACAAAGTTTTTTGGTAGTTTTTTTCTTCTGATGCACATAGTATAGACATGTGTTGGTATGTTGTCCCTTATTGTCACTGATCGTACAGTTGCTGGGAGAATTTTTGGTAGATAGGTGGTATAGTGAGCCAACTGGTAGCTCCATCTTTAACGATTCTCTGGAAATAGTCTCGACAGGAATTCTGAGTTCTTCAGCAGGTTAATTTCCGCTGGTTGGCTGTTTCTGTCACTGACATACTTTTAAAATAGAGAAGGGTGAATTTTGTCTTTAATTTTCTATCTTTCTCAATTCCTTAAACTACACCATTGATTATAATTTTTCTACTACAGCATGTGACCCCTCGCAGTACCTGTTTAACTTTGGAATTCATCTGGAATTGCAGCAGAAGTTGTACAGCTATACCAGGTCACCTCGATGGAATTAATTCTTATCAACATCAATCTCATAGGGATTTTAAATTTTATCACTAGTTAATTTAAGCCTTCCTCAAGTAAAGTCATGTTGAGCATTGATGGCATTTCTTAATCTTTTTTAGATATTCTGTGTAAGGCTGAGTAATTATTCTCTGGATAAGAGTACAGAAGATCCATTGGCATTGTTAAGTTCTCTTCTAAGCATTAGTTAGTAAGATGAGTTACTTACAGATTTACATACTGCTCTATGATAACTCGTCAATAACCGTGAAATATATTGATCTATTCTATTGCTTATTCGTATACATAGCTAATTAATATAACAGTGTGCGGCTGCATCTTTCCACCATGCTGTCAGAAGATGGATGAAGAGATGTTTTCCTGGATTTCTTAATCCCATAGATCTGAAACATTTCCGTAAACAAATCTTGCGCAAATTTTTATTCTTGATCAGAATCAAGTTCTTTAGGCACATCAAATTTTGAAAAAAAACTTGTCAACAAGTTATTCACAAGAGTTTATGCTTTCTGGTTAGAAATGACATATGTTTTAAGTAATTTGGTTAAATAGTTCATCACAATCATGATTTATCCATTCCTACTATTACTCTGTGGCAGAAGGCCAAACACATCAATTGCAACTCTCCTTAATGGTGCTCCCATGCCGTTTCCTTTGTGAACCTTTCTTCTCGTAAGATAGTTCACATGTTTTATATCGATGCTCCATAGAACCTCAGCACCTTCTAATGTCTTCTTAACGTCTAAGTCTCTATCTGTTGGAAGGTTGCGACAATAACAGAGTGTTTCAGAATGTAGAGACAAGTAAAGTTATTATTTCTGAATACTGGTATCTTTCCATTTCTAACATAATAAGCTTTTTTGTAATTATAAGGTATTTCACCATGTCAAATAAATCTTTATGTTGAGCTATATAGAGTAGGTGATTAACAAGATGGATTATCTGCACTATTCTTGAATCATAGAATAATTAGTTACAAATTTACATATGTTGCTTGAGCATTTTTTATTTGAATATTAGACCCCATTACCTCATCATCACTGACACTGCTACATTGTGGACTATACTTTGTCATGCTTTCTTTAGGTTGGTATTATTTTCTGTCTTATGATTCGATCTTCTCATAATGTTTATACTTTTCATTAACAAATGGCCTTCAGGATATTGCATCAGCATTTCCGTGGTTCTCTCCATGGTGATGTATGATGTTAAACTTCTATACCGGTAATTCTGGAACAATTTTGCTATTTAGAATTTTCGGCTGTGAAAATTCACCACCAACTTCAGTACTGCATGATCTTTCCATTGTATAATCATTCGTTCATATAAGTAATGATGGATGTTGCACAATACTTCCTTACTACAGCATTCAGTGCCTTACTGTAGTAATGAACAATATGTTATTTTCCACGTTGTACTTGTGACTAAACGGCTCCCACTGCAAAATCCAAGCATCCTTATCTAAAATAAATGTATCTTCCAGAGCTGGGTATGTGAATAGCAGAATAGTGGTTAATTTGTTTTTCAGTTGTTATATGTTTGTTCTTAATCATCAGTCAAACACAGCTTATTTGGCTTTTCAAATAATTTGTGTGTAAAATGATAAAACGATAATAATAAGAGCACAGTCCAAGTAATTCTCTTACCTCACACAGGTTCTTTGGTGTTGGTCAGTTATGGAAAGTGTCAGTCTTTGATGGATCTGTAGATACTCTTTATCTTATGACAAAGTATCTCAGGAAAATTATCTGTTGTTGGAATAATTCACACTTCTTGAAATTAAACTTAAGGTTCTCTTCTCTCAACCACTTCAGAACCTTTTGAACTCTTTATTATAAGCTTATCAAATATCTTCACATGTGTTGACATAATAAAATTATGTCATCCAAAGAGATACATATGACGTCCGAGGGTATTTCACACAAAGCACACTCTATTAATCATTGGAATGTAGTAGGAGTATTACGTAACCAAATGGTAACACGAAATGTTGCCATAATCCATTTCTTGTGACAAAAACTGTCTTCTCTTTATCTCCTTTGTGGAATTGTACTTGCAAATATCCATTTTTAAGATGCAATATTAAAAACCATTTTGATCCAGATAGAACATCCAGGGTTGAGTCAATCCTTGTCAGTGGATAAGCATCATTCTTTGTGACTTAATTCATCTATCAGTAGTCTACGTAGAACCATGTAAAACTAGACTTTTTCTTCACAAGTACAATAGGATTAATACTCCATGCTCTCACTCCTTGTTCTTTCATAACCTTTATTTACTTGAAAGCCACAGCAAGATTTGAAAATGGAAATAATCTGGCTAATTGATGTATCGGGCTGTTTTCAAGTATCAATTTTGTAAGATATTTTATTTATTTAGCTTTAGTCATGAGGTATACAGATCTGGTCATACAACTCTTGTAAATGAGTTGTAAGCTGTCCTTATGTAATGGGTTGAAGTATGACTTTCGATGTTCTTTGATGTGGAATTAGTACCTGTACTGCCTCACACCTTGCAATTTTCCATCCAAGTTTAATAAAAGTTTCTGATTTATTGAGCCTATAGTTCTAATGATGACATCTTTATTATTAAGATTTACGAACGCTTTGCCATCTTTTAATCCATCAGTACATGCTGAAATATTTGGTTGTATTATAGCCCAGTCATTAGACGTAAATTTGTTTTCATCAAGTCTTGGTATAAATATTTCACTTTTTAGTAGTACATTGACTGTTCTTTTTGTTGTCACGGGAAGTACAGTTCCTGATGTAGCAACTATGATTCAGTGCACAGGGTTTTCTGGTTGTAGTCCGTGAAGCTACCATAAACTCGCATTCTTCGCATTAAGTTAGTTTTCAATATCCACCAATATGCACTCTTCCTCAATATCTGCTACCAACTCATTAAGAGTTGTAGAGAAGTTTCCTGCAGTAAAAATAACTTTTGAATGTTCTCATTCTGGTGCTTTATGTCTACTTACTGTTGACACATTTTTTTCAATACCAAATCAGATTAAACTATTGTAGCTCTAAAACCAGCGTCAATAAGCATAATGCAAAACTTCCCAATAATAAACTTGTGAATTCGTAAAATTGTTTCTTTAAATGATGAGCTTCTTATTTCATTTGGGGTAAATGAAGTATTTTCAGCTGATAAGTCCGGCTCATTTCTTTTTACAGTATTTGGTTAACTCTAAGATACAGGGTTTGAGTATTGTCTTCTTGGTGTCTTAATAGCTGTTAATTCCTCACATTCTAAGCTATAACAGTTAGGTTTTTTATATCTATAAACATTCTCTCTTTCAGATATACTTAAGAGATTTTATTCCCTACAAATGTTTGACTATAGTACTTTGAAATATTTCCTTTCAACTTATATTAAAGCATCTATTGTCTTGTGTTTATTCTCTCCCTTCTGTGTAAATAGTTGTCGAACTAATACTTTTAGCTCTTTTAAAGTATCATATTGTAAGTTGATATTTCTATATTACTCGATTTAACGACACCATAAAGTTAAGATGGTGTCTTTCATTGTTTACTTACAACCATAAATGATTCTAGTTCCAACGTCAACTACAGAACCTCTTCTCAGAATGTAACCTATTATACTTTATTTAGCTAATTCTTATATTTTCTTTTGTCTATAGAATGTCTATCATTTCGTGAGGAGCATCTGGATAAAATAATTGAACAATTTTTTTCAAATCTTTTACAAATTCATCTATCGTCTTCTTTTTCCTTCATACCCTATCCTGGAACGTTACTCTGAACACTTTTTCTGATGTAACACATCATACTTGTTAAATAAACAATCACATCTATTTGGAAGCTTACTTAATGTCGTCAAAGCTAGTCCCTTCAGATGGGCAGAAAGATAAACGGTTTATTGTTCACTATTTTACACATTTACTCTCGAAATAATTTCAAACAGAGTCTGATGTGACTCCCATTGTATCTTCTTATTATATTCAATTGATTTCTTTAGTAGCTGATGCTGAACTGCCTAGTTAAAGTGTGGAATTGGATTTGGTAGCGTCATGGCTTCCACATCTACGGAAAACCTCTTATTAACAGATAGCATAGCAGTAGTAGAAAAAGGTTCATAAAATCTTCTTTTATGCCATATTTTGTAGCAGATGGAATCCCAGTTTAGAGCCCTTGAGCAATGAAAGAAATTGGTATACGTAGTTTAATTTTTGCATTTAATAACGTGTACAAAGTAGCTCTATATGCGCGATAAGTGACAAAGATCCAAACACTTCACTGAAGATCTATTTATTGAGTCAATCATGCATCTAGAAACAACTCTTTATCTTCTTAACTAACTCCCTGATGTTTTGTAAACTCCATATTATTTATCTCCCTAGAATGTACTTGAAAATTTGACATCATATCTTTTGATACATGCCATGAATTCTTTAGTTAACAAACACATTAAAATATTAAAAATATAGTTTTCAACAATACCTACAGCTGAACATTTCCATGTACTTTATACCATGTATAATTTTCAAAATCCTGTGATTAAAACAACATAGTTACTATTTTTGTTCCATAAAATGGTTCTATTTTTGACAATAAAAAGTTTTATCACAGAAATAAAAGTAGTTTTAAATCAGTTCAACGGTTTTTCCAAGGCATTTTATACTTATTTTAGAATATAAAGTACTGGATAACATTGCTTTAGCTTGCTTGTAGTTAAGTATAAAACTATACATTGTATTTACAACCTGTGTTCTAGCCATCATAGGTAACGAATTCTTTTAGACTTATTGTTGAGCAATTGGGGCAGGATAACTTTGCAATATAATAGTATTATTGAACTCAAATTTGATTTAATTCATAAAGACACACCAATTAATATAAATAAAATTGTGTGAAGACAGATTGTGTTTGAGGATTTAGAAATAAAATAGGTTATCAGGGGCGAATCCGGGAATTTACAGAAGTGGAAGAGCCCACACAAATTAATATAAGAAAGTTTGTCTTCCGTTAAGAAACTGAATGTTTATTTGAAATTTAAAGTCTAAGATCAGTTCCTGACACTTTCCAATACTTTCTGCAATCCTAGAGAACATCCACTAACGGTACATTCTAGTTCACTCTGTGATTGGTTAATCATAATACGACTAGTGGCATCACCCTGCTAACTCTTACAGGTTACTTAAACGTAAGTAATGGTATTACACTAGTACACGTTGTTATGGATTAATCATAACAAAGCTAGTGCTAAGACTCTAAGTGATTGGTTTACTCTATAATTGGTTAATTATAACTAGAGGTATCATCATGATTTCATTTTTCGTTATTTTATAATACGATGACTAGTGATATCTTTTTTCTTACTGCGTAATAGATAATAATAACATAGCTACAATCACATCTGCAAAGAAAGGCTAATTCCTTGAACCTCTGTGGCAATAGAAAATATTGCATCTGTTGCCTGAGTCAATATCAAACACCTGATATCATCATGTACTGGGATACATCTTTATTTATTCTGTTATGGATTAACCATAACATAACTATTAGTGCAATCAACCTGTGACTCAAATAAGCCAAACCCATCACAAATTATAATAGTAAATATTTTGGTACATTTCATTGTCAATTCTGTCTTGTATAACATAATAAAATTCAACAAAAATTAAATGAGTGAAGCATTTATATTTTTGCCTTGGCAAATTTTAAGGGTGAAATTCAGATAAGCACTTACAATTTGTTTGATAATATGCTGGTTCACAATATTTTTGTGGTAGTTAATGGGTATTTTTGGTTTTATAATTTTATGTCCATGGAAGTGCTATATTTTTTACAATTTTCATTTTAATGATTAAATATTGAACATACATTAAATGTAAATAAACAAAAATGTGAATAAATGAACAATGCATTATGATTTATTTAGTAATTTGTATTAACTTAATTTGGTTGTGGTCCTAACTGCTATTACAGTAGAAATACATCATACCACAATTTTATGTCATAGCATATTATAGTATGTATATAGATTAATAAATAGTACTAATTTCGTTTCAGAATGAAAGTGGACTGAAAAGATGGATGTCTACATTTTCTGCTAAGAGTCAGTAGAAACTACAGAGCTGATTGCAACATTGCTGGCCCGGCATGGCCAAGCGTGTTAAGGCGTGCGACTCGTAATCTGAGGGTCGCGGGTTCGCATCCCTGTCGCGCCAAACATGCTCGCCCTTTCAGCCGTGGGGGTGTTATAATGTGACGGTCAGTCCCACTATTCGTTGGTAAAAGAGTAGCCCAAGAGTTGGCGGTGGGTTGTGATGACTAGCTGCCTTCCCTCTAGTCTTACACTGCTAAATTAGGGACGGCTAGCATAGATAGCCCTCGAGTAGCTTTGTGCGAAATTCAAAAACAAGCAACATTGATGGCAAAGAGGTATGAAGAAACAGCACGAACTAGTGGACTCAGAAATCAACACATTTACATTTAGCCTGGTCAAAGGGTGCATATTAAGTGCAGAAAACCTTTTGCTGTATGGCCAAAAGTATATAACCATCTCTTCTAATTAGGGGGTTCGGCTATTTCAGCCACACCTGTTGTTAACAGGTGCATAAAATCAGGCATACAACCATGTAATCCACATAGAAAAACATTGGCAGTAGAATGGATCGTACTGAAGAGCTCAGATACTTTCAACGAGGCACTGTCATAGGACGGCACCTTTCCAGCAAGTCAACTCTTCAAAGTTCTGCCCTGCTAGAGTTGCTCCGGTCAACTGTAAGTGCTGTTATTGTGAAGTGGAAACGTCTAGAAGCAACAACAGCTCAGTCACGAAGCGGTAGGCCACACAAGTTTACAGAATGAAACCGCCAAATGCTGAAGCGCGTTGCGTGTAAAATTCGTCTGTCCACAGTTGCGACACTCACTACCAAGTGTCGGAATTGCTTCTGGAAGCAAAGTCACAATAAATCTTCGTTGGGAGCTTCATGAAATGGGTTTCCATGGCTGAACAGTCGCACATAAGCCTAAGATCACCATGCGCAATGCCAAGCATCGGCTAGAGTGGTGTAAAACACACCACTAATAGACTCTGGAGCAATGGAAACGCGTTTTATGGAGTGATGAATCACGCTTCACTATCTAGCAGTCTGACGGACGAAGCTTGGTTTGGCGGATGCCAGGAGAACGCTACTTGCCTGCATAGTGCCAACTATAAAGTTTTGTCTGGGGCTGTTTGTCATGATTTGGGCTAGGCTCTTTAGTTCCAGTGAAGGGAAATCTTAATGTTACAGCATACAATTGCATTCTAAAGAATTGTGTGCTTCCAACTTTGTGGCAACAGTTTGAGAAGGCCCTTTTTTGTTTCAGCATGACAGTGCCCCCCTGCACAAAGCGAGGTATATAAAGACATGGTTTGCCGAGGTTGGTGTGGAAGAACATGACTGGCCTGCACAGAATCCTGACCTCAACCCCATCGAACATCTTTGGGATAAATTGGAACGCCGAGTGCAAGCCAGGCCTTTTCGCTCGACATCAGTGCCCGACCTCACTAATGCTCTTGTAGCTGAAAAGGAGTGAATCCCTGCTGCCATGTTCTAAAATCTAGTGAAAAGCCTTCCCAGAAGAGTGGAGGCTGTTATAGCAGCAAAGTGGGGACCAACTCCATATTAATGCCCTTGTTTATGGAATAAGATGCCCAACAAGCACATGTGGGTGTGACAGTCGGGTGTCCACATACTTTTGGCCATGTAGTGTAAATCCATATAGACAATAAGAAACGAGAATATGATACCAGATTCTATCTGTGCAGACCTTCTTCATGCATCATTATAAAGACAACTTCCTATTTCATGGACAATCAGATAGATATTCTGGTAGGAGTCATTAATGTAAAATACTTTATGTCAGAACCACAGACTTCAAGAATAGTGTAAAGTAGTGACTCTCAGTCACAGACTGTCATGACTCGAATAAAGTATGCCCAGGGTCTCTAAGCAGCCGATGTCGTATACCATAAACTGTGCAGCATAAACTTCAGAACTGGATTCTATGTTTCACAACAGTTGTTGACAAAACACAACCAACCTTCAAAGCGATACAAGAGATCTTCATCAAAATAAATGACTATTTTATAGTTCATGATGATAAGTAGACCACAGTTAATATGTTCGTAGAAAAAAGCTTCACTCTACCATCATTTTACCTCTAAGTTCCTTATTGATTCCCTGAGTGAACATGGTTTCTGTAGCTTGTGAATCGGACATATCATGGCTGGGTTTGGCCTGCAGTGTCTTTTGGAGCAAATCTTTGTCAGCATACCATCAGCAACATGCTAAGTGGCAAGGCTTGTGACAGAGCAGTGTACAGTCTCCTGTTTGTCATAGCAGCCATAAACATCATGTTAACTGCCACATCAATAGTCATAAGTCATACCACTGACAGCCACATCTCAGGAATCTGTTGTAGAACAACTCATTCAGAAGCTGATTGATGCAGCTGATGAACATGATGAACGCAGTGGTAGTAAATCATCATCTACTGGTAAGTATGAAAATAATGAGGCTGCAGAAAAGATGGCACAGTGACAAAACACACAGAAAAATGATACCAGACTGATTCCAGTGATAGAGAGGCCATTGATGCTGATCTCAGAGAAACAGTCAACTTGTATGAAGATCTGATGTTTTGCAGTCGGCCAGTAGATTGCAAAGTAGAATGCACTGGTGGCTGTAGATTGCACTTCCAAGTAAGTGTGTATGTGTGTCTTTCCTTATAGCAAAGCCAGGTCGGGCTCTCTCCTGAGCCAACTGAGGGGAATCTAACCCTTGATTTGTAAATCCGTAGACTTACCTACCGCTGTGTTGAGGGTGGAGCTACAAGCAAGTATATTGCAGGAGATGTTGCTCTACCTGGTAGCAGCAGGACGTGCCCTTTACCTTTACACAAAATACATATATGTTTATTTGCAACATATTGTACAGTTACCTACTAAGCATCCCGAATCATACAAGATTTTTGCAGGTGGTCTCCATGTAGTCAAACATCTAGATCATTACCAGACCTTGTTATAAAACAGTTTCTGATGAGGAGCATAAAGAAAACTGGGAACTAATCAGAGAATGAAGGATATAAAAAAGTAAGAGGGTCGTTTGGCTGTTTTCATGTCCAGGATATCCAGAAGTAGGATATTCCATGCAGGATTTTGGTTCAGTGAATTTTAGCACCAGCCACTAACTCAAAGATATGACAAGAGCAATCAGAAATTGGATGTTTACGATACAAGAACTTTCATCTCCTTTTTTATTTCAAAATCGCAATTTTCACAGTTTTTACAGCATTGACATGGTTGTCTATGCCTATGGCGGTGTAAATGTTGACCATGCTCTCAGCGCGAGTCAAAATACCCTTGATAGGATGCTGTGCAGAAATGCCATGGTGTATGTTTTTAGGAAGAATGCTAAATTTATTGCTATGTAAAAGGAATCAGCAGTATGCATTGGTTCTGAGTCTACAGTAGTTCACCCCAACTTTTTTCCAGTGCCTAATTACAATTGATATAAACAGTGACGAAATGGACCGTGTATACAAGTAGGAGATCTGTAGCCACCATCTGGGTCTTTTCAAGTATATCCAAGTACTACTGGAAAATAATAAACCTGCACTGGCCAGTGTTATGTGGAGAAATCTAATGTGAAATATAACCTGCTTGACAGTATTCTGTATGTATTCACAGTGGTTTATTCTTACAACGAGTCCTTTGGAAGATTGGGGGAACATAGGAAGGAATACTGAGATGATCCATTCACTCGATATGTAATGAACTAATATGGCCATCTTTGATGAGTGTGAAACTGGCTCTCACAACTAAGGACGAATATCATACTAGGAGAAACAGAAGTGATCCAGGTCCCACCGCTCATTTCACCAGTAACAAGTTGCTGTCGATCAGTACTAACAAGCAAAAGTTCATTAATATTTTTAGTACAAACTTGGAGTTAGAAGGCTTTGATGTGCCGCATGCCAGATCAGATGCACATGTCTTGACTGTTCAAACTACCATCAGCTTTGTGAATTATAATAACACAGCATTAATCAAAGATGACACTGACCTCCTTGTCTTGCTATACAATTATTGCTATACTTCCTACCTAAATAGAAGTTGCATTCCAAAATTCCAACACATTGCTAGAGTAGCTTCAGGAGTCACTTGGAAAGGATCTGTGTGAAAACCTTCTAATCACACATGCAATTTTGGGCTGTAAAATTTATATCCCACTTGGCATTGGTAAACCTCTTGCCCTAAACAGAGCAAAATTCAGTCAATACTTCTGATAGCCAGCTTCCATATTCAGATAGCCATCTGCAAGATGGTGCAACATCATAAAAGCTGGTGAAAATGCTACAGTTTGTATGTACCATGATGAGTCTAGTGAGATACCGGACATTATTAGATTGTGACTCTTTCACCAGAAGATGTACTCAAACCGCCTGTGTGCTGCCTTCTAATCTGTCTCCATCATCTGCCACTGTCCAGTGTCACACGTGCAGCGGTGTCTGGAATGAGTTTGTCGATGAAAGAATGAGAATGAATTATCCAGGACAACAAAATAATTCCTGTCTCTATAGACTTATTGTAAGCCCCCTTATGCCTCCTTAAGGCCAGCCATTCATTGCAACTACAAATGCAGCTTTGACACGCAGCACTGTCGGTGCAGGAAGTTTGGAACGGACTTCTCTTTTGCATATTGTGATTGGGACCTACCTTGACATAGAAAGTGGAAGTTTTAATGCACATATATGAAGGTGGATTATTATGTTAATTAGCGTACTTTTTTATACTGTAATGTACAGTACTAATGTTTATAGTAATTATTTCAATGTGTTGTTACAATTAAGTAAAGGAACATAATTTGTAATGTATTAGTAATTAAATATATTTATACATTATTAATTTTAATTATGCACACATATATTTCTTCAAACGATTAAATAAATACAGGAATAAATACCTCTTGAAAAACGAATCTAGAATACCGAATTATTTAAAATCATTTTTATATTAGTGAAGTTACAATACTAAACTGCATAGTAGCATTTGTTGGTGAAAATGTTCAACCTAAGCATAGAAGATTTGATAATATTCCACTATTGAAACAAGAAAATACTTATTTCACTACTATTGGAATTTGTGGTTAGTATATCGCCAGACTGACTAGATTATAATGGCACCATCCATTTCACTCTCTGATAGAATAATTACAATATAACCACTTGTATCACCCTGTTTGTTTCTGTAATATGGTAAAAATAACATAATTTGTGACATCGTTCTTCTTAGACTGTGAAATAATCTAAAACTTGTGTTATCAGCCTGGTTTACCTATGAAAGGATAAGCATTGCATAACTAGTGGTATCAGTCACATTTAATTTGTGATAGGTTAATAATATAACTAGTAGTATTCCTCTAGTTTGCTTAATAATAACCTAGTAACAAAACTGTTACTATCGCCGTGGTTTACTTAGTTATAAGTTAATTACGTAACTAGTATTACCATCCTGATTTAATTAGTGAAAGTATAATGACAACAGTACTTGTAATATCACCCTTGGTTACTTAGTGCTAAATTAGTAACATAACTGGAACTATCACCCTGGTTTACTTAGTGATAGGTTAATAACATAACTAGTGCTATCCGTTCGTTTTTCTTAGCGATTCGCTTATAAAATTAAAGAGGCCACATTCGCTGGCGAATGCATGTCTTCGCTACGAATCCCAACTCACATCTATAGACACCAGAAAAATTAAAAACTATGTATGCCACTGCTTGGGACTTGCAAACAAAGGCATACACATGAAAAGTTCATGAAAACCCCAAATAGTGTTTACCTCGCTGAGAGACTGAGCAAAAGAAAACGTTCCAACACTATCCGCATCTTTGTTTAGGACAGACAAAGAGAATCTTTATACTAAACATGTTACTTTAAATATGGCTAAGGAATTTTCCAAACCCCTGAAATTGTAGTTTTATTTAATCTTTTGATGTGTTAAAATTACCAGAAATTAGGATGTTCTACATTTTTGTACCCATATGTATGAGACATGTAAAAAATATATTTTTACCAATTCCTATGAAACTTGGCAGAAATAGGGGGAAGTAATTGTCGAAAACAGAAAAACTCAATTTATGTTTTCTGTGGCATTTTGACTTTACTATATTAGCTAAAAATCATTTTTGTCTGTGGGATGTGTAGAAAGTTATTTTTGTACCAAATTTTATGTAAAAACTATAAAATTATGCTTTTTTGTAATCCCTGATTTCCCTAAAAATATTCAAAATAGATAAATCGAACTTTTTTGTACGTCAGTGTACTACGCACATAAAAACTGATTGCTGTAAATATGATCGCACTGGAACTCACTGGATATATTTTTGGGTTGCTTCATTTCTCATCTCGTAAATTCCTTTAAAAGGTAAAAAAAATAAAACGTTTTTTTTGTACGATGTTGATCGATTTATAAAGAAGAAATAGAAACAATAAAAATAGCAAGTCTCTATACGGAGACATAATAACTGATAATATTAGCCTGGTTTATTTAGTGACAGGTTAATAGCATACCTAGAGATATCATCCTAGTTTATTTGGTGGTAGGTAAATAATATAACTGGTGATAACACATTGTTTGTTTATCGATAGATTAATAATATAAATGCTTGCATCAACCTGGTTTACTTACTGATAAATTAATAACATAAATAATGGTAATACTTTTGTTTACTTAGTAACAGCTTAATAATGTAACTGGTAGTAGCATTTTAGACTATTTAATTGTAACTGAATAACATTAAGTATTGGTATATATGTTCGTGGTTTACTTAGTGATAAGATAATATCATAGCTGTTAGTGTCACCCTGGTTTACGTAGTGATAGATTAATAGCATAACTAATGATATGACTTTGGTTTACTTAAGTACTATTATCACCGTTATTTATTTAGTCATAGTTTAATAGCATAACTGGTGGCATCATCCTGATTTATTTGATGATAGCATAATAATATAAACATCATTCTCAAAGTTAAAGGTAAAATGCAGCCTGGCTACCTAATGAATGAATATTTGCTGGAAAATTCTTATCAGTTTGGCCAGCAAATTTGATTTCAATCCTTTAAGTCTCGTGCTCAGTCCTGTTTTGATCCACCATTTTTCACATTTATGGTGTTTTTGACTAGATAGACCAATAACGTAACTCACAGTATGACATTGATTTATTTAGGGATTGTGTATCAACATAACTGGTAGGATCATTCTGGTTTAACCAATTACAGGTTAATAAAATAAGTGGAAATATCGCCTAGACTTAATTAGTAACATAACCAATGGTATCAAGCTGGTTTACTTAGTAATGGGTTAAAAATATAATTGGTAATATTCTCCTGTTAAATTAATTTAAAAGATGTCATCATTACTCTTTGATGTTAACTTTCTTACAATTTAAGTGGTGGCATCACCCTTTGTCAGTTAATGATAAGGCACTAATTTTCCTGGCTTACTTAGTGATTGGTTAATAAAATAACTGGTAATCTACTCTAGGTGTTTCTGGGTGGTGCAAGACGATGTTGTTTTGTTGTAATAACTATAATTAATTAAAAAACAAATTGTAATTCTAGTTTAAACAATGTTATTTATCATTGCCCCTCGACGTTAGTTTTCTAACAAATATTTTCCAAACTTTATATACCTTCCCTGGTGTGTTTTGTAAGCACTAAGTATGATGTGTAAACTAAGTGTTGTAGTTAACAGACTGAAAATATGAATATTCAGAACATAAAGACACATTTTAAGAATTTTATATTTCTTATCTTTCAAACTAAAACATAATAGCGTTATTTATAAATCTTTAAATGGTATTAAAATGCTTTACTACTTGTATATTTACTCAGATAAAAATGTTATTAACTCTACTTTTATTCTGAAATCTTGAACAAGAGAGGCAAAGTACTCGATTATTAAATTATGTACGAATACTTGACTTCGGTACTCATCAGAACAAATGTGCAGACTACATCCAAGATAAAAGGTTTTTACATTAATTACCTCTATTAATACTTTGAGCCCAATCTATGACACCCGATCTTGACGGGCCAAACGATTTTCTGCAATCTTGCTATTTCTTATATGCTTTAAGTAGGATTGTCTCAGAATCACAAGTTGTAATGTGCAGATAACTTTAGAGGATAAAGAAAGATTGCGTAACTGCAGGGAATACCGACGGCGGTTCAGGTGTTATGCAAATGTAATAAATCTTGTGTAGGATTAAAAACAATAACATTACTTTTCCCATTCTTTCTACCGCATTATATAAGACTCTATAACTGATTTCTAACCAGACTCTCTAAGCATTGTGGTGAAGCAGCACTGCCTTCTTACTGCTGAGCGACTTTTATATGCAAAAACGGCTCGTTTGGGCTGAGAAAACACTTTTACATAGAAGAGCGAACAGCCCAAACGAGCCGTTTTTGCATATAAATTTCTCAACAACTGGATTTCTCGTCATCACTGATGCTGAGCGACTTGTTCATGTTTTGGTTTAAATTGTAGTATATTTAACAGCTCCTCACCTCTGGATCTCAATAAATTTTACCAAAAGTCTTGTATTTGTGTGATATAAATTCAAATTTAAAACGTTTTGGTATCCTTTTTCAAATACACGTTTTTAACAGAATCTGTACACAAACTTATAAAACAGGTTACAGTGTAAAAGATGTTCCAAGAAATTGGTTCAATTTTTTTTTTTAATTTCAAGTCTAGTAATCGAAAATATAATTTATTACCTATGATAAACAATCACAAAGGTAAAAGAAAATGAGTAACATGGAATAAAGCCATAATGTTCGGCTCATTCAGATAGCTCTAGATCAGCGTGTTTCAATTTTTTTTACATACCACGGGCCAATGCTCTATTTCCCTAAGCTGTTGCAAACTTTAACGTACAAGTTCAACGATAACCAATAAGATTTATATACGAACATTCTGTCAGTTTTTGTTTATTTGTTTGTTTACGTGAAATCCCGTGGATCGGCTCAGTGGTTGTGACGGACCGGCGCCAATCTGCAGACCAGTGGTTGAGAAACACTGTTCTAGAGGACAACTCATTACAAAAATAACATTAGATAAATCTACATAACGTTTAGAACGTGACAACACATCATTTTGACGTCATTCATGATGTAGTGGTTGTACTGTTAACTGTACGTATTATCATTAAACAGAAAAGGTTCCGGTTAGGGAAATACACTACACAAGTTTATTGTTGTCGTCCACCGAGAGAGGGGTATTGAATTTAAATGCATTATTTTCTTTTATTATTAAGGTAACAATCATGCAGGAAACAGGCTAGCTGCTACACAGTTAATACCTAATATGGAAAACCCCACGTCTTCACGCTTCGCAAGTTATTGCACAAATGATAAAAAAAATTCAATAGATGAAAAATCCTTCTGGAATAAATTCTGTTGTCAAAGGCCACAAAAAGATCCGCTTAATTAAAAGTAATGAGAATTCACAAACTCTAAAGCTGCTGATGTCACTTCCACGCATGTGATACGAGTCATACTATCGGAATGCAAGTAATCATGACGACAAAAAATAAATAGTAAAAAAAAAGAACAACAAAAAGATATACCTTAAATGATAGTTGTATTTATCTTTACTAATGGCAGACGCCGTTTAAAAAGAATGACATACTTAAGTAAAAAAACAATACACCTAATCTTAAGCAAGCAAAATTCGTAATGTTTAATAAACGTACAATAGGGTATAAACTTTACTTAGTTTCTGTTTCCAACAGGTTTGTTTGTTTATTTTTGAATTTCGCACAAAACTACTCGAGGGCTATTTGTGCTAGTCGTCCCTAATTTAGCAGTGTAAGACTAGAGGGAAGGCAGATAGTCATCACCACCCACCGCCAACTCTTGGGCTACTCTTTTACCAACGAATAGTGGGATTGACCGTCACATTATAACGCCCCCACGGTTTCCAATAGGTGCTGTTTGTAACTGTGAAGTGTACAAACAATATTTTTTCAAGAAAAGTGTCACTGTCAGACATCTCTTGATTTATTCAGCATTTAACTCCATGGCTTATAACGATGGAATTTGGGATTATTGCAGACACAGTAATAATAGCTCATTGTACAGCTTTTCGCTAAATATAAAAATCTTGCTTTACCGTCAGGGCACAAAAATGCCATGTACGTGACTGAGGCACTCACTACCAAGAAGATTTCAATTGCCAGAAGCCCTCAAGTGATTTTTAACTTATTTTGTACGTAATTAATGTGAATATAAATATAGCAATGAAATCAAAATTTATTTTAGTATTTTTCGTTCTAATATCACATATACATGGCATTAACGACAATTAAAAATCTAAAAAAAAGATCTAGAAAATGTATTTACAAAGAGGCAAAAAGTTTCTGATCTGGAGGGATGAAAGCATCCTCTTCTTCTGAAAGACACTATATCTTGGTTTGGTTTGTTTCGTTTGTTTGTTTGTTTTGGAATTTCGCACAAAGCTACTCGAGGGCTATCTGTGCTAGCCGTCCCTAATTTAGTAGTGTAAGACTAGAGGGAAGGCAGCTAGTCATCACCACCCACCGCCAACTCTTGGGCTACTCTTTTACCAACGAATAGTGGGATTGACCGAAACATTATAACGCCCCCACGGCTGGGAGGGTGAGCATGTTTGGTTTATTACGAATTTCGCACAAAGCTACACGAGCGCTATCTGCGCTAGCCGTTCCTAATTTAGCAGTGTACGACTAGAGGGAAGGCAGCTAGTCATCACCACCCACTGCCAAGTTTTGGGCTACTTTTTTACCAGCGAATAGTGGGAGTTGCCGCCACGTTATAATGCCCCCACGGCTGAAAGGGCGAGCATGTTTGGTGTGACAGAAATTCGAACCTGCGACCCTCGGATTACGAGTCGAGTGCTTTAACCACCTGGCCATGCCGGGCCCGCTAAATCTTCTTAATCCCTAATTACCACTAAACCAGTTGGGTACCATTTGTATTCCCGTTTACATAGTATTGATATTTTTATGTTTAGCATTGCAATCTAGTATGAATCACAAATTAACTTATTTCGTCCTTTAACTTTTCTACAAGACTGAATACTTGTGCCGCCTTGTTGTACAAAGTAAGTTAATAAACTTGATAGCTAACACAAAGTCAAAAAATGACTGATTTACTTTATTGGTTAGGAGCAATTTTTTTACACAACTGTACGATCTTAACATCTATATGATATTTATAATCAAGCATCGAATGTACAAGAAAAACTTGACGTGAATTTAGAATTTTCTAAGCCTATATTAAAACCATACACCCTATAGTTAGCATTCAAATTACAACGTTAAAAACACGGCTTACAACAGTACTTTGAAGTAGTCCTTTACCCATCAAACATCTCGTAAATTGATGCATATTTTGAATTTTTGAAATTGCTTTTCAAAAATAAAAAAAATCGTTAGCGTTTTGTGGTTTCGAAGTAGTTGGTGAGAAGCACTCTGTAATTGAAATTTATTATGAGGTGTCTGTTATACTTGTGCCTTATTTCATACCTAAAATACATTGTTTGGACATACTTTTTAAAATGTTAACCAAACCAACGAGTTTGTTAAATACTTGAGGCAACGATGCGATCACAGAACTGATTTGAAATCAATATTCTTATATTTACAATTACTTATGCGATGGATAAACATTTGGATGTTTTATTTCTGTAAGTGTAAACAATTACTTATGCGATGGATAAACATTTGGATGTTTTATTTCTGTAAGTGTAAACGGTTCATCTGATGCGTTGAAAACTTATAAAAACAGTTCTGAGTTTTTTGTTTTCACTGAGCATAAACGTTTACAACAAATTAGTAAAAATTATAAGCTTGGGTTTCGTGTACTTATTTTACAGAAAATTTTATTCTTACAAACCTAATAGTAAGTTAGTATATATATATATAAACCATGCGTTGGAATCTCACATTTTGCTGCACCATCTGTACAAAATCTGTTAATTAATATCATTTTGTGCACTTTACTAAAGTCTTGTTGTTTTTTAATGTTTTTACTTTTTTGTGGTTGGAACAACATTCTATTGTTTCGTATAATCAATAAGCTACTATAACTATTACTATAACAGTAATCTTTATTTTCTACGATGAAAACTTTTTACAGCAAAACTTTGCATGTCAAATTGTGGTAGCAACGTGAAAAATAGAGACAGTTTATTGTTATGGATATCAGATATATTTGTATAATAAGTACTTTTACTTTTCAGCAAGATTTTCATGTTTTGAAAAGTATCAAGTACTATATTTATAATAATACGCTATTAATTAAACTATTCTTACTTTTATCTGAAGGAGAAGTGTGAAATAAATATGTGTCATGTTGTTTTCGCAGTTACACAATTTCTCAATTCCGAAGTCAGATCCTAATAAGACTGTTTAAGAGCAACCGCATGTGTTCTTTCAGCAGTGCCCTCTACCGCCTACCTCAAGGTGAGACTTTAGCAGCGGTCGCCATTGTGTCACCATGAATACAGGAAGGAAAGCAGGTAATAAAAACCAACACAATATTTCAGGACTCTTTATCGTTTTATCAGTGTTTTTACTAAGCTCAAGACCCCTCGCGTGTTCTTTCAGTGCTCGCGGCCATAATTGCAAAGATCTGTAACACTACGACAGTAAACTATCTACTAAAAGCTGTAGTTTAAAAGTTGCGTTTTCCACGCTTGTCATTGTGTAAGAAAAGTCTGTAACGCGTGTGGTTGAAGACCCCCAAGTTAAGGGCGTGCATAAAGAATGACGAATTGGTTCCTTCGTAATCAAGTAAAGTAATGAAATGTGTTTGAGGAGGCACAGGAATGGGATCTCATGCAAAATCACTGTATCAACAGTTTCCCCCATAACTCTAGTGCTGAAATTTCTTTCACTGCGTTCCATAAGAGCGTGAACAAATTCACCACCCAAAAGCCTCCGTTCCCTTCCTGACACCTTCATAAACTGCGATTTCGACATTGGCTCGAGCAAGGTAGGACAAACCTTGACACGTAAAATCTCTTGTCAATGATGTAGAAGACTTGATTGAGCTGTCAGAGTAGGTTCGTTAAGCCCAGACCCAGGGAAGAGTTAATACCTGAAAGGCGTCGGCGCGGGTCCCAAAGAAAGATAAAAGAGCTCATCTCTTTGATGACAACAGCAGGGATCCCAACACTGGACCCGCTGGAATCATCAACTTTGGCAAGGAAGTCGTAGAGTTATACAGACTCAGCAGGTTATCGTCATGACCTGGTTCTAACAGTTCACACTGAGGAAGATTGCTGGGGTAGTGGCATCGTTAAAAAGCTTAAATATATATATTTCCTTTAGTTAACACAAGTTCAACAAAAAGTGGAAAAGCTCAACAACTCTTACTCATTTATTAGCCTTCCAGATAAAGCTTAGCTTTTTGTCCAATGAGAAACTTATTTCTCTGTATGAATAAAAGAACTACTTTCATAGAAATATTCAACCGAGTCTTCTCCGCGTGCATAAACATTTGTGAAGAGATCCTATTTTACTCCGATATTTAGCAAACCTGTTAAATATTAATACACATTTTTATTAATTGAATTAAAACGCAAACTATTTATTTAAAAAACACACTAAAGTTTAGTTATAAAAATAAACTTGGTACAGCCTTTTTAAATGAATTACTCTAAAGAAACAACTAAAACAAGACTAACATGACGTTTTTTAACCCTAATGTTCGTTCACCAGCTTTTAACCTAATAACTGCTTGCTGGATTTATGACTTTGTTGGTTCTAGAATCCCTTGTAACATGTGAATTGATATTGCTGTTAACCCCATTAATTTCTGCTAAGCTCTGTGCATTTTTCATTCAGAAAATTACTTATTTCACTCAATTTGTTCAGCCAGCTCTTTACGCTAGTGGTTGCAGCACGTAATTGCAGCACATTCAGTATGATGCAGTATATATCCTCACCAGTAGTAAACGGCATAAAAAAAATAGGTCCGTAATCTATGTGTTAAACTGTTACTTCTTTTATGAAATGTTTGTTTTTATACACCCATGCTTATTTGTGGTGTCAGTATATTCAAGATAGAATAACTCATTAGTTGGTATACAGGGCCCGGCATGGCCAAGCGTGTTAAAGCGTCCGACTCGTAATCTGAGGGTCGCGGGTTCGCATCCCGGTCGCGCCAAACATGCTCGCCCTTTCAGCCGTGGGGGCGTTATAATGTGACGGTCAATCCCATTATTCGTTGGTAAAAGAGTAAGCCAAGAATTGGAGGTGGGTGATGATGACTAGCTGCCTTCCCTCTAGTCTTACACTCCTAAACTAGGGACGGCTAGCACAGATAGCCCTCGATTAGCTTTGTGCGAAATTCCAAAACAATACTTGGTATAATTCCATTCAGCAATAAACAATTTTATCTTCTAATAAATACAATACCAAAATATTTTCAACTGAATACGTCACTTGTATAAATTTCATTTTATAATATTGTTGAAGGAATCTCCACTACGTTAACAAAACTCATATTGTAATAAACTAGGCGACAGGGATAGTAAGTTACTTGTTTATATTTTTGGTTTGTTAAGCTCAAGTGTTACATTGGAAGTCAACATCCAACTATATACGGTAATGTTAAGGTCGACGTGTAGGTATATTCGTGGACAACATATGAAGCATGGTCACCTACTGGTACATTTAAGTGGAAAAGTCAGAATGCTTAGTATGAGAAAGCACATTGAAATGGGCATACTTTAACAGTCTGTATGGTTCAGTTCAAGGAATTTGGAATTTTGAAAGACAACAATTTAAGCATTATTGAGGCTGTTATTTAGGCTACGCCAGCCAAATATTAATTCGCAGTTCAATTGAGATATTCTTAAAAATAATTATAGTGTTTCGTCTTTGAATGTAAAAAAAAAAAAAGTTCAAGATCCGGTACAAACTGACACTGGTTCAGGTACAACAAAGTGAAATTTAATACTTAAGTTATTTCAGTTAAGAACTATTACGATTGATTTTGCTAAATTAATTACAATTTTAATATTGATAATGTATAGTTAACACGGTGTATAGTGGCTTACAAGTTAGCCAATTGGAAAACGAGAGTTTATGTCTCGTAGCTTGTTGCTGCAAAATCGTGCTCCCTGCTTTGGAATCATGGGTGCTTTATAAATGTGATGGTCAAAAATCAAATCTCACTATGCGGTGAGAAAATATTAGTTCAAAAGTTGGTCAAAATAGGGACTACTATGCATGGATAGATTTGTTTTGGGACAAAAAATTGTGAAACGAACATTAGGTTGAGCAACGTTTCGGCAAATTTACCTTTGTCTTATACAAACATAAGTATAAAAACACATTTTTTATTAGTTCAGGCATGCCAAATGTCGTGGAATGCTGTTTATTTACTAGCACCAGTAATTCTAATAATCTCTTCTACTAATAATTCTGAAACTATGTTTGTTCGAATATAATATTTTGTTTTAAGCAACCAAAGTAACCATATATGATAATACTATTATTATTATGATAAATTTTGTTCCTAAATAAGATATTTTAGGCATAACCCTTGAAAGATAAGAACTGGCTTTTGGGCCTTAATCTATTGTACAATCTAACTTGTCCGTATCAAGTTCCTCGTAAGAGAAAAATATGCAGTGGCGTAGGAAGCGGGTGGGTCGGAAGGCCCGAGCCCCCACTTTTCAATATGTTCTATATCAAAATTAAGAAAATTACCCTCAGGAAAAATAAGGATAATTTGTAAAATTTAATCCAGTGACGGCGATCTCTGGAACACAGCCATAATGGATGCGCCTATAACGCACGTTCCCTCGCTTTGATCTGTCAAATAAACTTTGTTCCCTCCCCCCACGCACACTTTAGATTTTACTTTGCTCCCTACGCCTCTGTTATGTGTTAGAAGTGTATGTGTTTAACAAGCGGTGATTTGTGGAAAGTGGTCATAAAAAACAGGTCATGTCTTCTTCATTGCAGCATTATCAACCACATAGGCTGCTCTTAGACTACCAAGGTCCCCTGCACTTATAAAGACGGGCTGTGTTTTCATTTTCATACAACAATACTTTTTCAAATGTACGTTTTATTCAGAAAATATAAACTCTCTTATTCGATTAAAACGAGTTTAGTTTTTTCGAGAACGTGTTTTAGGATTTCTGCACATACTTTACCCTTCACAGAAAGATTTCCTTCCTAAACATCCTAACCAGAATAGCTAGCTACCCAAAATACGTACTTGTAGAAAATTACTCTCTCGTGTTTATGTAAGTTTATATAGGAATACAAATCATATAAGCCCTTGAGCATACCGCTAAGTCACCGTTTTTTAAACAATAATGTGGCCATTTGAAATAGCTTCGAAATTTTAATATTTTTTTTGTGTGTGCTTAATAAGCAAAAGCTGCCGATTTTATACTTATTCAAGACCTTGAATCTCAGAAATCAGGCCAATAACTTCCAAGCACGAAACGTCCTTGTATTATGTAGTATAACCGCTAGTACAGGTGAGCATCAAAACCCTAATGTATACAAAATCGGTGGGACCGTTTTGTTTATTTATAACTTGAAAATGTCTAATTGTGTATTTTATCTTGCTGATAAAACTGTTAACTCGGAAGCTAAGGAGACACAGCTTTAGATATGTGAACTTCGAAATCATGTAGATGTTGTGATAAATGTAATAACTTGGAGGTTATATGGACCATGCACAGAATGTGTTAACTTCGAGATTATGTACACTTTCATTACATGTGTAAACTTAGGAATCATCTAGATATTATACCAAATGTTGAATTGGGGATTGTGCACACATTCAAGATATACGTGTAAACTCAGTGGTTATGTAAATGTTGCACTAAAGGTGTAATTTTTAGATTCTCAACACATTCAACATATGTTTAAATTTAGCGATTATGTAGACTTTCCACTAAGTGTGTTATCTCTTAGATTGTGTAAACATTGCACTAAATGCCTCAGCTTACTAATTATGTACACGTTCACAAAATGTGTGGGCTTGCAGATTCTGTAGAGTTTGCACTAAATGTTGTAACAATAAATATTAGAAGTTGCATATTATCATTATCATAAAACAATCATACTAAGTTACATTTTTAGAACTTGAATATATTACCGCTGAGTAAGTTAAAAAACATTACGTAGATTCACTAAAAATATTGAAAGATGGCAAAAAAGAAATCAATATATCAAACAAAAATATGGAACTTTAAAACCAACTAATTAAATAAGGAAATATTAGAAAAAGATATCTATATGAATCACAGAAACATTTATAAGAATATTCCAGTAATAAAAATGTCAATATTAATTAATTATTAAAGAAATGTGGAATGGGAAAGTGTTCTTATAGCTTATACATAAAATAAGAATTAAGAAAATGTATGAGTTGTAAAATATATATTAAAATTTTATAATATGTTAAAATATGTTTAAATTGCATAGCATTTAGTGAAGGACATGCTAATTAATTAATCTGTTGTTTAATTAGCTAAAGTACCCGTTTTCTGGACGGGAGTTATGTAAATTCGTGATTAATGAAAGGCTATCTGAGGATATGAAAAGTTGCTTCCCTTATATGTAATTGTAAAGCAACAACAACAAAAAACACCCATAAAAATTTCAAAACATTGACCCAATAAACCTCCATACCAAATTTGGTGAATATCCATTCAGAGAAGGCGAAGTAGTGATAAAAAACGAAACAAATTCCATAAAAACCGCAAAACGTAAAACTAAAAATTTGTATGACCCACTCTATATGGAACTAACGAACTTCCATACCAATTTTTGTAAATATCTATCCACGCCCTGCAAATTACTTGTATGAACATACAGCAGACAGTATTATTATATTGATAATATAGTTAATTATTATCCACACTTGAGTAATTTTACGAAGTATATATAAGCCTGAAGTTTCCGAAACATAAGTAATTATTATCCATTGCAGTTGCCCCCTTCCCCAGTTGTACAGTGGCAGGTCTACAGACCTACAAGGCTAGAAACTGGGTTTCGATGCACGTGGTGGGCAGAGCACAGATAGCTCCTTGTGTAGCTTTGTGCTTAACTCTAAACAACCAAACAAATAATTTTTGTTGTTGATTTCTATCTTAAATTAAATGTATTGTACTTATTTTTTGAATTTAAATAAAATTTTAAGAACTCTTGTTTTTCTATAATTGGCTATTCATGACAATAAGGCATATCAATATCTTTGTATCTATATCTAAAAAAATACACGTTGATTTGCTGAAAGCGCCAAGCAGGGCTTCGTCATTTTTATACAAAGTAGCAACAGAAAACAATATTTTTTTGTTAAGTGAAGGAATTCATTAGTTATTGATATTGTAAAACGCAAATGCAAAACTCGGTTTAAAAAACTACCAAAAACTCATACTGCTCTAAACAGAACCCTCGATTAAACAAGATTTATCTTATTTGGAAGTAACCTAGCCAGTTTAAATGACAATCGAAAAAAAAAAGAACCAATCAAAAATAACCTTTTCTAAACACCTCTTGTGATGTATGTTATAAAAAATGTACACTGAAAATTCAAAAACTATCGAAGTGACATCTGGACTGGAAGATTCGTTTAACACTAATATAATTACTTTAGTTACACGTGTGAATCAAATACATCTGCTATTGTAGTACTTCGAAACAATTTATAAACTGTAAGAAAGGTATGTAAATTGATTTGTGGTCTGTTGCACGATTAAGAAGACAGCTAGCAAATGTAAGAAGACATTTACAATTATTTCAAGGACAGGTTCCGTAGCCTGAGAGCTATGACGGAAATTTGTCATCCATATAATCAAAGTTTAGGTTCACAATGAAAGATGATTTATTAAAACGGCTAAAACAAGCCACATTGTTTAGGTTAATCCCATTTTCATCGAGACTCGTGACGCTAATTTATCTTTTAACATGTTACTTACCCTCCTCCCCTTCATTGGCTCAGTTATAAGTATGCGGGATTATGGTACTAAAAATCACGTTTCTGTACTCAGACTAGATGCTAAAACTAATAAAGAAGTCAGATGTCTGTTTATCTGTCGCTTTTGTTACAAACAATTCTTTGGAAATAGATAGTAGAAAATCGTGTTTTTATCTCATCACTCTTATGGTTTTGCATGCCGATGATTACAAACAGTTTAGTACTATAACCTTGGCTGTGTTCCTCATTTTTAATGTTTACTTTTAACGTCTCTGTGTGTGTGAGTTTTGAAGACCACGTTTATACAATAGGGTGAGGGCGAGGAGCAGGGGTTAAGCTGCGTGAGTAATTTGTAATTAAATTATATAGGACAAATGAAAAGGAACCAACTGCTATGGATTCAGGATCTCATATTATTATTTCCGATGAGAAAGAAAGTAGCAGATAAAAAAGATACAGAAATTAAAAAAGAAAGACGACTCTTTTTCTGTTCACGCAGAAATTCCGTCACAACTCACGCAAGTACAGCATCTCGAGTGTGACGGCACGAACTTTCCAACTAACTTTTATTTGTCCATTACACTTGCTAATTTCACCAGCACGAGCTTTGCAGGTGTGCCAAAGCTGCAGGTGTGCGAGCGTGTCACACTTGCACGTGCATCATCATCATTATCATCATGCACTTCCTTTTTCAAAGATTGTGAGTTTTTCACAGATGGTACAAGCAAGTACTTATCACTGGACTAAAAACGTTGACCCTCATTAGGGCGGGGTGGGAGATAATTGTAAGACAGAATACGGAATTTGTTCTATACTAAGCAAATCTTCAGTGAGAGATCTAAGATCGCATTCCTTCCGGAAGCTGCTTGAGATTTTACCGCTACTGAGAGAATGAACTGTCGGCATCAGCAAAGCCCACCCCCGAGGACCTCACGCGGGACGTCACTTTTCGAAGTTTGACCCCAAAACTCCGACTTTTCCCGACATCTCAGTGAAAATATTTGGGTGTGAGAATACCGCTCCGGCTTTTAGTGTTTGGTGTATTTCAACAACCTGAATTGAATGGACCGCCCCCTCCCATATTTCAAGCTACTTTTAAACCGAATTAAACGGGGTGGTACGCTTTATATGGCAGAGGGCCTGTTGGAGTGACGTATAGTTCAGACAAAGGTATGCTAGAGCTGAACGTACAACAAGAAAAACTGTCCTTTTCGGCTGGTGGCTTTTAAACAAAGAGAGTCCACACCTTAGTAAACTTATAGTTGAACACTATCAGAGAGAAGTTGGACTGTCGGTTTTTTCTTGACCTTGTTTTTTTTTTGACATCGGTGCCGGACTCCCGTCGCTTTGATTTATACCTGCCATGAAATTCACCGAGCTCTAGTCATCCGCTTTCTTAGTGTGTAATTTGTTCTGCTGTCTTCAGGTTTGCCATACTCAATTATAAACTACAAAACGCACAAGAGGAAAACATTACCATGTCATTTACACTCGCGTTACCCTCAAAGTTTCTGCTCGTAATGGATGGATGACGTTTACCTGCTAGCACATTTAACATACAGTTCTTCACAATGTTCTCTTGACGAAGACTATATAAGAAATTACAGAAGCTGTGCCGCAGTCAGCGTAACAAATAATATGTAGAAGAATAACCACAGGTCTTGGCAATTCACGTCATCATAAGACAAAAACGTTTTGAAAGCGGTGCTTTGTCTTGTTTGTTTGCTGTTAAGTGTAAAACTACAGAATGGACCATCTGTGCTGTGCCCAACACGAGTACTTGAACCCGGTTTTTTTTTTAGCGGTGTGAGTCCTCATACTTGCTGCTGAGAATCACTTGGTTGGAAAAAGCTATAAAATGCTATTTTATTCGTTTACAGTAACAACAACACAAAAACACACGAAGTTCTGTCACAAAAGTAAATGAAGGAATAAATTATCAGCGTAGTATAAACTCTAGCTCTTTAACACCCAACAAAGTGAGTGCTCTGCCAATAAAATGGCCACTTGGAAGATTTTTTTTCGATGAAGACCGTTTTAACTCGTAAATATAAAAGGTTTGTTTGTTTCTTGTTTAAACGTAAAGCTCTACCGGATGTGATGGTAAGATGTAATTCAAATTACGTACCAATCCATTTAGAAAAAGTAAATTTTGATTGCATTGGCATAATATGGAGAACCTTTTTGAAGTATGAAGTGCTGTAATAGCAGTACAATGATTTTATTCAACGTTTGAATTATAATGTTTACAGAAATACAAAAATAATATAGCTTACATTTTGTACATGAGAATATATTTGAATAGTATTTCGTTGTGGTATGAAATACGACAGCAAGTATTGGGTTTCTGTCATGATCAGGTAAATACTGTAGTAATATTCACACTCTTTGGGTCAATTAAACCGACTTTGAGATCGCAACCAATTACGGAGCTTTATGGTTTTGAGTTTCATATAGATAACAGCTTCCTAGCGCCGAAGATAATAGATCGAACTTTGTGTATTGGGAAGATGAAACTAGAATAATTCAATAAATGGGCAAAACTAATATCAATAAAAATTAATAACCAAAACAGTTATCTCAAATACACGTTAATCGTCTTGTTGTACACGAACCTTCCCTAATACACAGAACTCAACCTGTAAACGAGAAAATTTCATTAGCACATAAATCTCGACACATAATGGATGAGAATTTGAGTAGCACACAATGTTCGATTCGTTATGCACAAATGTTATAGAAATACGCTAAAACTTCAATAATACATAGACTATGGCCCTTTCCTCACAGAAACTTAGATAATACACAGTAATCGTCTCGTTATGTATCAAAATTGTAGTAGTACATAGACTCGAACTGACTATACCTGACAATTCAATGGTACACAATCTATGATCGTTACATATGAAAACTACAATAATTCAGAGGCTTAAGACCCACAATACATGTATATTTGAGTAACACACTGACTTGATCCCGTTACACATGAAAACATCAGGAATATACAAACATCAATTCTTATACACTAAATCTTCAATAAACACAGTTTGACTTATTAGACGTAAAAATTCCAGTGATAAAAAGATCTCGGCAAACATCGGTAACAACTACAAATATTTCGACAGTTATACGTAAATTTGAACCCGTTATATGTGCAAAATTTAATAATACAAAGACTTCGATCAGTTAATATGAGAACCCTAGTAACGTTATTCAACCCATTATAAATGAGAACTCTTGTAATATTGTTCAATCCATTATACGTGAGAACTTTAATATCAAACAGTGTTCAACCCATTATACATGGAAATTTTAGTAATAACTATGAGTTAGATCCGTTGTAAACAAAATACTTTAGAAGAACAAACTTCGGCTCGTTACACACGGAATTTTTAATAATTCACAGTCTTCGATGTTTTATAGACAAAACGTTACTTAACGTACAAAATCTTCAGTAATAAATAATATTACCCTTCAATCAGAACAAGCTATTTACTTAGAACATAAAATTAACCTGTCAATCTCTATAGTTCATTAAGTATAATTTTCTTACGTTTCCGTTTGTAAAAATTAGAGCACATTGTTATATCCCTTGGCTGACATAGCTGTTAACCATAGATTCTGTCGTAAGCCTAAAAATATTTCTCGAGGTTCGGTTAGCTTGGAAGATTTTGGCTAGTCCTGAATACATTTATTAAACTAACAATACAAATAAAAGATTATGATAAAATTATAATAAGAAACAGAAGAGTAACGATATTCTACATACTACATAGTATAAACAATATTGTTAATGAAAGTAACAACAAATAAATAACACAATATATCTTACCTAGGAAACACAGAAACACTATCTCTTTGCTTCAACTGCTATCACAGAAATTTGTTTGGAAAATTTGTACTTGTTTCTACCTAGCCCAGCTCATCTTCTGACCAAGGATAACTCATTAGTAGGCTATCCTTTGTAGCTAGAGCCAGATTTCAAACCGTTATGCATAAAAACTTCGATAATACAGTCTTCGAATTGTTACATACAAAAACCTGCGTAATATCCGAAACTCTAGTAACACAGACTTCTACTAGTTTTCTATATGAACATTTCAATAATATACAATGTTTCACCTTTCATGGAAAGTTAAGTAATACAGTTTTAGACCTGTGACACACAGAAACACGAGTAACAGACAGACTTCTGATCCTTCATGTGCGTAAACTTATCAATATATAGGTTCCAAGCCGCTATACACGAAACCCTTGCTAATATAATTAATCCATTATATAGGAAATTTTCAGTAATACACGGTCTTTAGCTCTTTATACGAGAAAATTTCACTTATACATGCATTTCGATCCATTATATGTCAGTACTTTGGCTATACAGAGCTTTTGATTCGTTGTATATGATGCCTTTAATGATAAGTTGGCTTCAGTCCATTATACAAGAAAACTTAAGAGAAATATACTAACTTGGGCCTGTTATAAAAACGTCAGTAATACTCAGTCTGAGATCGATTTTATATAAAACACCAGCAATATACAATATTCTATTTCTTTTATATACGTAATTCGATTCGTTATAAATATAATAGTACTGTCTCTTGTATGTTCATGTAACCAACTACTCAACAGAGTGAGAATAGAATTTCACCCAAATTGGTATGGAGGTTCATTACATCCAAAAAAGGGGCACATACAATATTTTAGTTTTACACTTTACCTTGTGCGGTTTTTATAGATTTTTTGCGGTTTTTTTTTTTTACAATTACCTCACTTTCTGTGAATGGATATTCACCAAGTTTCATATGAAGGTTCATGTAAATATGAGTATTTATGCGTGTTGTTTTTTTTGTATAATTACATATAAGGCAGGCGTCTTTCATGTACTCATATAATCTCTCATTAATAATTAATTTACATAACTTCCATCCAGTGGACGGATCTTTTAATTAGTTAGTAATAGTTAGTGTTCAAACGTTATACGAAAATCTTCTGCAACTCTCTTCCGCAGAGAATCTTTAATTTTTTAACACATTTTTCTAAATTATTTATGCACCAAATTACTTGCTTATCTATTATTTTGATGTTTTGGGTTCACTAAGATCATCACACAAAATACGTAAAGAGAGATTCTATAAATATTGCAATTAATGTTATTTATTACCTCTAGAGTTTTTAGTGTTATACATAAAATGAATGAGTGATTTCATCTAATGTTTTTAGCCATTTTTTTTTATATTGAATGTTGTAAAAGATAGAAACGTAAAATTACTGAGTGCGATGCAATATGCAGATCCCATGATTAGTGAAAGATATAAAAGTATATGTAGATTATATTATTTCACTGTGCGAGAGCAGAAGGTGAGTGCAATACACAAATTTATTTTATTATTATCTTTTGTGTAAAACAGTGAGAAATAAGTAAAAATTTACGGATGGTTTTAATAAACAATGTTTTTTAATTATACGATGTGGAACGCTGGAGATAACTAGGCTCAATAAAATTTCCTAGTAAATTCGGAAATGCTATTCTAGCCACTTACATATTTCTCATCAGTATATAAGGATGTAACAAAACTAATCATCCAATCGCAATACAACCAAAAATGTTATGAACCGATTTAGAGTTACCGTACACACAGTTATACGTACACATTCTTGAGAGTACGAAAAAGATCGTAGCGATAGAATACGTACTATGATTCCTAACTTGACTTATACAGCTTTTACTCTCTCCCTTTGCTTCTGCGTTGATGCGATTGATCTGCCACCTGGTAATCAGAAATTTGATACTGTTAATTATAATAATATACTGTTAAGATGATTTTTGTTTCGTTACATATTATTTTAGGATAAAAATTTCCCTAAACTATATCATCATATTACTTTATTTTGTTAATTTTAGGAACTTTAATTACGGTAATATTATACATTTAAATCCATCTGAAAAAAGAAAGAAAAAATATTCTGGGTCAACTTAAAATACAAAGTTTAGAAATACATCTTAGTCAGATTCTGATATTTTAACACAACTGACGTCTTAAGCAGTAGTATTATTAAAAACAAAAGTTAGGAGCATACGAAAATTATTAAAAAACATTTTTTTCGCGCATTATTGAAACTGAAAAAAAACTTAATTATGCCTCTATAATTTGCTATACACAAACAAACCTTCCTTTAAAAGGTCCTTAATGCTTCCTATATATCTAACATGTAGAAACGACCTTTATTATCTATTTAAAGCT
Organism: Tachypleus tridentatus; assembly: GCF_004210375.1. NCBI lineage: Eukaryota > Metazoa > Arthropoda > Merostomata > Xiphosura > Limulidae > Tachypleus > Tachypleus tridentatus. The sequence goes on from NC_134826.1 coordinate 98,109,047, forward strand.
CAGAACTTCTTGTGCCAAATTATCCCTGCGAAAAGTTAAATATATCTATGTTAGACTACCAATTTTTTCTTGTATATATTTTTATCAAAAGTAAATGCGTATGCAGATACTCTAGTTAGTTAATAGAACTATTTCAGTTCATGTACGTTGGCTTAGTAGTTATTTTATGATTTTATCCACTATCAAAATCTATCAAAACACACAGACATTTGCTATGATAACCCAAATAGTATATGAGATTTTTGTGTATGTGTGTGCATGATTTATCTTTTTATTTACTGAATTTTTTTTTGTCTGTAGACCTAACAAAGCATCATTTCAGGTGCAATCATGCTAGAGTATGTCTATAAGCCTGATAAAATGCAGTTTGGGATTAAATTATGCTAGGATGTCCTTAGGCCTGACAAGGGATCATTTTCGATAAAGTTGGTAAAAGTCAGAGATGTTCAAAAATAATTAGCCTAAAAATTATATACGCCACAAAAAACATTTTTTACTTTCTTGCGACTGTAGGATAACAATAATTTAAAATCAGTTTCAAAAACCTCTCCCGTTTGTTCGTTGGCACATTCTTTTAAATTATCTGATGAAAATAATTTCAAGACCGCTCTACGCAAATGACAAAAATTAATTAATTTATTCTTTGAGGTTCTTACATGCTTGAAGACTCAGTGATGTCGAGAAAACCCACTCGTAGAGAAATATATACGCAAAAACGGCTCGTTTGGGTTGAGAAAATATTTTACATAGAAGAGCGAACAACGTTTCGACCTTCTTCGGTCATCGTCAGGTTCACAAAGAAAGAGATAACTGACCGGAAGCTGACCACATGTTTGAAAGAGGGTTGTGTAACAGAGTGTCGGAATGTAGATGGCGGTGTTAGATGTTTGAATATATAATTTTATTTATTTTATTATATTAATATAGGTATATAGGCGTTCCTTTATATTGGTTTATTTTGGGTTTAAGTTGTTGTATAAGTAAGGCTTCTTTAATTTTGCGTTTGTTTATGTTTGTTTCTTTATTTAGTATTTGAGTGTTTTCTATGGTTATGTTATTCTTTGAATCTGGTTTCCATTTTTCTACTTGTTTCTCCAATATAGAAGTCGTGGCAGTTATCACATTGTATTTTATAAATACAAACACCACACCAACATTATTTATAAAATAATAATAGCTGAAAAAGCCCCAAAACATGTTCTTCAAGGGATGTTTTACGAACTGATTGATGTGAGATTCTCGAAGTTTCTCACCTGGATATCTGCGAACATGCAGACTTCTTTGACCCTGTACGAAGAAATCAGTCTCGTCACTGAATAACACCTTCCTCCATTATTCTTGTGTCCAGTTCTTGTATTTCAGACCCCATTAATACCGTTTTTTCTTCATTGAGTTGGTAAAAAGTTGTTTTTTGATTGGTCTCCTTGTCCTTTTAACGCAATTTCGAATGACGTAATATTTCTCAAAATTTCGTCATATATCCCAAAAATAGATCGACCGTACTGCAAAACACAGTTAATGACGCCGTTTGTGTTAAAAAATGACTATTGGAGGAAATCAGCGGGTCCAGCGAGCCTACACCGGCCACCATTCTGAAAATATTGTAAAATTACCATTTGTTTCAATTAATTTGAACAAGGGTTTAGGTTTGTCACTATAGCTTCTCAGTCTTTTCAACATTGGATCTTACCTTCTGTATGACGTCTTGCAATTCTGCTGTTCATTCATCTGTGGCTGGAGGAGCTGTTGAATATTTCGTCAGTCGGTCCCAAGATCTCTCGTCCAAGGTGGGATTTGACTGATGTGTAACTTTAGACTCACAAATAAAAGTTGTAACGTCTATAGAAAATTCAGATAAATGATTATTCTAAGTTCGATTTTTTTAATGTAAGCAGTTATCATTCTACAAATATTTATATTTACTCTTTAACTAATGTTAGAATGATGATGATATGGAGTTGTAAAGATATGTTTAATCCCCATAGCTTTACGAGTTTCATTTCTTTGAAATACCATATCTATACAAATATTCATTAAGTAGTTTTTGATAATCACCTCCGCAATTATTTGTTTGAGAGGATATAATTCAACCTATTGACTGAAATAATCTGTTAGAGCCAATAAATAATTATTTCCTGCACTAGACTTAGAATAAGGTCCCATAATAACTTCTCCTATTATCTCATCAGGTTCTATTAGTTTAGTGCTTTGCACAAAAGCGACTGCCCGATTTTGATCAAATGTACTGTTTTGAAAAAACATGGCGCGACAACAAATCATTTTAAATGTTCTTTCTCATATCAGGCCAATAACAATACCTGCCGAATACTTTGCCTATTGTTTTTTGGACACATAGATGATCAGCTGTATGATGCTGATGTAATTTGATTAACATCATCAGTCTCAGTGTTATAGGAATAACTGTTCTGAGTTCACAATTGCTAGTAACCCTTTTTTGAGTACTAAAGAATACTGTCATTTAAGACGTAGTGTTTGGATTTCTTACAGTCTCTGCAGCTATAGTAAAATCGTCTGTTAATAGTTTAGTTTTCAAATAATAGTAATACGTTCATATTCTTCATCCTTAGCTTGTTCAGTAGCCAATTAGTGTCAACGTTGACAATAAAAAAGGTGGAGTCTCTTCTGGGGGATCAGTCGGATATTTAGGTAACTGATTATTTTCGTTTTCTGTGAACTATTTCAAGGCTTACGTTTCTTTGCAATTTTAATGATCAATGTATCAGTTTATTAGTTAATTCAGGAGCTGTATGTAACCATTTCTGGGTAGCGTGGTCAATTGTAACTGTGAATTCTTTTCTATCTAGGTATATCTTAAGCTAAGACTACACGTAGATATTCTAGCTCTACAGTAGTGTAATTTCAGCATTTTACTTGCATATGCTATGACATCCTTTTGACACAAACCGGCTCCTAATCCAACAGTTGAAGTATCAATATGCAAAAAATAGTGTTCATCTTTTCTTGTGAGTTGCAAGACAAGGGATTCATACAAAGACTTCTTTAATTTCTGGAATGCATTCCCACACTGAGGGGAGGGGTCCACTTCTAACTGATACACTTTTTTTTTCATAAGTAATATAAATATAATAAAAATTGGAATGAATTAATTGTCCATAATGAAAACACTGTAACATTATTAGTATAAGCCTTAGAAGGTAGCAAGTGCATTTTAAGATCCAAATACATTAGTTTAGTTAAGAAAATTTGGTGTCAGTTATGAAGACAGTTATATCGATTCTCCATTTTAACAAGTATTCACCAATATGCACTTGTTAAGTATAATGTACTGATACAGATTGTCTCTGACAAAGCATTCAAACTATCACTTAAATTAGGAAATGAATAGCAGTTTCTAGGACTTGACTTAACTTCCTGTAGTCCACAATGAACCTAGGTCTACTTCTTGACAATGACACGTTGAGAAACCCCAAAAAAAAGTGGAGGGTTAAATTAACCCTTTATGAAGCATTTCATCCACTTGATCGTGTAGTATTTGTAATTTAGTAGGAGAATAATGATAAGGTTTACTAAACACTGACTTTTTATTAATGGTTACAATGATGTATTCAGACAAATCTGCGAGGTCAGGTTTCTTGCTTAAAAAGTCTGTATATTTCAACAAAAGTTACTTTAACTGTTAACAGTCTTTATTCTTCAGTCCGTATCTTTTCAGACTCGGAGTCATGCCTAACAGATAGCACGTTTAATTCAAGAATATTTTGGAATAAGTTTATAACTGCTTAAATTTACTAAATTGAGTCTATTCCAATAAGACAAGATACAGCCAAACCTTTAATGAAAACAAAACACTGGTCTACAAAACCAATAGTTTTGCTTCAAAATATTCTAGCGGTTGACGAAAAGCCATTCCATCTGCAAGACACGTGTTACTTTTACTCAAGTTTTTAATTAAAGTGTTGGATTATTTCTCCTGATTTGGTGCTATATATTTTAACTGAGCGCTGAATAATCCGACCCTGTATCTGTACGAACTCTTACTTTCATTCAATTAATTTTAAGGTAAGGTGTTGTATATCTGTTTTAATTGTTAGAAAGCTAAAAGAGGGTTTTACTATCATGTGACTAAAAACATGATATTTTGCATATTTTATCTTACTTTTGGACAATACATAGATAAGTGCATTATTTGATGACAAGTATAGCATCGCAAATATCCGTTACAGAGTTCACTTTCGTTAATCGCTTCACTAATAGGTTGGTTGGTATGTTTGTAATTAAGCGCAAAACTACACAATGAGCTATCTTTGCTCTACCCGCCACGGGTATCGAAATCCGGTTTTTAGCATTGTAAGTCCGTAGACATCCGCTGTGCCACTCGAGGGCTTCACTATAAAGAGTTTATTGTTTATTATAATAAGATGGTCGTATTCTTTTGTATATTTAAACACGTCAGCAACAGATGCAACAAACTATTATTCCAAGTACTCTCGTAAAGAAATTATAAAATTATATACTCCACAACTTTGATTTCAGTTCTATAATTCATAATGTTTCACAGGTTTTCAAATAAAAATCGCAGTTGAAACATGATACGATTTACTAAACAGTTCCTTAGCCAATTTGATATTGTTTATTACAGCTGGTACAAATTAATCAAGGTTTATTCAAATTCTTTCCAGTGTAAGAAAGCCATTTTTGAGCCAAAAGCCTTCCACAATTTTAGTGGCCCTCTTCTCAAAACATGAAGCTGCAGTTCCACCCATTTATTTTCAGGTACTTGAGACATATAAAAATACCTTTTGAAAGTTTTAGGAAACTTTATAAGACACTAAAATCCGACTTAACGTCTATCTTCTCAACAAACATGGGTGGTAGGGATAACTGCAGTGACGTAAATCGATAAAGTTTCAACAGAGTTATGGACAGGGTTGCCATTTTAGCAGTTTTGTCACTATAATGAGCGACTTTTTCTTTCATGTAACTACTTTTTATAACGTTTAACGACATGTTGTCAATTTGACAAATTTCCATAAAAATTAGGGACTTTCATTATTATTCGCAAATAATATAATAAACAATGCTAATAAAGTTTCAAAACAAAGGTGAATGTATTATCGATAAATAAATCATTTGAATTTGTGAAACCTTTCCTTCCTGGTACTGTCCATAAGAATGCGTATGATACTAATGGTGCATCTCATGGTCCAGCCTTTGGCCTTCTTGAGTCAACCTGTCATCACTGCTCATTCGAACTGTTCCTGTGACTTTTATAAGTTTTACTTTTCCCTCTTTGTGGAAATGAATAAGAAAATTGCCAGCTATTTCGTGTACAATGGCTTAGTAACTCTAAATATAAAAGCTGGTTGTGCAAAGTAGACAGAGATGATATGAAATGCCTTTGTAAGTATTTTAAGTGTTCATTAACAGTCAAGCTAAGTGATACTGAAAACAAAGAAATACAACTAAACATAAGAGATCTAAAAAAAACATTCAGTTCTCAGCGGCAAAGTGTTATCCCATTTAAAAACTGAATTAACAATTCAAAAAGGGCAGAACGAAGTGTAGCACTGTTTATAGCAGAACTCTGCACTTTAAGAGTGGCAGATCATCTGAGAGATCCTTGTAAAGCTTGCTTCGCTGATAGCAAGAATGTAGTGACCTTACACTGCGAAGAACAAAATGTAGCGGAATGTTTCAATGTCTTAGACCACATTTTCTGGAATATTTAAAGGCTGATTTGCCCGGCATGGTCAAGCGTGTTAAGGCGTGCGACTCGTGATCTGAGGGTCGCGGGTTTGCATCCCCGTCGCGCCAAACATCCTCGCCCTTTCAGCCGTGGGGGTGTTATAATGTGACGGTCAATCCCACTATTCGTTGGTAAAAGAGTAGCCCAAGAGTTGGCGGTGGGTGGTGATGACTAGCTACCTTCCCTCTAGTCTTACACTGCTAAATTAGGGACGGCTAGCACAGATAGCCCTTGAGTAGCTTTGTGCGAAATTCAAAAACAAACAAACAAAAGCTGATTTAGGAAATGCACACTTTAACTTTATAATTTAATGAAAAATTCATTTTGAAATTGCTGGAACAAATGAGCTCGCCCACACATTGGAACTATTATATAATATTTGATGTTTTGCGATAAAATAAACTACGCGTTTCTTTTATTTCTGAAACTTAAAAATGTTCTTGGAGAAGATCAGATGGTTAATAAGAAATGTGAAGTTGAACTACAAAGATGCTCAACGACTTTGTCCATTTGGTCAATTAAAAATGCTGGAATTGAAAATAATTTGGACCCAAAGTTTTACTTGGGCTATGAATTTGAAATTGAAATGTCAGACTGTAAATTTTTATGAAGAAAACAAAATCATTTGCGGCATGTGCATTAATTTTTTCTTGAACCCATACGGCAGTTTCGTCAACGATTGCTAAATAATATTTCTGTTTAGCAGTAAGTGTCTTCATTGAGTGTTAATGAATGTCTGAATCCAATAAAGAGAGACATCTCTGAGCTATCAAAAATATTTGTCAAAAATGCAGTATTGCTCACTCGTATAGAATTAATCAAATTAATCGGATTGAAGCTTCCCACATATTATGACTTTGAAGAGAAATTGCAGGTTACAGAGATGCTACGGGTGAAAATCCTTTTGAAGACATTAGTAAGGTAGAGCTGACAGTACTGTCATTACCTTGTTCCCATGCTAATGTTGAACGTGCATTCAGTCATATCAAATTCGCTAATTCAAAATTTCGTAACCGAATGCATATCATAACACTGAATGCAATATCGATAGTTGAATATGATTTTTGAAGACGTGGAAACTGTTGCTATGATTATGAATTGCCGAGAAGTGTTATAAGTAAAATGTTTATAACTGAAACTTATGGAAGTTTTACAGAATCAGGTGCAGAAGTTCAAGACTGTATTTTGGACTTATAATATTAATCTACAACTAAATTAGTAGGGCGTCCTCTTTCATAAATCGTAAGTCCAGTTTATTTCATATCATTGGTAAACGTTTTGTGTATTCTACTGATATTTATTCTAATTAGATATGTAGCCTTTTCAAATAATCTTGACACTTACAAATCTCTAGCATTACCTTTGGATCTGGTGATGTTTCAGCTATTCTTGAGGAAAAATATAGCGACATTTATAAATTTGAGTTGGAAACTATGTCTGTAAGTAGAATGAATTCTCGAAGTAAGAAGGTGAGAGAATGGGAGACTACGTTTCTCTCGTTAGTAGATTCTCTACCAAATGTATTAGTATTTCCACTTGTTCAGTCAATATTGATAAAAACTGCTTCAAACTTGCCACATTAGGTTCACTTACTTCTATAGTAACACATATATTTTAATACAAATTAACTTATATTTAACTGAATTTAAATTATTATTGAATTAATTACTTGATACAATGTTACTGCTCAACCTTTATGGAAAAGGGTTCTTGTTTGGGTGCCAATGTAAAGGTCTAAAATAAGACGCTACTACCTACATGTCGGGTTCGACAACAACAAAAATAATTTATTAAACTGTAGGAACGCTTAAAATTGAAATGGACTATTTACCAGAAACACACTTAATAAGAACGTGTCTGGAAAGAACTTAATATTAATGTTAATGAAAAATAAAACATAAACATCAATATGAAGTATTTCAAATATTAAGATAAGAGTTAAAAAAAAACGGAAGAAAAATAATCTAATTCGAAAAACAAACAACAAATCACTATTCTAATATTACCTTTCTATATTAATAACAATATCGAGTAACAAACAGCAATAATTCACTATCTCGTAACTCACTTTATGAAGCTTATAGCAGGGTATTTTGTTATGGTATTAGGTTACGAAAATACATCTCATGTTATTATAAATTACATAATATTCTGCTCGTTTGTTTTTTAATTTCGCGCAAAGCTACTCGAGGATTGTCTGCGCTAGCCGTCCCTAATTTAGCAGTGTAAGACTAGAGGGAAGGCAGCTAGTCATCACCACCCACCGCCAACTCTTGGGCTACTTTTTTACCAACGGATAGTGGGATTGACCGTCAAGTTATAACGCCCCCACGGCTGAAAGGGCGAGCATGTTTGGTGCGACGGGGATTCGAACTCACGACCTTCAGATTACGAGTCGAACGCCTTAACCAACCGGGCCATGCCGGGCCGTAATTTCGGAAATTCAAATATAGATGGTTTACTAAAACTTATTCAGATAGCTACGAAATGTTCTATCGATAACATGAGCAAAGAAATCATGTTTGCATAAAAATTATTTGATGTCATTGAATTATTTATGTAAAGCTTCATAATATAGAAAAACGTTCTGTTTCTGATCGTAATAAAGTTCCATAGGTCCAAGCACATCAAATCAGACAACTTCATTGAACAGTTTCATCACAATAGTTTCTACTTCCTGGTTAAGAACAGTATATATTTCAATTATAATGTATCTACTCCTACTGTTACTTGTGAAAGAGGACCAGGTATGTCAACAACAACCCCTGCCAGTGATTCTTCAATACAATACTGCTGTAGCCTCTCATACTATTTTCTTTGTGGATTTTGCTTGCAGTTGAGTTTCACATTATTTTTTCATAGGTCCCCCAACAACAGATCTTCTGTAGACTTAAACGTGTAAATAGTGATGTTCTATTCCATAACATAAGTAACATTTTTTTATATCAGAAATATGAATCATGGTCTATAGTTTATTGATTATATTTAGTTGTGGCTTTTTGTCGTAATGTATTTTATTATCTTTGTCGTTAAAACATATCGTGTTTCGACTGTCTTTTAAGGTTAACATTTCTTTTGAAAAGTGCTCGAGATGCTATTCACAAATGTAAACCTGGTTTTGAAACCTGGCAGGTGAAAACGTTGTGTTGGTCTTTGAAAGTTTTTTCACAAGTAATTGTATCACTAATTTTATTTTTCACGAGTTTTGTCAACTATAAAAACTTGGTTTATAAACTTCTTACATTTTCATGTTAAGTATACTTTGGAATAATGGCTTATCTTGATGGCATGCATAATCAGCGGCCAATATATTTTATATCTCTGTTTAAGTTATTTTCGTTTTTGAACCTCAGGTAATAAATTATATCACAACATTAATAACCATTTTATTCCTTTATAATAATAATATTTCGGATGTTTACGTAACGTCAGTTTAAAAGTTAATCAACTATAAAGATATTTCTATAAGGAATTATGTTACAGACATTTTAGAGAATCGAGAGACAGGGAGAGATATAACATGTTTATGTTACTATACAAACTGTTCATCGTGGAATAGTCATTATTATCGGGATATTTGAAATGAAAGGTGTTTTATTTTCACCAGAAACAAATTGCAATAATATTTAACGTCGATTGGCCAACGTATGATTATCTGCACTATTCGAGATCGTCATTGCGTTAAAGTAAACATTATGTTTTTTTCGTTTAAAAATATAATTTTATTTCCCATCATAATTCCATGCTGGAGTGGGTTGCTTTTCGAATTTCCGTGCAAGGTTACACAAAATATATTTGCGAATAGCCGTACCTACTTTTCAGCTGGTATATCAGAAGAAAGGCAGCTAGTCAACAGTACATACCATCAGATCATGGGATACTCTGATCGGATAGTGGGATTTGACTTTAATTCAAATTGCACCCATGGCCCTAAAATGCAGAACGCGTTTTAACACAATGGAGCAACAACCCGTGAATCATAAGGTTCTTAATGAAAGTACGGTGACCGCCAGATTATGCATGGCAACGTGTAATCTTAATTACGCTATTAATCTTAAAACTGGCATTGAAAACGACCAAACTGGCTTTTGAATCACACTTTTCTTAATAACTTAAGCACCAAAATGTCTTAATTGTACCCCCCTAGTGGCACAGCGGTATGTCTGCGGGATTCACGCTGTTAAAAACCGGATTTCGATACCCGTGGCGAATAAAGCACAGATAACCCATAGTGTAGTTTAGTGCTTATTTGCAAACAAACAAACAAACAAACTGTTTTAATTACTTCTTGAATTACTTGTGTATTTTACTACTTATTTCTTTTGGAGTCTGCAATGTTTCTTATATCATACAAGTTACTTCTTTGGCTTGCTAGGTATTTTACAAAGAAAACAAATGATTTTACTCTGTTTTTTTATAATTTCATTTCACTGCAGTGTTATAATACAAAAATATCTCAAAATGGCTCAATATGGCGCATCATATGTGAACTCCCAATTAGAGTCAATAGTTTGAGGAACATAGCCATACTTGAACAGCACCTCCAATAAAAGTTTCATCATAACTTAGTCAGTTTATTACTTATCTTCAGCGTGCTTGGAACTTTTAGTAGCCTTTTTGTAATACGTAACACAACATGAAAACAATATTCTTGGAGCACTGGAACCTATGTGATGCCCGAATATAGTTAATTACTTAAAGATATAATCGGAATGTTTTTTTTGTGTTTTTCTGCATTTGGAAATTCGCGCAAAGCTACTCGAGGACTATCTGCGTTAACCGCCTCTAATTTAGAAGTGATATATATACCAGAGAAAAAGCAGCTAGTCAACATCATCCATCGCCAATTCTTGGACTATTTTTCACTAACGAACAGTGAGGTTGACCATCACATTATAATGCTCCCACGGCTCCTAACCACCAGATTGCCAAGGTTTTGTCAGGGTAGAAGGGCGTGTTTTTACGATGTAGTGAACAGTATCAGAGATGACAGAAATTGCAGACTTGTTAATGCAATATGCTAAAAAAATATACATTTTTGTTTGTTTATATAATACACCAATATATCAATATATACTTTATTTGCAAAACATTTCCAACCCCACATAAAATTAAGGCTTTTTTTTCTAAATAAATAATAAAAAGATAATGTGAGAAAGGTGTTTTACTTTAAGAGTAAAAATTAGGTTATTGTCTAAACTAACGTTTAATTAGCTAATAAAACAAATTCCGTAATTAAACTATAGCAGTTTGATGGACGACACAACGTTCTGTGAACACTAAGAATTCAGGTATTTGAAATATATAACTTAGTTGGTAAAAGCATTCGAAAGATAGGTAGAGCCACAAGCTCAAATCTTACATATTTTAGTTTCCACTTCTATAGAAAAAACAAACAAACTTCCTTTCATTAATCCTCAGTCCTGACGTTTGAACGTTTCAATAGTTCTATTCCATAGCATATTATAATAATTTTTTAGAAATATGAATCATAGTCTATAGTTTATTGATTATATTTAGTTGTCGTTCTTTATCCTTAAAACGCTATTTGTTATTTATACAGAAACGCTGTTCTTTAAGGTGCACTAGAAAGAATGACGTCTGTGAAGGATTTACTATTATTTATTTTTTTGATATCGGTGTTTGTTTCAATTGAATACATATTCCGAAATGCATCTAACGTATATTTTTAAATCTGTATTGCAAAATTCTTCGCTGACTCACTAAATTTATAGAGGATTCTCGAGTTAAGAATCAGCAATGTAATGTGTATGTATGTGAATAATAGTGATTGCCAGTATTGTGGTCATGGCTGAAATTTCTAGGAATACTCCTCTCAAGCTTATAAAAAGTAACCAGCGTAACGCAAAGAGACAGTATAATATATATACATGTAATGTTGATTTGCTACGATCGGTATTCTATAAAGCTCAAAAGCTATAGCTATTATTAACGCTTATTTATCTGGAAACTACAGGCAAATGACCAGGAACGTTTAGAAATTTCAAACATAACAAACCTTTTAACTTTGACAGTGAAAAACTCACGTGCAGTTAGTGAAAATTCAGCTAGTTATCCGTTAAGTGAACTCTTTCGATATCAACTCGAAGTTAATTCATTCATCGTGAACCATCGATAAAATATTATGTTCCAGACCCGATAGCAAGCTTAATATTATTTGTAAGTTTGTAAAACTGTTTTATATAAACCACTATTTCAAATAACTATTTGTAATAAATTGTATTATTTCTTGTATATTACAATATAGTTGTATTAAAAAGGAAAACTTTGTGTGTCAATATTGCCAATCGTCATAAATTTGATACATATCGACATTTAATTACCTTCTAAGTTACAGTTTACCTCAATTTTAGGTTCTTTTGAAATCGTAATACGTAACATAATAAACAGATGGCTCATCCGTGATAAATTATATTGCCTAGCTAGGTCAGTCTGAATTTTTATTTTCCTCACCTTAACAACTTTCCGGTTTCAAATTTCAACAAGGTAAGAAGATCTGTTAGTTGTTTTCAAGTGCTACCAAATTTGGGGATAGACCAACTCCATGGTAATAGTGTAGAACATGCCATGGAATAATAGCGGTCAGTGGTTTAGGCAGAAAAAAAAGGTGTAACTTAAAGAATTCTGCTTCTTCCTACACATAGAATTGTGTAAAGATGGTGTAAGCGTTTTTATTTAATTATTAAATAGGCTATATTAGGTGATCAACTTAAAGCAACACTATGGTAATGGCTATTAGAAAAAGCACAACCTATCTATATATACATATTTTATATGAAAAAGAGAAATGACAGCATTTTGATCGTTATTGGTGTTTTAACGTATACCCACTTAAAGTATTTCAAATATAAGCGTGACGAATATGGTAACAATAAAGAGAAGTGGGTTCGGCATGGCAAGGTGGTTAGAGCGCTAGACTCGTAATCTGAGAGTCGTGGGTTCGAATCCTTGTCGAACCAAGCATGATCCCCCTTTCAGTCGTGGGGTGTTATAATGTCACAGTCAATCACAATATTCGTTGGTAAAAGAGTAGCACAAGAGTTGGCGGTAAGTGGTGATAACTAATTGCCTTTCCTCTAGTCTTACACTGCTGAATTAGGGATAGCTAGCGCAGATAGTCCTTATGTAGCTTTGCGCGAATTTAAAAACAACAAACAAACAAATATTGCACAACACCGATGAAACAAAATTTTTGGATTAACTGTCTAGCACAACTTTTTATTGTGTCTCTAAATCTCTTACGCTAGTATCTATTTTTAATGGGCCCAGCATGGCCAGGTGGTTAAAGCTTTCGACTCGTAATCTGAGATTCGCAGGTTCGAATCTCTTTCACACCAAACATGTTCGCCCTTTCAGCCGTGGGCTTTATAATGTCACAGTCAATCCCACAATTCGTTGGTAAAAGATTAGCACAAACGTTGGCGGTGATAACTAACTGCGGTCCCTCTAGTCTTACGCCACTAAATTAGGGACGGCTAGCGCAGATAGCCCTCGTGTAGCTTTGCGCGAAATTCAAACCAAACTACTTTTAATACTTTCTCATAATTATTTTTAATACACCGATCTGTGAATCTTTTGAAAGGTGTTATCCAATCTCTGAAATAAAACTATACACATTTCCTTTAAACCATTGGATTTACAAATACACTATGTAAATTTGTTCCTAATATGATTTAATCGTTGACTAGTAACGTTTCGGTATAAGAGAAACTCCAGCCGACTATTCCGTTTGGAATATAAGAAATTTTAGTCAACAAGTAATGATGCTTGCCAGAGGTTTTTCGAAATCGAAATTAAGGATTCAAAACCGTAGAATCTGCACCATGGAATGTTTCTAACCCGCTTACTCTTGCACTTGTCAGGCACGCAATCTGTCAAATTGAAGTAGGGGGCGATGCTATTGCCTGATACGATGAATACTATTCACCAGAACCCCGCAGGTATGTGAGCGGAAGCCCGGAATGCCTAAGTTATTTATTGTTATGAGGTTGGCATGTGGACGTGACTTGAAATAAAGAATCGGAAAACGTGGCATTTGAAGTATTTAAAAATAAACGTATGAGGGAATTATGTTTCATCATCGTGTAAGCTTTTCACCTGATAACACTGTCGACGTCGTAAGTGAATTAGTACATTTTTTAAATGCATGTGCAAGAAATGATAACATTGATAGCGATACATAATTAAGTATGAACATTCTGAAAATTGAAGATAATCTCTAACACAAACAACAACAGAAAGTAGGCAGTTTTAAAAGTCCTCTCGCCGTCTTTATAACACTGACTTCACAAGATCTTTAGCCGAAGAAAGAAACAAAACTAGGCCTAGTAACATAAATAAAACACATACAGGAGAATACGTGTCGGCTAGAGGTATCAAAGTAGTCCCAATCCCTGTAACTTAATACCATAAATATGAGCATGTGGTTATGACGGTGATGACTAAATAAAATGACTTGTTAAAACTATTCTCGCCAAATGTCACTTGTAAAATTTATATCGTTAGGAGAGGTGCAAGTTATTAATATAAAACGAATCATTAGGTTTACATACGCTTACCTCAGTGAAACCAATTGTCGAAGTTACGTGTTGTAATCTGACAAAAAAAAAAAAAAAAAAGGTATTAAATTCTGGAATCTGTGTCTTAAATACAAAAAGTGTTGAATGAAAGGACTTAAATTAAGGTTGCAGACAAATGTTTTTTCTTGAGTTTACAATAACAACAAGCAACCTTGCTTAAAGTGCATCTAAGATCTTCGTAATATTAATAAATCAATATAGATGATTTAGCTACAACCATTAATCTGAACAAATGCATGCAACTCTCTGAACAGGTTATCACGAACTGTCCATAACAAATGAATTTGGCGTAAAGGGAGGGACGGGGTCGGAGTGGTTTTAAACACTCAGCAAGTGTAACAAGAGGCATGTTTTTGTCATAATAAGAGCTATTAGAAATATCCAAACAAAACGTAATGACCACAATTACCACTAGACCTAAAAAACCTCCAACTTTAGTATGGTCTGTAAAAGATGAAGTTATTATATATTTAAAAACGGCTGTTACGGGTAGAGAAAGCACTAGTAGCAGCCGTTTTTAAGTATATAATTTTCTCTACAAGTAGGTTTTCTCGTCATCACGGATTATGGAGAGTTATTGGCTGTGGCTTCTCGATCTTTAAATATTCATAAATTTGGTAGAACTGAAATTCCTATCAGAACAACCTGTATTTGTTCTGTAAGAACATATCTTTAGTTTCAAATTTATGAAGGCAGTTCAATATTTTTCTTGAAAACCGAGGCTTTGTAACATTCTCGTTACATCTGTGCAATTTGGTTATTTGAAAAACAGAGTATTCTAAAACTAATTGTAGTGCGTTATTTGTTTTATAATAAAGTTGACTTTCACCTACACACAGATATACAATTGAACTGAAAATGACAACCAGCAATTTTAAACAGAAGAATAACGCCAACTGAAACTCATTTACTTTAAGGATGGTTTAGGCGATCAGATAACACATAAAAAGAGGATTATAATGGAAACATTTTATGAATGGAAATGATTAATCAAAGATATGACATCATTGATAATAAATGCTATTCCCACGTTTCTGAAGAGCTACACCCAGAAGAATACCATTCTTATTTGCTCACTTTTCCTTCTCTTTTTATACTATAGACAACAATGGTCACGCTACTCGTGACTTCGTTGGAACGTAGGACTTAAGGTTTCAGAGGGTGTCGGCAGGTAGGTCGCACGTAGGAGGGAATTAAACGTATTACTTTTGTCTGTTAAGTCAGTCTGCTGAAGGAAATTCTTGAGTATGTGGCTTGGAAAAGCAAACAAAAGAAGAGGCTGCCACTGAAATATACTTTTAATTATTTCTGTTTATAAAATATAATTAACCCGGTAAATTATCTAATAAAGTTGAGATATAATGAAAATTTTCATTACTTTCTTATTTATATTGGTAAAAAAGTCTTAAGACAAGACTTTTGTTTAGAATTTATTAATTTTAAATGCATATTTATATTATTGGGGTTGGTGGGCATTTCTTTGGTATTTATACATAAGTGAAGTGATTCTGACCAGAGACAGCAATCATACATAAAACTGGTGGATATACTCAGTGAATCTTTGATTTGTGTAAAAACTTATGAAGGTCAAATCATAAGAGCAATTGAGACCTGGCATGGCCAAGTGCGTTAAGGCGATCGACTCGTAATCCGAGGGTCGCAAACATGTTCGCCCTCTCAGCCGTGGGTGCGTTATAATGTGACGGTCAATCCCACTATTCGTTGGTAAAAGAGTAGCCAAAGAGTTGGCGGTGGGTGGTGATGAGTAGCTGCCTTCCCTCTAGTCTTACACTGCTAAATTAGGGACGGCTAGCGCAGATAGCCCTCGAGTAGCTTTGCGCAAAATTCAAAACAAACAAATAAGAACACTTGATAAAATAGATTAATAAAGATATAGTACTTAATTGGTTCCGTACAGTCTGTTTTGTTCCAACACTTATGGTCTATTTTTAATACTTTTACTGTGGACATCGGCTAGAAGCGCTAATCACTGGCTAATATTTTTAGCAGTACTCTTAGCTTTGACAGCAAGAAAGCATTCCTAATAAAGTGGATGAAACTGAAGAATAAATTACAAATAAATAATCAGTTATCAGGGGTTTCCCCTCTATTATATTCAGAATATGTTTAATGCATGATATTAATATTGCAATGCCCCACATTATAGCACTTATAATGTTCACGTGTACCATGAAGTTACAAAGCAGTTCCAAGTTTTAAATAAAACAAACATGAATGAAAACCAAATACAGTTATGAAATATAAGGTTTTCAAAAGTACATAGAAAATGTTTAAGATACTTATATGAGAGAAATATAACTAAGTAGATAACTTTTAAGTTCTCTCTACACTTATATATATGCAAATCAAACACATTTATTTAGTGTATACACAGCAAACCTTTAGTCGGTTTCATAGCTTCTAAAATACAAGAGTTTTTTATGGGTCAGCAGTAAGTATACATACGGATTTATAACGTTAAAATGGGAGGTTTGATTACCCACGGTGGGCAGAGAGCCTGTTCTTTTGATTTGTGCTGAAAACAAGCAAACATCAGAAGAATAAAAATTTGTAATCGGGGTTTTGATTATCGAAGCAATAAAGTTTAGTTATTATTACTCTTTATATTTAAAACGTACTTTTATTATAAAATTTAGTAATGTTACAGGGGAGTTATGATAATGGAATCTCCAAATATCGTTGTTTTGCATTTATCACTTCTATTTTAAAAGAATGTTCAGAAAGCAAAAATCCAAAAAGTCTGAAGTCTGTAATATAGATTTTGGCATTATTATTTTTGTTTCCGTTTTTCTTTGATGACGACAAAATCTAATGAATTTATATCTTTAAAATCTCTAAGATCTGCTCCTGGCTTTATGGGTAGAGGGCGCTTTTGATAATTGATCCACTTGAGATGTGTTTACTTGTGACAAACAAAATCAGCCATCATTTGCTGATTCCTGACTATGTTGAGTGAAATTAGAAACTTCTCAGTTCATTTAAATGAAATGAGATGAATTTCTGAAATGCTAAATGATAGTGTTATTTTCACATGTTATAAAAACCAGCACATAATTTACAGAATTGAATAACTGCATTTTACCAATCGTTAGCATACAACAAGAACTGCGATTTTTGGGTTTTCTTATTGTCATTTTACAAAAGTTTGACACAACGAGCTGAACACTGGTATTAAGAGATTGAGAAATGATGCCCTAGGTCATATTCGAATACATGCGATTTAGTTGGGGATCTGAAATTCGCATGTTATTTTACCTTGGTTAAAAATCTTCTTTTAAGAGATTCAATACAGCCTTGTTGACAGTACGTACAACTAAATTTATAGACTAGTGTTGATGACTTTAATACAAGAATATTGTCCTTAAATCTAAAAAAAATAGAAATCGTGCGCAACATTTAACATTTAATCTCAGTTGTATTTGAGGGTAAACTTTATGATTGTTTGTTTGTTTGTTTTGGAATTTCGCACAAAGCTACTCGAGGGCTATCTGTGCTAGCCGTCCCTAATTTTGCAGTGTAAGACTAGAGGGAAGGCAGCTAGTCATCACCACCCACCGCCAACTCTTGGGCTACTCTTTTACCAACGAATAGTGGAATTGACCGTCACATTATACGCCCCCACGGCTGAGAGGGCGAGCATGTTTAGCGCGACGCGGGCGCGAACCCGCGACCCTCGGATTACGAGTCGCACGCCTTACGCGCTTGGCCATGCCAGGCCCAAACTTTATGAATTACATTTCTTTACCTTTTATTTTTTTTTTTTTTTTATATAAGCAAAGACCAATTACCCCTTTATAGCAAGGTAATAGTTAGTAAATTATCTGCGTGTTTTATTATAGCAAAGCCACATCGGGCTATCTGCTGAGCCCACCGAGGGAATCGAACCGCTGATTTTAGTGTTGTAAATCCGAAGACATACCGCTGTAGAGGGGCAGTAGATTATCTACCAAATGTGTTAGCATTTCCACTTGTTCAGTCAATATTGATAAAAACTGCTTCAAACTTGCCACATTAGGTTCACTAACTTTTATAGTAACACTGATATTTTAATACAAATTAATTTATATTTAACTGAATTTAAATTATTATTGAATTAATTACTTGATACAATGTTACTGCTCAACGTTTATGGAAAAGGGTTCTTGTTTGGGTGCCAATGTAAAGGTCTAAAATACGACGCTACTACCTACATGTCGGGTTCGATAACAACAATAACAACAACAAAAATATCACTGTGCAACAAATTTCAGGTTAAAAAAAAGTACAAGTTAAGTAAGACTTGTTTCTGGGTCACAAAATTGTCCTGATTCTGAATCTGACCTTTATTCCTCCAGATTAGGCACCGTTTTCCTGTACCATGAACCATATGTTTTATAATATACTGCAAAATGTCGCGTATTGAACACAACATTGCAAATACTGAAAGTTACAAAAAACAAAACAAAAATTTAGTTGGTATAACAAAACATTTATTGGTTATGAATTAAAAACACACACCTGTCAGTTTAAACAACTTTTGTTCTTCTAAGCCTCTTGTGTGGAGTGTGATCTTCTTTTTTTATACCCCAGCAGTAGTCTGCCAACATGCCAGGGTTCCATTTTCCTTTAAATCGTCGCTCCATCACTGAAATATCCTGATGGAATCTCTCGCCATGTTCATCACTCACATCACCAAGATTTTCCGCAAAAAAATCCAAATGAGAGTGGAGCACATGAACGTTTAGAGACATGTTACATCCAATATCATGATAATGACTCAGCAGATCATTCACAACTTGCACATAGTCTTCTGAACGATGGTTCCCCAGAAAGTTATCACAAACTTTCTTGAATGACTCAAAGGCAAGCTTCTCTTTTCTCTTGAGATGTGTGATGAAGGTTTCATCAAGTACAAATTTTCGAATTCGGGGACCTGTGAAGATACCTTCTTTAATTTTAGCTTGACTCAGGGAAGGGAACTTCTCTGCAAGATATGCAAATGTGGAGGATTCCTTGTCCAAGGCTTTCACAAATTGCTTAAACAAACCAAGTTTAATATGCAAAGGTGGTAAAAGAATTCTATCACTTTTCACAAGTGGTTTGTGCATGATGTTGTGCTTTCCTTGCTCAATTTCATTTCGGATCAACCAATCCTTGCGTACATAATGTTCAGTTCTTGCTCTGAAGTTCCATAAGCACAGGAAGCAGCAAAATTTAGTATAGCCAAGCTGAAAGCCAGTAAGCATGGCCACAACCTTGAAATCTGCATAAATATGCCAGTTATGGTCATCATACTGTATGCTTGTTAGAATTGCTTTCAGATTTTCATATGATTCTTTCATGGTTGTGCTATAAGCTATGGGAACAGAAGGCAGAGTATTACCATTGTGTAGCAGAACAGCTTTGATGCTGTCCTTGGATGCATCTATGCAGAGTCGCCAGTTGGTGTTATCATATGGTATTTCCAGTTGCTCAAAAGTTCAGTGATGTCATTACAAAGCATAAGTCATCCTTCATGGTGAATAATGCAAGCAGATCCTCTCTACGTTTCCTGTACAGTGTTATCTTCACTCCTTTCTCAAGAAGATTACGTTCTTGAAGCCTTGATGCCAGAAACTCACTTTTGTCTTTGGTCAAATAGAGATCCCTGCACAAGTCATTAAGAGCCTCTTGAGAAAATGGTATTGGTTTATTCTCGCTTTCTGGATGATTGGGCTCTACATATTCACCACTGGAATGTTTATCTGCACTGCTGGAACTCTGCATTTCTTGATCTGGAGGTTTGGGCACAGGTAAATTTTCTGAGTGCTCTACTGGGCGCATTGCTGATTGCAAATTTGGGTAAACAATGTGTTTCTTTGCTGTAGTACAGCCTGTAAAGTCTTGCTGACAGAAATAGCAATCATTAGAGTGATCTTTCTGCTCACGCCAAATCATTGGCATACCAAACTTCATGTGAACATTTTTCCTGCATACCAGGCACTCAATGTCTTCACACATGTAAGGCAACACACATGAGGAGCCCATGACTTGTCCTGGTCCTAAGTCATAAACGAAGTACGCCTTGTACATTTTCTTGATATGGCGTGTAATACTGCGCTTTTCTTTAGCAAAAGTTAATTCCCCACATATGTAACAGAATCTGTTTGGATCATTTTTGCACTGTCTTGCACTCATTGTTGAAAACAAATAAGATCTGAAAAAAAGAAAATAAATAACATTAAACACAAGCTTTGAAGTATAAAGTATTAAGTGATAAACTCAATTAAATATAAGCACACAATAATAAACCAGAAAATATGATTTTAAACTGTACTGTGCTATTTATCATATCACATTGTAGGTGTTACTAAGATTGGTTACTAAGATCTAACCCTGGGTTGAAAACCATTTTACAATGCGGTAGAGAATTTTATTTAATAATAATGACAAAAAGGGTATACAGTGACAATTCTGCAAAAAACATGCCTATCTCGTAACTCACTTTATGAAGCTTATAGCAGGGTATTTATTTATGGTGTTAGGTTATGAGAATACATCTCATGTTATTATAAATTACATAATATTCTGCTCGTTTGTTTTTGAATTTCGCGCAAAGCTACTCGAGGATTGTTTGCGCTAGCCGTCCCTAATTTAGCAGTGTAAGACTAGAGGGAAGGCAGCTAGTCATCACCACCCACCGCCAACTCTTGGGCTACTTTTTTACCAACGGATAGTGGGATTGACCGTCAAGTTATAACGCCCCCACGGCTGAAAGGGCGAGCATGTTTCAGATTATGAGTCGAATGCCTTAACCAACCTGACCATGCCGGGCCGTAATTTCGGAAATTCAAATATAAATGGCTTACTAAAACTTATTCAGATTGTTACGAAGTGTTCTATCGATAACATAAGCAAAGAAATAATGTTTGCATAAAAATTATTTGATTTCATTGAATTATTTATGTAAAGCTTCATAATATAGAGATATTTTTATATACACGATGGAACAAAAGTTTAATAATGTTTTGTTTAAAAACATTTGTTATAAGACTTGCAAACTTAAAGTACAAAGCAGGAGTCTTTAAAAGTATACTTCGCTTTGAGAGTGACCTTTAGAAATAAAGTGTCAAAAATGAAAATTTATTTATGTTTATATTCAACAGTGAATTTTGTAATTCTGAGTCTATTGTTCAAATACTCAATAAAATCGAGAAACCCCTTTTCCGTAGCAAAAACAAAGAAACAAAACACATGGGGTTATCTCCTATGTCCACTGTGGAAAGTCAAATCCTAGATTCTAATATTATAAGTCCGTCAACTTATCGCTGTCCCACCAGGAGACTTTGAAAAGTTTACTCAGAATTCCTAGAAATTGTGTCATCCACATATTTGAAACAGTGAAACGGTTTAAATGATTTTGGGCAGTCTTCCAACTATTGTTTTGCATGATAGCACAGAAAAGATTGATCAAAGAGGCGCTAGTCTAGAGGGAACCAATCAGAGTTTCGCCAACTAAACAACAGACGCCATGTTGCTACTTATTGCGAACGGAATCTCAAACGTATTAACGCGTAAACTATTTGTTTGCCGTAGAAATGAGTTTATTTTACTCAATAATTGAATAATTTTACTTGTTGAATTTAATTAAATGAATTAAAGTTCCTACCAATGGTCATGCAATTGTTAAAATAAGAATCTACTGCCAGTTTACTATAGTTTGTTTGCTTTTTTAATTTCACGCAAAGCTGTAAGAGGGCTATCTGTATTACCCGTCCCTGATTTAGCAGTGTAAGACTAGAAGAAAAGTAGCCCGTCATCACCACCTACTGCAAACTCCTGGGGTACTATTTTACCAACGAATAGTGGGATGGACTTGTTATATTATAATACTCCTACTGCTAAAATGACGCACACGTTCGGTGCGTATGTGGATTCGAACCCGGGATCCTGAAATTACGAGTCAAGCACCCCTAACCACTTAGCTATGTTGGGTCATTAAATAAAGAAAGTTTGTCTTGTGAATATAAACATTAATTAATTTACAATGAAATATCTTCCAACTGCTAGAAAATAACTCTCTGGCCCCGTAACTAAAATTGAACAAACTGTATATAATTTAGAAATCAGTAATTTTCATATACGTTAACGATTTATCGATTTTTTGTTTTTTTAAAATTCAAATACACTTTCCTTATGATTAACTTAGCAATATTGATAATTTAATTAACTACTACCATGAAACTGTGTTTATTTAATCCGATTCAAAACTGTAATTTAATTAATATCACAAGTTAATTGGCCCATATTTGGTTTTCGTCTACTATAGAAACCTCGACACATGAAAGACAAGAAAATTCGGCATCTTTACAAATTTCTAGCTCAAACATTACGAATACAAAACGTACAAATGTAATGATAATTTTTTTTAATTAACTAGTTTTTTACAAAAGAATTTCTTTCTTGTTTGTTTGGAATTTCGCACGAAGCTACTCGAAGGCTATCTGTGCTAGCCGTCCCTAATTTAGCAGTGTAAGACTAGAGGGAAGGCAGCTAGTCATCACCACCCACCGCCAACTCTTGGGCTACTCTTTTACCAACGAATAGTGGGATTAACCGTCACATTATACACCCCCACGGCTGGGAGGGAGAGCATGTTTAGCGCGACGCGGGCGCGAACCCGCGACCCTCGGATTACGAGTCGCACGCCTTACGCGCTAGGCCATGCCAGGCCCAATTTTCTTTCTTCCAGTCGTGATTAATTTAAATTCATCCCCATTGTTGCTGTTATTGAGCGTCTATTATCTTTAATGTAAGTTAACGGTAACTACATTCATAGATGACGCCACGTCTTAACACCAAAAACAAAACTATTAAATCCGTACATTATCGAAAAGATAAAAATATGTGTGTCTGTCTGTTTGTCCCTTATCTAACTACACTTAGATTGCTGGGCAAATCTCAACCAAACTTTGTGGTATGACAAGTAGAACGAGGGATGTGTTAATAGAAAGTTGACAGTTGTAACATCCTGATTATTGGTGTTACTGCTCATTTATTATCTTCCACTTAAGTTAACTATAATCATGGATAGCACCACGGTCTTACACTAAACAAACAACTTTATTAAATTTTCTATCCCCTAGCGAGAAAGCAGTAAGTCTTCAAGTTTATAACTCTAAAGTCCGAAGTTGGTTATCCTCGATGGACACAACAAATAGCTAAATGTCGCTTTGCACATACACATTATATTTTGTGTAACACAACATACATACAGTATAGAGGATGACAAACGAACGTCTTATATATTTTACGTGTGCATCTGTTCTCTCTATAGAAGAATGCAATGAAAAATGGCTTCCACTATTGCAATAATACATAAACTCAGAAAAATTGGTACTACAAAAGCCACCATAACGCTGATATGAAGAGCCGTTTCTTCAGTTATGCCCACTTCCTACCTTACATTTTCGGATTGTAAGACACTTTTGTGGCTTATGACCGTCAATAACTTTAAGTAATGTGTAATACATTAGAAAGTGGGTGTTGTAAGCAGGTAACATAAAGCACCCCTACCGCCAGTATACGTACAAAGTCACCCTGACCATCTCATAGTTTATACCATGATTTCTCTACATACCTATCGAATTTTCAAAGCTTAAACGAAACCTTTGGTAAGGTAATAATAAATACTATAATAATATGTTGTGTTATAAATAAATTGCGTGAAGGTTAAGACTTTTGTGTTATTTATCAAAGCAGGCACTCTCTACTTTTTTGACTTTATAACCTGGCCAAATCTTGTATTTAAATAGATTCTGAATGGAGAATTGAAACAAATAAATATACAAAGGTATAAATAATCTAATATATAAAAGAATAATAATGAATAAAAAGCTAGGCTTAATCACCGAACACATACACACACAAAGAGTTAGTGTTTGATTTCCAGTTATCACGACAAATTTTATTTCTCATTTTCCTCTGCGTTCTGGATCTTAAAGGAAAAAACCATGCAACATCTTTCCACAGCTATATCGGTGTCAACATCCTCAACCTGAGCAACACAGCACTTTTTCAACGGAAATTACATTAAATGCAAGTCATATATACTTATTACTTTCACTAAACTAGTTAAATAATGCCTCTTGCTGAGACGTGAGCGCGTCCTACTCAGTCAAAATCTTACTCGATTTAAACTAGGTTAATCAAACTATCTTTATTTACGACTCTAGAATATTCAGTGATACAATCTCTGATTGTAAAGATTGCAAATTTTCGCTAAAAGGTATTCTTTGTGTGGTGGTACAATACAGAAACTCAGTATGAAAGTTGGAACAGTGAACATCGCTACCAAAGTTTATTTGTTGTATCTTTGCAACAAGATACAGTCTGTGTATGTGTGTAGGGGGATCGCGTCGACTTGTATCTGTTCTGAGGATTACACAAAGGCAAAAGTTTCATCCTACCCTTTGGGGAACCCGTGAATTTCCCTAAGACCCTTTTTTCTAAACTACAAGACTCACCAACTTCTAAATGGTGTCAAACAAATCGTCTCGGCCTAGAAGTTTGCATAAAGTAAAGTTAAAACTCAACACCTTAGGGAACCCGAATATTTCATAAAAACACTTTAAAGGGAATTTCCCCTAAAGAGATCCCACATTTGAAATTGATTTACATTATAACACATAAATAAGTGAGTCTACTAATCATCTTGGATAACTTAGTTAAAGGAATTAAATTTGAATTGTTAGGGCCGGGTAACTGCGGGTAATATAGGTCAACCAACGATTTCGTTGGTTTCCCTAGAAAATTTAAATCTACCTTTCAACGTGCGTTCGCCGGTAGTGAAAATTTTCAACCCAAAACTAAAATTGTACTAAATTCTAATATTAAAAACTCTAGGTCGCAATGAAAACTTTTCTATATGAATTTTAGAAAGACCACAAATATATTTCTGGATGAATACCCTATAGTCTAATGTTCACGTTTAGTTTTTCATTTAAAATATTGTTATTTTCAGTTTTAATACATATTTTGGCAACTTTACATTTTTATCGGTTGAATCATGGTTTAGCTTCAAAAGTATAGTTGAATCATTTGAAATATCGTCAGCTTTACTTGAATTTTAATATTTGTTCAAAATAGCAATACAATTGGTTTTATCAGATTTAGAAGTAATGACACTGTCATTCCTGCTCAGGTTTTTAAAAAATTTTAACTTGTCTAAGCTCAAGTTACGGTCCAGTTTGGTCGGGTGGTTAAGGTACTCGACTCATAATTCGAGGATCGAGGGTTCGAATCCCCATCATACCAAATATGCTCGCCCTTTCAGCTGTGGGGGCGTTATAATGATACGGTCAATCCCACTATTCGTTGGTAAAAGAGTAGCCCAATAGTTGGCAGTGGGTGGTGATGACTAGCTGCCTTCCCTCTAGTCTTACACTGTTAAATTAGGGACGGTCAGCGTAGGTAGCCCTTATGTAGCTTTGTATGAAATTCAAAACAAACAAAAAAGCTCCAGTTAATTTTGTTATATTTATTCACAATTAGAATCATCGAAAAAATGTCACTATTATGCTATCACTCTAAGTTCCTACTGGTACATTAGTGAGCGATTGAACAGAAAACCAAATCGGTTGATGCAACAACAACTGCAAAAATTGTTAAATCTGTATGAGTTAATCTATAAATATGAACGTGATAGGAAAATTAAACGTTAAGCAAAGAGTTAAAAATTCTTTTCAGTGTCATTCAGAATTTACTTTTAATAAGTTAACGACAAAAATAATCAGGTTATTTTTAAACAAAGTTTTACCTAACTGTCTCTTTAAATTGGACAACTTAACCAATTATACATTGTAAAATAAGTTTATTACCTTGTGTTTTAATAATTTTTTGAAATATAAAAAAATCTAAAAACTCTTCTTGATTTTTCAGTAATTTAAACGTGTCTGTAAAATGTCTTGTTAAGATTTGAGGAACTAATTATTTTGTATAATTTAAAAATACACTGTGTGTTTTTCGTATAGCAAAGCCATAAAGGGTTATCTGCTCAACCCACCGAGGGTAATCGAACCCCTGATTTTAGCGTTGTAAATTGGGAGACATACCACTGTACTAGAGAGGGACTTCAATATACAAACATTCATTTTGAGTTTTGTGATCTTTTTTTATAATAACAAAAGTGCGGTATTTAAATTTTATAGTTCAAAAATCGATAAATTTTTAACCCTTTACATTAATTCAAAAATATATGTGTAGTTTTTATTTTTAGACAATTTCAGATGTAGTTTTTCGGCTTTTCTAAACTGAGTTAAAGATAGGTGTGTGTGACGTGTGCAAAGGTCGTATAATATGGACCCCAGCTCAGAAATCATAATAATATTTCCAGAAGCTTCTAAGGCCGAAAAAAAATTATTAATAAATTTAGCTTGCTACAAAGCACAAAATATCAGATGTCTTTTCGCTTCCCAGTGACTTAGCGGTAAGTCTGTAGGCTTACGAAATTAAAAATCAGCGTTCAGTTCTTGTGGTTGGCAAAGCGTTACAAACTCATTGTGTAGTTTTGTGCTTAATAACAACCAAAAAAAGAGAAAAAAAAACACACATCTTAAAACAGGAGAACATTTTGTTAGAAAGAAACACTTGTTTCTTAAAAAGAACGTTTTGATGAAAGAAACACAAAACACCACATGTCCTTAAAAGGAGCGTTGTGGCAAAAAAAGTACAAAACACGTCTTTTAAAAAGAACGTATTGCTGGAGAAATATATATATTTTGTTTAAAAAGGATCGTGTTTGAGGACTGAGTCTCAGTCAGTTGTTGTTTTACAATGTATAACATTTATCTACATGTTGTTTAGGGCAAGAGCGAGAAACTGTTACTTTAAGATTTATTTTTCTTTGTGATTTAAAAAAGAACTTTTAACGTCCAAACACATATAGTTCGAGTTAATAGTTTTCGCCGTACCAAAGGTCAAAACTGAAAACTGTGACCGTAGTTGTATAAGTAGCATAATACTTTCTTATTAGTCGCAAAACGTTTTTTTTATTTATTTTCAGAAAGAAAAAAAAACCTGAATAGTGAATTGAATGAAAAACTGCAAGACCAAACTTTTGATTTTCATTGTTTTTTTACGTAACTAGATGGTGTTCGACATACGCATTTTTTGAATAATGTGTTCTTTACATGATATCAGTTATATCATACGAAATACTTTAGGTACTTTCTAAAAATTTCGTTTGACAGTTACTGCTTCGAAACCACAACTACCTCTTTATAACAAACATATACTTTGTTCTCCTCTTAGGTTAACAGCACTTAAATGGTACACTTCAGTCTGTAATCCTGTTAACAGCAAGTTAACGCAAGGTTAAGAATAAGCTATCGCTTTCTTTATCGTTATAGTATCAATAGCTGTTGCGTAGGCGGCCCAGAGTGAGCGCAGTAATGTAAATTAATGAATCGTTAATAATTTATGACCTCTTTTTTTTTTCTAAAGCGCAAATAATTATTAATATAATATATATCAACATAATACGATAAATACATCAAAATTATTTAGATCCTGTTATAGTATAATCGTTGTTATTAGCTTAACAAATTTGAAAACGTGTAGTATTAGATTTTTAAAATTACTTTAATGAAACTGCAGATAGTGTAACCAAAACTGGAAACAAACTTGTTGCTTTAGTCATGTCCACGCAAGTTAAAATGAAAGAAGTTTCAGTTTTCTTCCTGTGGCCCTTAAATACTCCAATGAGTCTTGCCATAATGGTCGCACCGTCTATGTCAACTTCTATATATGTAACTAAAACTCCTACATCGTCTACTGAATGACATCACAAAAAAAATTTCCATAAAAATTTCGCACTTTGGGTATTCAAGATTCAGACAATTAGAGAAATAACTGTGCTATGTTCAACAACCATTTCTTTACAACACCTTGGTTTGAATTTCGCGTAAAGCTACACGAGGGCTATCTGCGCTAACCATCCCTAATTTAGCAATGTAAGATCATCACCAACCACCAACAAATAGTGGGAGTGACCGTAACTTTATAACGTCTCCGCGGTTGAAAGGGGAGCATGTTTGGTGTGACGGGGATTCAAACCCAAGACCCTGCGATTACGAGTCGAGTGCCTTAACCATCTGGCCATGCCGGGCCCTTTATAATAGATACAGTTTTAAATAAAAATACTCTCCTCAGAACAAGAACACAACGTTCAGTAGGACTATACGTGAGGGTTTGATTATATCTTTATTAACGTAATTTCTAAATGTAATACTGAGAACCTGTAGTCCTTTATTTTCTCAATAAAAGGTAGCACTTCCAATATATAAAAATATAGTTCATATCAGTAAAACTGATGACAATTTTGAGCTCTGTACATTGAATCATTTTGATGCAATGAGTTGCGTGTAGCTGACGAGCACAGTGTGAACACTCTTCCAATGCAATACTTCCCAGAAAAACACACACACCTTTTTCTTAGAAACTTTGAACATTTTCTAAGTTTTTTCAACGGGGTATGAATACTACGAATTGTAATTACCAGCACAAACTACCGCCTGTAGGGCGACGTTTTTGCTAGCACGACATACTTTGTTACTATATCTTTGCTATTCTCTTAATTCTCTGTAACACTGATGAATGTCGCACTTCCATTCGTAGTTTATAATACATTTTTAATCAGATATGTTTGTTATGCATGTACTATGACATTTCTATTAATCGAATATGGGAAAGCTATAAACATGTATGGTTGGCAAAGTCTGATAGCACTCAATTCGCAATTTACAGGTCATGGGCTTGAATCGAATCACGTCACCAAAAATGCTCGCCCTTTCAACCACTGGGGCGTTATAATGTTATAGTAAATCTCACTTTTATTGGTAAAAGCGTAGCCACGGAGTTAGCCGTGGGTGTTGTCGACTATCTACCTTTTTTCTAGTCTCTCACTCCAAATTTAAGAATGGCAAGTGCAGTTAGCCCTGAATTAGTTTTCACAAAATTAAACCAAATAAACAAACCATAAATATATTCAAAGTAATCCATTTACTTGCGTAAAACTTGCTATTAGAAGTTTTATCCGCTATAAATTCTAAGAATCCAATAGTAAAAATAAAGCAAAGTATGTTGTGATATGTCAACCACACTATTTCTGGCATATCTTGTGGTGACGATGTTATTTGGAATAGTCGGTGACGTATGCAGCGCGTGAATTCTAATACATCTACTTTAACATTTTTTTCTAAATTTGGATAGAAATCAGTTTTTATCTTCGTTCCATACGGATGTGGGTAGAAAATATTCTTCTGAATCCTAGCAGCTAGATGGTCTAGTCTGATAAATAGATGGTACACAGTAACTGTCCCAACATATTTTGCTTTGTTTGTTAACTCGTGTGCTTGTTTTTATTCCTGTTGCTGTTCGAATTTAAGATTATTCTCTGAAATATATTTCCTGAGCTTGCATTTTGCGAATACCCTTAAACATATTTGTTGGACATCAGTGTATGAGTACTCCTTTGTGTTGCTTTGTGTTTAACTACAAACAAACATCAGTGTTTTCATTATGAGTATGTTAATATCATGTATTACCTATGGGTGAGCAGCTCGTATGTCGCCATTGCCTAGCTTGTATTGCTTCTGCCGTTTGCTATTTGAAGGAAGTTTGTTTACACATTTAAAAATATTTTATTGACATATATTAAATAGCCAAATTAAAGCTACTGTGTTCCATAGCTAATAACTTGTTTCCTGTCCGTGGTTATTGAGCTTATTTCGTGTTTAGACATCTTCAATATGTAGAATAATAATAAGGAACAAAGAAACAGACTCAAACATGTTCCTCGATGACTCAGCTGTACAACTTGTAATACTAAAATTCAGTTTTTGGTTCCTCGGGCAGACACAGATATTTCTTTGTGCAGGTTTGTGATAAACAACAAAAAAACGGAACAAACTCAAACAAAATCCGTTAGCGGTAGTGTGCACAAACTATTGTTTTATAGATAATAAGAGGTTCTGAGTCACAAAATTAAATGTGGCATCTTACAAGAGTGGCCATCGTTATAGAACTATATTACTATGTTTGTCGTTTCGCAGCTGGCCTGATGAGCCTCGGCATTTGCGAAAGGCCTCATCGGTATTGTATAAGGGAAGCGTAGTATGGTTAAGATATTATTAAATATTTTTCTTTGATTTCTTTCGTAAGTTTTTTAGAATTAAAGGACAAACAATAATCCATAGGAATGGGCTTACCAAGTAAAATCCTCATTTGAGATTTAAAGTAACTTTATTTTTGCTTTTTCTGAAATCTTTTACACTAATAATGAATAAAACGAAAAAGAAATGCGATTAAAATTTATCAGCCGTACTCTAATGTGTCGTCCTTTACCTACTATTGATGTGATATCCCTTACTAATTATTGAAGAGCACTCCACCAGCTTCATCAGCTTACTAAAACCTCAATAAATAACGCTGAGAACCTTGTAATATTTAATATATGTCAATAGTTTTCTATGAGTAGTTTTGGTCTGACTATTGCCCCCTAATTTAATTCAATTCCTTTACATCAGAAATAATTTTTAAATCTCATAATTTTCAGATATGTTGAAAATAGTTTGTTTTCATACTTGTAACAAATTAAAATTGGAAAATCGTTCAGCAGACTATATATCGCCTTGTTCTGAAATGAACAAAATACTTTTGTTTTTGGTAATTCATCCATTTGAATATCGTTGAAATATAATGATATCGCAAACTGGTTATAGACTTCTGTATAAGAAGAACACGAATATCTTGTAAAATCTGTAATATATACACTATAGTCAGTCAAAGTGGAAACTGTATATCAGATTAAACAGTTATTATGATTACCGACCCCCGCTGGGACAGCGTTAACTCTTCGGATTTATAACTCTAAAATCAAGGATTCGATTCCCCTCGGTGGACACAACAGATAGCCCGATGTGGCTTTGCTGTAAAAAACACTCACACACACACACTTATAATTACTGTATCTATCTGTCTTGGTGTTTAAATTCGTATGTATGCTGTTACAAAAGAAATATTAATGATCCAAACCTGGTTCCAGGCAACAGTTCCTTTAACCATTTTCTTCAAATTAGTTACTTTCCATTGTGACTTTTATCAAGTGAATATTGATGAGAGTAGAAATGAAAGTTCATTTATTGATTTCTTGAAAAACCTTTCAAATCATATTAAAACTATTAAGAAAAAATCACACGTATAAATTGAAATATGTGCTATTTCTGACATAGTAAATTTAACTAACTCTCCTGAGGTGTCAAAACCTGGTCCAGTTCGCATTAGATGAAAATACACCAAAAACAAATCGAAATATACATTTATGCTTAACTACGGAAAAAACGTTTTTTAAGAAACAAAGGGCCTACAATGGTTGAGTCTGTGTTTGTGTTTTCTTATAGCAAAGCCACATCGGGCTATTTGCTGAGCCCACCGTGGGGAATAGAACCCCTAATTTTAGCGTTGTAAATCCGTAGACATACTACTGTACTAGCGGGGGGCTGGTTGATGTCAATAATACAATCCAATGACAGTGGTGTAGATACGAAGTTTTTAAGTTTTAGAAAACTTTAATATATTGCCTAAAGTTCATGAAATGTATGAAATATAGGTGAATCTTTATAACGGAAGCTTTCTGAGGTATAAATATCGACCTGCCACTCACCTGTTAGACGTGCATAATATGAAACCCAGCGTAGTGGTTTTGTATCCGTTATTGATCAACCTACTTTTGCAGCCATAGTACTTGGGAAGAGAATGAAATGTTGCAGACAGAATGTAGATGTTTCAAGTGTTTTTGTTCTTTTCAGTTCTCGGAGACTTGACACGCGAAGCCTCGTCGTCACGGGATATCAACTATCTGGAGATTCCAGGTGTTTGCCCTTCAAGGATAAAAATTATATTCAAATCTAAATGGACTTCGCGCTGTTGCTCATCCAAATCTCGCGTTTACTAAACTGTAGATGCTATTATTTCTTTTTAAAAATATACGTTTTTCATAACATATCTAATTTCTCGAATTAATGATTTAATTGGACAATTAGTATGTGTTTCGCAACAAGCTAATGAATATACGTGGAGAATGCTTTCATTAAAAAACTACAACCTGAACAAACAGAACACGACACTATGTAATGATAATGATACTGCGACTTAAGTAATCAGTTATAATAACTACTCTAAAAAGAATTCAAGTTCAACTTCGTAGGCGTATATTTTAGGTACTTATTATATTACATTACACAATACACTATAGAAGGTTTAGTGTATTGTAATATAACAACTGCTAAAAGAATCAATATTCCAGTGATAATTTATTTGTGTCATAAAACAATTCAAACATTTTTATTGCATGTAATAAATTACAACTTAATTTCATGAATTTGTTAGGTTTTTTCCACTTGGCCAACAGTATAAAGTATCGGAATTATCCAATACTAACAACTGTTGATAAGTTCTCAATTTTAAGACTGGCCGTTTAGTTATAATCTTTATGTTGCGTCATGGGGACCTTGATAACCTATAGACATACCTAACTCAATTGTTTTCGATTTAAAAAATCAAATCAAATCGTAGATATCTATAGTACGCATGTTATTAAGAACAATCATACGATGTTATAAAAATAACAGCGAAACTTTTCCTTTAAACGTGATTTCACATTTCTCATGTGATGACTGGTTGTGTCTTTTTTTTTAACTTCGCTGTCCTTAATTTAGCAGTATAAGACTAGAGGAAAGAAAGCTCTTTGTCATCACCCATTGACCAACTTTGAGATACTCCTTTACCAGCTAATAGTGGGATTGACCGTAACATTTTAACGCCACCAATGGCTGAAAGGGCACACATGCTTGGTGCCGCGGGGATTCGAGCCCGCAACCCTTAGGTTACGAGTGGAACGCACCTAACCACACCTAGCCATGCCGGGCTTATGCGGGTGAATGAGTACAATGTGGAATATTGGAATAATAATTACAAAAAAGATGTGGATTACAAAGGATTCTGGGATTCAATGATAAAACATCGCGTAAATAAAAGTGTTTCATTATTCAGTCGAGCAGTCTCTAAACTTGTATTTTCTCAAAAGTGGATTTGTCATCACGTTTTAAAATATGGGGCATTTCAATTTTCAGAAGGGTCACTGAAACGCAAATGAACTCCGATTTTCATTAAAAAAACAAACAAAAACTGCATTTATATGTTAGTTTAAAAGTCACACTACTAAAGTATTTTATTGTTCTTTACTACTATGTTGCCCAAATAAGGATACTATCTAATCAAATACCATGCTTAACATTTTACAGCTGTAGGATCTATCTACCTTGAAAACTTAGTAATTATTTGTTTTGTGTAAAAAGAAATAAGTGACTCAAATACTTCTTATACAAACAAAAATAAATACTAGAACTAGATGGTGTAAAGTATTGTGAAAGATAAACAGACATTCTGATAACAAACGCTTCCGCTATATCAGATAAAGTATTTTGTTGAAACGCTCCCTTTTTCTTCATTCTTTTAAAGGGCATTTTAATTCTACTTCTTACAACAACAGGTGGTTCTTAAGTATGACACGTAAAATGGAACATGATCAAGTGGCCACGATACCACCCTTTGGGTGGTTTTTCCAAAAAACGAGCGGAATGTTTTACGTAGACAGTGACGTAGATAAATATATTACCACTTCCGCTTCCGTTAATCTTGGGGTTTAGTGATAATAAGATTCCATTTTCGGTAATGTACGGTTTTTTAGTAACCATAAAAACTTCTCTTTACGTCGTCTCAAGTTTTGTTTCGATAGTCGCGTAAAGCTACACTAGGGTTATCTGCGTTAGTCGTCCCTAATTTTGAACTCGGTTTAAATGAAACGTAATTTGTCGACACCGTTAACATTTGTCTGAACAAATAGTGGAATTTAACAGTTAATCATAAAGCACTCCCATAATATTCCTCCCGATATATGTTTTAAGTGGGTTCAAACTCTGGATACTATTCGCATCGTAAGCAATCTTCGTTTGTCACCTAGAAATTAATCATGCCAAGTGCACTGTCATGGGAAGTTTTGCAGTAGAAAACAAGGAAGTCTTACGATTATTTCGGCAAGGTCAAGTGCTTTCCAAGTCTCATTATGTTGCAAACGGCACTTCCTATTTCCAAACACCCCTGCAACACTCTAGCAGAAGGTCAGATATATTTTTAAAATGTCAGTAGGGGGTCAGTAATAAAACTAAGGAATAGTAACATTAGCAGAAACGAACAAAGTCTTATGAAATTGTGAGAAAGAAATAAGTAGGCCAAACAAATCAGACGCTTCAGTACGCTAGAAGTCGCTGTGCACGTTAACACAAGAGAGAGGTATAACTGAACAAAGTTTTCATATGATAACACATTTCTTTCTGTTTGTGGCTTTCATTCAAATTGGTGAATATTATTTTTGATGTTTGTTATGAATAAAACTACAGTTATAATGTTACTTTTCTCCTGTACTAAAAAAATGTTAAGTATAAAATATTATATTGATTCCTAAACTCTAGCGAATTATGAACCATGGTGCCCTCAGCGAGACGCCAAGTTTTTTCAGAGAAGTCGATCATTAGGAAAAACAAAATTCCTGTGTTGGGTAAGAAACTTATCAGAGATTGTTTGTTGATAAACTCTCTATGTTGTTATCTTTACTATTAGCTTTAACGGCATTAGACTGACAAGAAGGTTCACGTGTTTCTATTAAGATAATAAAAGTAAATAACGGTTGTTTTGGGTTAAAAACCTTCACATTCTTTGTCACGGCGAATTTCAAGTAATTTTAATGATGTGTTTCTATTTCGTAAGTAGAAAGATTATTTTTAATAACCCGTGGCGCCAGTGCATTAAATTCGCGTGTAACGTTCCATGACGTGATATTTGCACCCTGATAATGGAGAAAAGCAAAGTTCACTGTGATGGGAAACGAGGAGAAATAGGAAAATCGCGACCCCTATTGGAAATCTGCATGAGCACAGAATAAAAATTTCGCGAAGTTGATGGTTGCACATTGCGTAATAAAAATATTTTCCAGTATCATATAAGCAAGAGTTCCATTATAGTGTTATACCCAGTGAGCTTTGGAAAAAACAACAGACATTATAATCCTATAAACGGTTGCTATTTAATATGTATGTTTGCACTTCAAACAACACTTTAGCAACATCTTCTGCTAAAATCATTACAGATTATTTTGCCTAATCCATTACATTTCTAGACTTATTCAGCTTAATCCATTACCAGCTGTATCACATTTTCAAACTGAGAAGTTATGCTGTACCAGTGACTTACAGTAAAATTCTGTAATGATGGACTTTTTAAAAACTAAGATCGAATTACATTTTAATAATAACATTGCTAACAACAAAAGTCTTGCTATGCTGTGACTGTAACTTCTTTAGAACAAACTTTTAATTACCATGTAACACTAGCGTCACCTACAACAATATTTTTGATTTATTGTAACTGTTAATTTTCACTATCTACTGTAATAACATTCAGTTTTTGTCTGTCCTGAAATTATGCGCGCGCCTTACTATCTAAATGTGCATGTAAAGGTGGATGTAAATATAATTTAGTATATATTTTATATAACACCATATTAAGAGCTTATAAAAATTAAAAATAGTCTGATGTTAGGTCTTATAATAATATTTTATGTTTATTTATTTATCGTATTAAGTAAGATAAAATTTAGCCCTAACTAAACTAAAACAAAAATCGTATCCAAGTTACAGTGTACCTCTTTCTCGATCATAGGCCGTACTTAATAAGGACCCAACATAAGTTGTTTTAGATATTTCGGTGTCTGTGATTAGAACTTTTACGCACTACTGTAGAGATTCTGCATTTAAAGATAAAATTTTGCAATAAAGATAATAATTTGAGCATAAATGTTTTTTCGATCTCTGCTAGTAGCACGTATTACACTATATCGTTCACTTCTTTAAAACAAGTTTTGATACATTGCAACTATGACTTCTTTAAAATAACACAAATTGCACTGTATTGTACACTCCTTTAAAGCAAATCTTGCAATAGACTTTATAACATTTGTATTATAACGTTTAAAAATAAGTTCACTGGGACGAAGACTGTAGTATGTTATTTCTTTACACATGTTTTTGCCGTACGAATCAAAAAATGCTGCAGTAAACCAATAATTTGTGTTTATTGTTCTTCCCTCAGACTGCTTAATGCTAACAACAAGCTGCAATTTTCGACATATTTTCAAAATATTTTGTGTTGTTTTCTTAGTGCGGAGTTACACAATGAGCTATCTTCACTCTATCCACCATGGAAGAATCGAATCGTACTGAGGTACTTCATTGTTATTAGGAAAGTATTACTACGAACACATAAAGAAATACACGAAGAAGTAAAAAAAAAAAAGCTATGGATAAACACATTATGAAATCTATTAATAAATTTTCACTACATGAATAAGTATATGAAGAAATACATAAATATATGAACGTCAGTAAGTGTACACTGTATTTAAATTTTGTGTATTAGTTGTTGTTTTGAATTAAGCACAAAGCTACACAATGGGCTATTTGTGCTCTGCCCACCACGGGTATCGAAAGCCGGTTTTTAGCGTTGTAAGCCCGCAGACATACCGCTGAGCCACTGGGGGGCCTGTGTATTGGTAAGTTGTGTGTTAACAAACTACTGTTTTCTGTTTTGTAGATAATGCTTGCTCTGTTTTTATTGTTGTAGTTAATTTTGTTAACACTGAAAATATTGAATTTATGGTTTAATGTATCCTAACCAGAATGGTGTTAGTTTTTTAATGTTCTGATATATGTCATTAATCACTTTTACTACGTCTGTTAGAACAGCATTACAAGTTTTTTATTAATAGCATTAAGCACGATAAAGTTTAACCCTAGCTAAACTAAATCGAAAACCATACAAAAGCTATAGTGTACCTCTTTATCGAATATAGGCTGTAGTTAATAAGGGCCGAAAACAAGTGGCTTTCTTAATTTTAAATTACTTTTAATTATGGAACGAGTAAGTACTATGCTATTACGTTTTCTTTCTCTAAAGAAATAACAAGAAACATATGCCTTTCTCTAAGATAGAATACTATCATTTTTTAAATAAAATGCTTTTCAAACGGAATTTAAAAAAACGAACAATTATTTTAAGGCTTCGAGTTTTATTTTACGTGGTTATAAGATATTCTGTCTGTATTATTTTATACATCTATATAATTAATACGCTTGAGTTTCTCTGTTCGAAACTCTTACCACTAATTTCTCATCAAACGTTAAAAACGTCATATTTTTAGGAAGACCCTTGCCCGAGGAGTTTTTACCACATATTGTCTTTTTAATTCAGAATCACCTTACCTGTATTTTGCTGAGTCAAATTTTTTAATGTAACCAATATGCTACACGATGGCACAACATCGTAATCATCATGAGACGACTGTCTTCGATTTCAGTTTTTATTTGTAAAGTATTTCACAGAAACAATACTTTATCCACATGTAATATCTTAAAAAAAGCACCTTACACTAAATATAGTTTATGCTGTCTTTGTCGACGTATTTATGTCTAAAATACCCATACACAATTTTTTAAAATCATATGCTTATCATTTTATGAACACACATTTAGACGTTTCTGCATAATCAGCTAAGTTAGTCTTCATTACAACTTTACATTTACTCTACAATAATTTAGCTACAGTTAGTTTCAGCTACTTTTTCTTTGATACGGGTTTTATTCTTCGTTGTTTGTCAGTTTCTTTTTTTCCACTCGTAAAATTGTGCCATACATTAAATGCTCATAATTGTTTCATACCCTGTATACATATATAAACAAGGCTGGCGTGATCAGGTGCCTAGGGTGCTCGACTCGCAATCTGAGGGTCGGTGGTTTGATTCCACATCACACTAAACATGCTTGTCCTTTCAGTCGTGGGGCGTGATTATGTAATGGTCAATCCCACTATTCGTTTGTAAAAGAGTAACCCAAGTGTTAGCGGTAGTTGATGATAATTACCTGCCTTCCGTTTTGTCTTACACTGCTAAATTAGGGAAGGCTAGCTCAAATAACACGATGCTAAAACCTAAGATTTGTTGAGTAGAATAAAGATAGTTCATTGCTTAGTTTTGTGCTAGGCCTGGCATGGCCAAGCGCGTAAGGCGTACGACTCGTACTCCGAGGGTCGCGGGTTCGATCCCGCGTCGTGCTAAACATGCTCGCCCTCCCAGCCGTGGGGGCGTATAATGTGACGGTCAATCCCACTATTCGTTGGTAAAACAGTAGCCCAAGAGTTGGCGGTGGGTGGTGATGACTAGCTGCCTTTCCTCTGGTCTTACACTGCTAAATTAGGGACGGCTAGCACAGATAGCCCTCGAGTAGCTTTGTGCGAAATTCCAAAAACAAACACGTTTTGTGCTTAACAAAATCCAGCCAAAGATCAGAATAATATTAAAATGTTTTTAATTAAAATCGATAAACAAACATGACAGCTTATGAATAACCTGTATTTTTCGAATTAATGATTATAAAATGTAGTAACTTGGCACATAAATAAAGACATTTAGTAAAGAAAAAGATTGCGAAACACGTAAGAGGTTTTAGGGTTAGACGTCTTACATCACAAGTGTGTACGATTACTTCATCAACTTCTAATCGACGAGTGCGGCAACGGGTGTGGTATGATAAGATATCTCTCTTCCACGTGAACAAGAACGTTTAACTTTATTTTAGACCGTAACTTAGAATTTGTAATAAGCGACAGTAACATTTTTAGTGTTAACACGTGAAGAAGAGCTCTTAGAATACTTCATGTCATGTCAAATATCTTATTGTTATATTGTAAACATTTCATCATGAGCGTGACCATTTTGTCAGTCATAACGTAGTTCCTTGTATTGCTTCTAGAAAACAAACTAATCAACCTCGATAGTTTTCACCAATAGTGTGTGTACACTACGTGAAAAAGTGAAGAAAAAATATATCATTTGCCCTTCTAGTGGCTAAAGTGGAAGGATTGCACGACACTTCTGCTCTATGTGTTAAACGCCTATGCATGCTTACTTTTACTGGAACTAAGATTACTTCAAACTTTTCTCATCTGTACTGGTACCCAGAAGAAACAGTGTGGCACGTTTCCTACATTGTGAAGTTCAGGTGTAAAAAGTGCGGGCCGTCATTTGACCTGTTTCTTACGCCAACTAACTGTTGGCCAAGTGAAGAAAATCAGCACGAAAACTTGGAAAAACACTCGAAGCATGTGCCATGGGACTTGAGTATTCTGAGATTCTTGTGTTTAGGATTTTTTCAATAGGTAAGCAGAGCAAATGT
This sequence comes from Tachypleus tridentatus, assembly GCF_004210375.1. Classification (NCBI taxonomy): domain Eukaryota; kingdom Metazoa; phylum Arthropoda; class Merostomata; order Xiphosura; family Limulidae; genus Tachypleus; species Tachypleus tridentatus. The sequence goes on from NC_134826.1 coordinate 98,148,754, forward strand.
ATATTTTATTTCATGAAGTCGTTTTAGTTTGTTTTGTTTTTTATTGAAATGCGGAATAAAAATATTTACGGTGAAATATAACTTGCATATTTTATTTTACAAAATTATTTCAACATAATGAGTGACACTAAAGTTTATTGAACAGTTTGAGAACGTCAAACAACAAATAACTATAGATAATTTATTATATGATTATCATAAATCTGTAAAGAGCTATGGGATATTTACAGTGAGGCGAATCAAAAGCCACTGATGAACAGTGATGCAAAAATGAACTTCATCAATGGAAACTTATATAATGTGTTCCATACAAATAAGTGGCTAACTGAATAATATCCAGAGAAACCCTAGTGATGGTGACTTTCTAAACAAATAAGTAGTTAGCTAAATAATGCCAAGGAGATCTCCAACGACGAGATATTTCATACAAATAAGTGGCCAAGTCATCGAAAATTTCAAGATGGCGGTATTTTCGTTTCTATCATGGAGATTTATTGCTATAATTTCCATTTATTTGTAATGCATCAATTATTTGGTTTAAGTAACTTGTTGACTCATGCACCCAGTCCGTTCTTACAAAACCAGTGGGACAGGAAATGTGATAGTTACTGTTGTTTATTAGATTCCAATCTTTTAATTCTAAAAACTTGAAGCACTATACATACGATTAGTATAACAATACCAAATAGAAAAACTCGCATGTTTTTTTCACTTAAACTTAGACTTTTCGTAACGGTTATTCTGTCTATGTTTCCTCTTTTTAAGAGTTGTTTCATATTTCCACTAGCTACAGTAAAAAAATAATGCAACATTTAGCAAGTTTTGGATTTATTTTAATAATATAGATTTCTGACAGAATGTGGTTTATGTCAATAAGCGGAATTGGAATTTTCAACCAGAATCTTTAACCGGCATGGGCGAATAGATTATATGCCAAAGAAATATCTGGTGATTCAAGTATAATCATCCCTTATTTTGAAATGATAATAAGAAAATAAGGCAGCCAACCAGCATTAACTACTGCCAAAAGGCCTTGATTCAGCTTCTGAATCCAATATTGGAAGGTTTTTCACTTTTATAACGCGTTCACAACTGAACCCTATGATGAACAGCCCAACAAGTAAGCAACTAGGCCACGCCCAGTCATATCAATATTAAGTCAGACTTTATATTTGCACTAACAAAATCTGCTTATACTTCTCTGTAAACTACTTTACATAGATAGGAACAAACAAAAAGCACAAAGAATCAGTTCTCTTTGAGAATCGTAATTGCTCGATGCTTCTAGGCTTACCTGCATCTATGAAAATGCATTTTAGACTCGTAGCTGAGGTCATTACTGACAGATTTCATTTCATTAGTCTCCACATGCCAAAAATCTTTGAAGATTAAGAAACCTCATAACGTTTTTGCAAATTTCAGAAACATATTCGTGTTAATTAATCTATTATCCAGAAACTTTTGAGCAGTACAGTAAAACAAATTTATAGATTGCAACATAAATATGCCCTAAGAAGTATACGAAAACTGTCTGCATACAGGCTGTCTTGATGCGTTTGGAAAATTCTATAATAAGTACTTTAAATAGCGTATAGTGAAATTTGTCCATATCGTATATTATTATTGTTACTGAACACGATATAAAGTTAAGACTGAAACATTACTCTTAAGAAAGAATAAGTCAGTTCTTACATCGTAAATATTTATGTTAAACAGTTTCAGAGTGACTGCTTATTCAGGTGAACATCTGCTTATACAGCATCGGTAGAATCATGTGATTGAATACCAACTGTCTATTGTTATAAAAGTATCTTTCTGGCAGTAAAACATGAAGTAACAAACAACAGAATAGAAATATCAAGGTAAAAAGGTTACTAAATATTTTTAGTACAATATTTTGTTTCAACTTTGTGTTTTTATTATTGTTTCTATTAGTCCTTTTTATTCCATATGTGAAAGTTTATTTTTCAAAGATTGGAATGATTTCTTTTTTTTCTTGGTTTCTGTTTATTTTAGTTACTATAAATGAAAGATGTTAACTCGATTTATTTTAAAAATAATCAGTAATTTTTAAAGTATTGTTTGTTGAAGAATAATTCTCAGCATACAACAATACTATTATTCCAATTGTTATGTATTATAGTCAGCTACGGACTATTTGGTTTGTTTTGAATTTCGAGCAAAGTTACATGAGGGCTATCTGCACTAGCCGTCCCTAATTTAGCAGTGTAAGGCTAGAGGGAAGACAACTAGTCATCACCACTCACCGCCAACGAAAAGTGGGATTGACCGCCACATTATAACGCTCCCACGACTTAAAGGGCGAGCATGTTTGGTGTGACGGGATTCGAACCCGCGATCCTTGGAATACGAGTCTATTGCCTTAACCACCTGGCCACGTCGATGTGTATTAATTTTGGGATATTGCCAACAAGATTGACATACACAATTTTTCTTCGAAACACAAATATATTTTAATATACAAACACGACAAAATTAATAAAAACGGTTATATACATAAATTTTACAAACTTACAAACAATACTGAGTCTTCTATCTGGTTTGGAACTAAATATTTTATCGATGAGCGAATTAATTGAGTTGATATTGTTACACTTCTCTTAATGACCAGCTTAACGTTCTTTATAAGCTGACTTTTCTCTGACGAAGATATCTAACGTCCTCGTAGAAATATTAACGTTCGAAGTTAATTCATCGAAGTTAAGTGGTTGGTAGTGTTCAAAATATATAAACATTCCTGGTCAAATATCTATAGTTTTCTGATTAATAAGCGTTTATCACAGTTATAGCTTCCGAGTTTTATAGTATATTAACTGTAGCAAACCAACAATAATATTAAAACTGTCTCTTGGCGCTTCGTTTTGCTAACTTTAGGCAAGGTCCTCAAAAGCCCTTTTGGCAACAATATTTTACTTTCACTCGAGAATTTTCTACAAATTGAGAAAAATATTTAACACTTTAAATTACATGCATTTCTAAATATACACTGCTGGCCAAAATTGTAAGGCCAATGAACATAAAGAAAAAATATGCATTTTGCGTTGTTAGACTCAACCACTTATTTGAGTAGAGCTTCGAAAGATGAAAAATATTTTATTTTTATTTTCCCTTTTCTTATTTTCATCTTTCGAAGCTCTACTCAAATAAGTGGTTGAGTCTAACAACGCAAAATGCATATTTTTTGTTTATGTTCATTGGCCTTAAGATTTCGGCCAGCAGTGTATATATATATATTTAACTAAAACAAGCATCGATATTAAGATAAATATATAATGGAAATCCGTTACACATTCCACTCGTGATAATAATCTTATTCTGTATAGCATATCATTGGGGGTTATTGCCACTCTTTGTCACCAACACACGTGTGTTAAGTTTTAAAAACAACAAAATAGGGCGTTATTTTCACCATAGTTATATATTTTCATGAGTCATTCATCCATAAAATCTAGGTCCCCGCTGGTACAGCGGTAAGTCTACGGATTTACAACACTAAAATCAGCGGTTCGATTTCCCTCGACGCACTGAGGAGATAGCCCGATGTGGCTTTGCTATATGAAAATGCACAAACACACATAATATTTATCACCTATACCTTTTCATAGTAATGTAACGATAAAAACTATATGAGAAGAGAGTACTAGTTTTCACTGGCAAGTCAGGTCAAACTTCGCGGACACACAATCCCTTATTTTTACATTTAAAATGTAACGACTGAAATAGTTATAAATTTCATCATCCCATAACTAGTGTAGAATATTATTTTATTCAGTTTTAATTATGTAATATTTTCAAAAACTTCCATGCAGTTACTGCCAGTAGTTGCAACATTCTCGTTGACTGACGCCACAAAATCATAAACGTGCTAATTCTATTACATAGTTAAAGGCCATATACTGCATGCTGCCTTTGTTCTTGAGTCTAAAACTATCGTGTATCTGTTTCTATATGGACTTTTTAGAAAGCAACGTATTTAATAGGTACTACACAAGTTTGTATTACCTGACTTAGCCTAATATTGTGTATAGACCATTAATTGAAGAATGAAACCGGTTAACACGAGAGATGCCTGACTTTCTTTGTATCGCAGAAGGGCTTATCAATAAGTGTTGATACTCATACCAAGCGTACCGAGATATAATTTTATTTTCAGTGGGTTTCTCATCATCAAGAATTACCTGACTTTCTTTGCTTCACTATAGTATATTTAATTAGGTATTATCATAGCTTATTTTATTTTGATTCTTTTTATCGACTCCAGCAATCAAACCAAACAGCTTTTGGTAATAGAACACCGTGGTTATTAAATAAATAATTTTGGTCTTTTAAAGGTTATTCAGTTAGTTTTTATTTTAAAAGTTCTGAACTTGTGGCTTGGGAAAATTTTGGGATTTGCTGCCGGTCACTGTGTACTTAAGTACTCCAAAGTGACTAAGATAAGAAGTGAACGTCGCATGAGAAAGATAACATATTAGAACTGTATACATAATACTACGTTTCCTCAATCTATATTTCCTTCTGCTCTGAAATCCATGGAAGTTCCAGTATCTTGTGCACTTGTCAATTTTGTTAAAAGTTTAAATATTGAATAACTGTTGTCTTCATTATGTCCAGTCCGATTTTCTGCTCTAAAATCAGTAAATGAGAAGTCAGCATAACTCTATAAAACATTTTCTGTCGATAATATTATCTTACAGACTCACCCCTTTACTCAACGGATCGGCACGTTATTCAAAAGTACTTAAATGTAATATGTAACTAGAATTGACCAATATCCTATTATAAGTATTAGTCATATTAAACACTTTCAACCAATAATGGACTACATAATATTTTGAATCAGTTATTTTTCTATCATTAGTCTGTACCGTGTGCACAAAGTTATGATTATATAAAATTAATCTACATTACGGAGGAATAGAATTAGACCTAAGCTTTCCAGCATTTAGTATTTCTAATACACTAAACTCAGAGTCACTAGTGTAATCAAACATATAAAATTATCAGGCATTTCAAACTAGTAAACTGGTCCGTATTGAAAATTTCTGTCTTTCTTGTGAGAAGTATGTACAGAAGCTTGTTTACACATGTTTGTTGAAAATAGTTTTAGATTTAATCCTTTCTTTGTGTTCTAAAAACGGCTGGTAGGGTATTAACACTTTATCTAATAATTAACTAAAGCACAGAACGGCGTTTCGACCTCTTTAGGTCATCTTCAAGCTAACAAAAAGAGCGTAAACTTTTACACTCTCCTCTCTAAGACCTGTGCTCAGCAACGGTCTGTTGCAAACATTCTTTGTTAACATTTCATATTAAACCCTTTTAATCTGTGGTCGAAACTACTCATTATTAAAATTCTACTATTATTATTTTTTGAAACTCTAGTGTACAAGCATTTTCAAGTATTAGATAGATAAACTCTTCTAACAACCTGCTGACTCGTCTTATAGACAGTACACATTGTATGATTTCACTAGAGCGGTACATCTATTTGCACAGTTTTATTCTGGTCGTTCTTTCCGTATGTTTGGATGAAAATCACCGCGGCATCAGAAAACTACACTAATTTTAACATATTACACTTAACAATATTGGTATGATTGATAATTCATTGTTTTGAAGATTTTGAGATGGAAGTTTGTTGTTTGTTTGATGTTAAGCATACGAACTACACAACAGCTTAAATGGGTTATCTGTGCTTTAATCACTGCAGGAATCACGACCAAGACGTTTAGCATTATTAGCTCTCATGCTTACTGCTAAGCCACTGGTGAAGGGCTGGTTGAAATTTAGTGTTGGAGTTGTGTTCAAAATGCAGAATAACAAAAGAGTTTTCTTATTTTTGTAGTTTCATGCACCCATAAAAAAGTATATCTAAACGTTTTTGTCATACTCACAAATATCTTAAAGATCAAAATTGTCATTATTGCATAATTCACTATTTTGAGTATTCACTGTATGAAAAGAAAGCTTATATCGTTTATCTTATACGAACTGCACGAGACACCAGAGCACTAGAGGCAAATTTGTATGCTTTAAGAGTTGAAAACCAATGAATTGGTAGAAGCATGTTTCCATTCGTTACTCAGCATCTAAACATCCCATCATTTGAGGAATATATAGATCAAGAATGACACATCGTTTCCTTACTGCAACGTGTTGAATAAGAAACAACAACAAACATCACGAAATAGTTAAAGTTGATTTTTATGTCTTTCACATGAAGAAACAAACATCGAGAAAACCATGGTTAAAACAAAGGTGAGAAATACGTATTATTATGGACAGAGAGAAGTGAGAGCAAACTAAAATTAGATCGAAGACTAAGAAATCTTAAAATAGTTCTCATATTTTAAATTTGCATATACCACGTGTTTTTCAATTTTCAACGCGTTGCACCACGTGAAGGCGAACGTTACTACAGGTAATTAATCATGCAGCTGTGACGGTACACGAAATAACACAACCCAGAGCTTCTACCTCGTGTGTCTGATATTAGAGGCACTCGTGTGGCTGTGCTCTTGAGCTCTCGCGAATTTTCTGAAAACATGTTGGTGGGTTGACGATCGATTAGCAACAATAGGGTGACCCATATTTGTTGCTATGAGTTTTTTATTACCTAGTCCCCAACGTATGGTTAGGAAATTATATTCGATCTATTTTTCTGCTTGTCTTATTGCAACTGTGGGTAACGGCGTCTCATGATGAGAGGTTTGGGAATATAACTAAAGCCCCCTCTACAACGAAACCCAACCCACTCCTCAAATTATCAGGCTTGTCAAAATTGCTGATCTTTAGATAATTATTCTAGACTTAGTGCTTGTGGGAATTTTTCATGTTATTTTGGTAAAATGGAGATTTAAGTAACACTGTTGTGAGTAAGATTTCAAATAATTTGATTGTTTTGATATATAGTAGAAGAATTTTGAAATAAGTTTGTTAATCAAACGTAACTTCTGAAGATGTGCAATTATTATTTTTCTTGAATCAATAATAGAGATATAAAGTTAACTCAATGTACACTTCACTTCTCACTCCGGTATCAAGGTCAAGGTCCCAACAGGTGATCCCAATGGCCCGAGGGAACAGCTGACCAGTCATCAGACAACATTCCTTCCATGGTTGTATGGCATACTTTGTAGAACGCCTTGTTTATGACGCTCTTAGCATAACATCATAGACCCTCAAGTCTATCACGTGATCCATCCTGGCCAATTGGAATATGTAAAGTTAAGTCCTGCAGTAACTGCGTTTATTTTTATGCGCTTGTTGAAGTCTGTCTGGTTTTCATTACTTACTGTACCTAGAAAACCGGCTGCTGTGAGTTTTGCTATTGATCCAATCGGTTTATAAATCAGACTGCTCGAACATCGTCTTGTCTGAGGAGTTCTAGACGAAAATTTTGAACAGTTACAACTTGTGGAGAAGAGAGCGTTAAAACTTAGATTCCGTTCGCAAAATTTCTGATACCAGTGTTAAGCCTATTTGGAGGTAAAGTAAACGGATTCCAAAGACCTTACAACACCTGTCACATCTGCTGTTAGTGATAAACGAAAGGTAAATGTTTTGTAGTTTCTTTTAATATTTGGGGCTATAACTGAATGAATCTTAGCACAAAACCTGTCAGGTACATACGTTTTTTTAACTCGGCTCGTTTAAATCTTGTTTTCTGAGGCTGTACTTCATAATTGTATAATGGAGATGGTAAAATATAATAATATAAAGTCGTTAAATTTTATTTCCAAATTTTTGCATTGGGTAAATAAAAATATCATAAAGTAAAATACACTTAGTGTCGAAAAACTTTCAGTACAAAGAGGTAAAATATATTGCATGGATCCAACAATTTCCTCATTAGAGCCTACACACTGTTGGAACCAGTATGACTTCTTGAAAATGTTTTTGTCTGCTTTCAAATCGAAATGTATTGAGAAGTAATAAGTAGTTGATTCTGTAAGTTGTATTGATAATGAATGCTCTCCTACTGTTTCGTAAATCTCCCACACAGTCTCTACCCACTGCTCCTTGACGTACATGATTAACTAAACCTAAATAATAATTAACACAATTGATTCGAGATCTCGTTTGAAAACTGGTCGAAAATAAAATACTACTACTGTGTAATCAACAATATTTTAAATTTATAGTATTACCTCGTGAGGTTAGAAGCTGAAGTTCGAGGACTGTTAAATATGTAGAGATGTTTAAAGTAATAGAGGGTCATGTGCAGTATTAAAAAACAGTTTTATAAATATAGTATTTAAGTACTAAATCATTCAGTGCTGGCAGTATTTTAGTATGTCATACAGGGTAGTTCCACCCTATGTTCAGAAGCACAAACCAAAAAAAAAAAAAGAAGTTAAATCAACTGTTACACAGAATTTTTGTTTCTCTAGACTTGATATAATGAGTACAATATGAGATTATTAAAGTATGTTTTTATAAATTTGGTTGTGTTATTCAGCAACGGCTGCACATGTTATCGGGTTGTTTTGATTAGCCTATATTACTCTGTCTATACCGTTACATCTTGTTACAAATGGGGGACCTATCTGGATTTTTTATACTTGGCAACGTATGAAATGCATGGAAAACTGTGCTTATATGTTAAGTTTTACAACTTCTTAGTTGCGATAAGTTTATATATGCTCTTAAAATATCCGTCATCAGAAATTGTTGTACTGACTTAAATCTGTTTTGCAACCGATAATGTCTGTTTGCGGAGAAGAGGAGAGGTTACGAATTATACTAGAAATTCTATTTACACGTAGAATTAATTCTCCAGAATCTTCTCAGGCGTAAGATGCGTAGAAGAAATTGTAAAACTTGAATGTTTCTTTTTTTTTCTTTTATGTATAGATAAGTACAAAGTAACACTATTCACGAGTAGCGTACTACACGTTACGAACAGAACACACGTTTTTATGGTTATATCTACTGCGAAGTGTTGTAGTTTAAAAAAGAACTGTGTGTAGCTATTTCTGTACACGTATAATCATAGTGTAGAAACTCTTGATGAAAGTGCAGTTGACTTGCCAAGATCAGTAGGTGCACCAGTGTTTGTCAGAAGATCTTTATCTGGGAACGTGCACCCTCCGGCAAGGTATATTGAAGAAGCTCGCACAGACCAGTATTATTTATAGTTTCTCATAATGGTTTTTAACAGTTTTTGTATGGATACATGTGGAACTTATCTACATTTTTATCCGTGTTTTAGTAAGGTAAGAAAAACAAATTAATTTGAAGTACCACACGTTTAAAAATAAATAGGGAATTTCGTACCTTACCCTTAATGTAGCTGTCGACCTTTCATTATGCCTTTACGTGTAAGGTATACATGTATGTCGTCTAGCAGTTGTGGATAATCACCACAGAAACAGGTTTGAAGCGCCAACGCCCTGCTGGAACTTCATGCTTTTTTGATCAAGCGGGTAGAAATGTACACGTATGCGTGGTCTTTTGGTATGGGTAATATCATTGGGCCATTGACTTGTATGGCGAGGCTACACACATACAAAAACTGTTCAAACCGATGGCTGCTTCAAGGTGAACCAGTCTCTGAACATAGTGTGTTTGGCTATGTAAGTGATTAACTGTTGTATGCACGTTTGTGTAAAGAAATTAACAACAACAAATCTGCATGAGCAGGCTTTTTGTTCGAAGCACAGAGGTAATTAAAAACATCAGCGGTATGACATGTTTGCCAAAATCGATGGTTTAATTGTCTGGAATAAAGCGCAGCAATTATTATTAGCACAGTAAACTACAAGTAAAATAAACTTGTTCTAATTCTGATTATGTTCACCTAATAAAATTCGTTACCGTGTGGCTTGAAACGGAGAAAGTTTTTTACATTATGGGTCGTAGTTTCGACTTTATGGTAACCAATGTTTTTTCTCTTGTTTGTGATAAACTTTCTCGATCTAGCAACACTGTATTTTCATCTAGTTTACACCCCTCCAGTGTACAACATCACTTTGATTATTTGGATATTTTTACATATTGAATATAATTGCCAATCGTCTTTCAGGCAAATGAATATTAAATTGTGACTACATGGGTAAATAATTATTTTGAATGTTGATGTCTGTTTTACTGTAGCGAACGTAGCTTATAGATAATCTCATTTAAGTGCTATTATTAGTTATAACTTCTTTATGAAGTTTAAATTTAATAATATTGAAGATATCGTGAACTGCCTACGAGAAATAGCATTTCATTTCATAAAGTAGTTTTAGCCTATTTCCCGATTAGCTCACCTGTGGCAAAGTGATATATAGAACTAAGGTTTCGACACTTCAGTAACTGCATTTTATTAACAATTTTCTCGAGGAATGTACAGTGATATTTTATGATGGCTTATTGATTGAAGAGTAATTTCAATGAACCTTTCGCAAGGAACTTGTTTTATAACTACAGCATTTTCTCGTGAAAACTTTAAGTGGCTTAAATGAATAATTCAGCTTCCTTGTTTGTTTTTAATTTCGTGCAAAGCTACTCGAGGGCTATCTGCGCTAGCCGTCCCTAACTTAGCAGTGTAAGACTAGAGGGAAGGCAGCTAGTCATCACCGCCAAGCCTTGGGTTATTTTTGTACCAACGAATAGTGGGATTGACCGTGACATTATAACGCCCCCACGGCTAAGAGGGCGAGCATGTTTGGTGTGACGGGGATTCGAACCCGCAACCATCGAATTATGAGTCGAGTGCCTTAACCACCTGGCCATGCCGGGCATCGGGTAACTTAAATGTTATTTTATTTTCATGGAACTAAACTTTTCGTTATGCGTTAAATAAATTCTACATTTCCCTAATTATAATAACTGTTTGCTTTTTATGAGTCAAAACTGACATTGTCAAATACCTTCGATTTTTGAGCGTGTTTTACTTGAATACGTAAATACGTACTATGGTTCAAAATTATCCCTTGGATCACAATTCCTGATGAAGACTTGATACTGACTCTAACTTATGTCAAAATATAATAGCCAAAATAGATTGGATTTTTTCCATCTGGTTTAACAAGACATTTGAGCGTCATTAGAAGCAAGGTAAGAATATTAGTTATGTGCAAGAAAAGAACCTTGGTGTTTAAAACTTCGTGTACACAACTGGTTAAATGAAACTAGAGTATAGCTGTGTGTGTATGGTCTAATCATGACACGAGCCTCTGCTTAGGGACTTGCCGTTATTCCTATTTAACTTTTTCAATGTAAAGAGCACACGTAGGTCCTCTAGGTGCAACTTCTAAAACTAGAGAAATACGTAGTGTAATGATATAATTTGCAATTTTAAAGTAAAGTAATCGTATGATATTAAAACACTCCAGTGTGTAACTGAGAAATAGAAGTTTTTAATTGGAGAACAAAAGTTTAAATACGTAATTGGATTTCACTAATCCAAACGTGTAACGAATAAACCAATTATTAATCGTTTTTTACGTACTTCGAAATAATTATAATCACTGTAAACCAAAGCCCAATTACAGTTTGCTTCTATGACTTGCATGTTTATAGGAGAGGCTTAGGTACGGAGGTTTTTTTGTTGTTTCTTTATATAAGGAATCGTATATTGTTTACACTCTAAGATTTTGTTCTTATATACTTCAGCATCATAGTTGCTGTTTATGTGACGTATGTTTTTCATTTATGATTGTGTCGTGTTCAGCGACTTCTAATTTTTCTTAGAAGCCAAAGGAACTTTAAGTTTTCGTGAAATTTGCATTTGAGCTAGCCGTGAAAACAACCACTCTCTCAATCTCTCCTGGTTGGTCTAACTTTGGAACATTTGCTGATCGTGTTGCGATGAGAACTTTCTTTGAAATTATTCTATGTAGTTCTCAGTTTGTTATATCTCTTCCATAAAAGTGGAACTTTGCTGTTTATTGTTTATGAGAGAAATTTACTGAATTATTTTTTAACGATATGTTTATATAATATTAAACGATACCCGTTGTATGTTATGTCTGTATACTCATGTCGTGAAGAGTAATGCTAACTGTGATCTTTCTGTTTGCAGTTAGCAGTTGAATAACTTTAAGGTCTGTGTTCATAAGCTTGTTTTAGGTTATACTGAGTGTAACTCAAGCTCTCGCTTATTTTGTATAGTCATTAATTTTGTGAGGTCTGGTGATGTAGTGACGATAGGTACTGAGACACTATTTTGTTAAATGTGTCTTCATGCATTGATTTTCTATATACAAATTCACTGTGTAGGAACTTACTAAGTATACTTAATTATAGTGCTTTGTCATTTATGTTATGTAATCCATAAAGCAGTGAAATTTAACCTTTCCACATGATTTCACGTCAGTGTTTCGCTTCAGTGCCAGACTGCAAGTCATATGAAGAATATTTTGTTTATAAAACACACTCGAGCATCCCAATTGCATAATGGTATGTCTGCGAGCTAATATCCTATAAACTTGGTTTCGATACCTGTGGTGGACAGAGCATAGAGAGCCCTCTGTGTAGTTTCTTTGCTTAACAACACTTGTACATTCGTGTATAAAAACGTGCTTGTGCATTGCTGTGCGAATTACGAACTGTTGTGTATTAGTGCGTTTTAAACGAAATTCAGATTACTTTTTACCAGTATACATATAAATTACATAATTTTTCAACTACATGTTCGTACACTAGGACTTATCAAAAAAGTTTTCCTCTGTGCAATAAACATCAAATGCACATTGGATCTAGCATGACTTTTTTTGTTTTTTTTGCTATTTATTTATGATTTATAGCCATATTTTGTATACAATCGCAATATTTCGCGTGTGAATGCATATATTTTTTCATTTGTAGTTTCTTTGAAACTTTGTAAATTATCATCCGCCACTAACATACCGAATTTGTAAATATTTTCAAAATTAGTGATTATTTCTCTTGCGAGAGTTGTATTGTTTTCAATTAAACTCCATTTCTTCTCGTATCTGATATCAGAATTTAATTAGTTAAAATCAAATGCGAAGTATTAAACGCTAGTAGGGTGTGAGGCTAATAGAAAGAAGAAACTCAAAATCGCGGAGAGGAATTTACCTCTGAAAATCGACAAAACTTGTCATTCAGTGATAACAATTACAAAAAAATGAGTTTGCCTTATTGAGTTTTGAGTCATTGGTGAACGGTCACACTGAAATATTTACTCTATTTTGGCGTGTTTCTATTTTTAGTAAGTGTATAACACCTCCCCCCCACACACACACACGGGCAGTCAAACTTGTCGTTGTGTGCACCTGCATTTTCAAACCGTCAATATGTTCAGACTTTATTGTTCACACGATTATAAAACATATATTTACATTACATGTGGTATTTTACAACTTTATTCTCATAAATGCTATTTTAGAAAAGAATTATGGTGGAGTGGCACGTACAAGGTTGTTTTTGAGAAGCACTTTTCCTAGTGGCGATATGTGGAAGTTAAGACAGGGCGGGATGGTGTTTAGTGGGAGGGGAAGGGGTGCATCTAAGGGTGCCACTTAATTTTCATGGCACGTAAAGTGATTGTGTTTAATTAACTTAATTATTTCTTGACTAAAATTAACGTTTAGACCGCGACTCGTATGAAATTTACGAAAGACGTAAACTAGCGCGTTTCTCTGAAAATGTTTTAAAAACCTAACGACAGTTGGACATGCCTTAAGAAGCGAAAGCAGTGTTTTGTGTAAGGTAGTGTAGAAATAGTGCTGTTGCCTTTTATTACCACTACACGCTTGCCCCATCGTATGCAATGACTGTATTTGTGTCATAAATATCAGGAGTTGTGTGCGTGTGTAACCTGAACTTATCCCGTGAATTTTTAGCCAGATATGAATAAGTATCGTTCTGGATCTATGCCAGAGGCTTAAACACATTTTATCACTGGTGCCGTATTCTAACTTGCGTTGAATAAAGGATAACATGTACAGCAACTGAAGGATGTTCTTTGTAATAAACACGAATTCATTATCACTGGATTTTATAAACCCATTGCACACTTTTTATATTAAAAAATAATAATAATAAATAATTTTTCGGAAAGGATTTTGGCATGGGGAATTTTAAGCTAGGGTTGTAGTTGATAAATTGTAGAAGAGAATAAAACATTAAGTGACATATGAACCTACCCCTGCCCAATTATTGAAGTTTTTAAATTTACTACACTTAGAAAGTTGGATTGTTTAGAAACCTTGTTCAGGAGCTTATTTGTGCTATTTTTTCTAGGTATATTATTTATTTCTTCGGTCAAAAAATAACTGAGATGTAATATATAAAATGTAGCTTAAAACTCGAAATTGAGTGCTTGAATTGTTTTTTACTCCTTTTGTTTACCTTTGTAATATTCCAATAATTTTTCAGACATCATTTAATTTTAAATATAATACTTTTGAACTACTGTTTCAGTACTAATAAATGCAGTAGTTTTAATCCCTTAAACTTTTAATTCCAAGTACTGGAATGTTGCTGACGTAAAAAGTGATCAAACATGATACAGAACACGTATTGCTTGGAACTAAGATATCAGTGTGTGTTTTTGGTGGTTTTTTTTGCAGTTATTTTGCTCTGCTATAAAAGTATTGAAATGCATAGATTATCGTAACCGGTGATGTTTACTAGTTTATTAATCATTACGATGAAAGACTTGACCTGTCGTATGTTGCACAGTCATGACCAGGTCAACGTGCTTTGGATCACGAAGGTCTGTAACTACATGCGTTGTGTATATAGAGCAACTGAAATAATTTTCCTGTTGTTACTGTCACTGATAGACCTACTTTTCTTGTTGGCATCTGGACTTATTGTGATCACATGCTCTGATCCATCTTAAGAGGATGTAATGGGAAATAGGGAACAGTATTTTCAGTCAGTCTTGTGGAAGCTCTACACGATGTGAGCTCCATGGAAAAGCATGTTCTTTGTTTCCTGAGATATCGGAAGCTAGGTCATGCTCTTTAGAACTGCTATTTAAACTTTTTTCTGCCTAGGTGTTGTATTTATGGTACCATAAAAAGATGTGGAGCTGCTGACTTCCAGATAAAACTTTTATTTTGTGGTTGGAAAGTAATTGGACTCCCATAATGTTCCATCAGACGGCACTTTTACGTTTTCTGTTCAATAATTGTGAACTTTTGTAATTTTTAGTTCAAGTATATTGCGATAATTCTGAAGGACTTAGAGTTCTTGTGAAAGCTTTTCCTTTACCCACCATTTTAATGTGTAATTTTAGAAATGACAAAGTGAAATGCTTTCTTATTTTGTTTGTGATTACAATTCTCAACATAACTCCTTAATAACCAGTTTAAGCATCATTGTAAAGTAGATCTTGTTGATGCACTTGTATTGATGCACTGAGCTATTTTCAAGAAGTGACTGTTTTCCTTCAAATGTAAAAAAACAAACAAACTAGTTGTTAGTAGGTGTAGACAACCTACTTCTATTACCAAGTTTAGCTGTACTGGTTTTAATATCTGCATTTAATGTTGCTTACGGTGAAGGGTATTCTTTGCTTAAGGACTCTTGTATTCTAGACAAGCAGATTTTATTTGTGTGTAGCCTTTGTAGAATTTTGCAATTCAAAATAAAAGTGTGTTTAAAGGATCCAAATTTAGTTAAACTTTTATATAATTCGTCGTGTTTTATTTTGTAACTGCCTGGTTTGTCATAAGTGTTCCTTCTTACAAATGATTGTTTCTAATCTGTGCTCTTGTTCTGCTTTTGGGACTTGAAAGTGGTTTTATAGAACCCATTTTCTGACATGCACTTCCTTTTTTTTTTTTTTTTTTTTTTTACCTATAGTGTAATGCATCCCTTCTCGCACTTGCACAAAAATTCTAGTGTATTTCAATATATGATACATCTCAACTTATCTTTTACTTGTTTGTCTTATGTTTGCTTAAGATGCTGCAAATAAATATCTGATATAGAATTGAATGTTTATAGAAAATGTAACAATTAGCAATTAAATACTAAAAAAGAGCAAAGTTCAACTGTGTAAGGGGTAACATTATCATGTGTTACATGATGTTTCTTGGAGACGTGCAAATGGTTTAAAGTTATTTCTGATATTATTGAAATATATTTTGCATAAATATTGCTTTAATTTTCGTGTAACAATAGAATTGAATATTTAATACAATCGTTGGTTTATTCGTGAAATTTAGTATTGGAAATGGCTGAAAGAAGAGCACAAGAGCAATAATCTCACTTTGGACTTTGTGTTTAAAGGAATTAATGGGCAGTTGCGAAGGACATACAGTTCATGATGTGTTTCGTACCTGTCACAAATCTCGATTTCATTTGTGTTTGGGGATACAGTAAATATAACGTAATATCAACTGCGATCTGCTAGACTACCTACTACCTGTCTACCCAAGTAATCTCCAAACATGCAAATCTCTTTAAAAATAATTAGTAGTTTTTTTCTGTAGGGAATGGGCAACGAAACTATGAAATATGCCTTTTTTTTTTTCTGCATCTGCTATTCGACTAAATTGTATCTGATTACGCTTATATGTATGTTGTATTTTCTGTGATTTTTTTGGTTCAGAAAACACGTGTTGGTCATTCTTTAGCTATTTAATTTATTCCACAAGAGAACTAAATATATTTTTGAACCCAAACCGTGAACTGATGGGAAAAATTTTATACTCTGAAACTGATGTATGTTATTAATGTAAATAATCAGATATTTAATTTATTCAATACCTGCAAACGAGTATTCAAAGCATTTCGATTACCAAGCATACTGGAAATAGTTGTCTTTCGTTATTGTATGGATGAATTACAATGAGTTTGTATGTTTGTTTTCCTTTGTTTGTAGTTAGGCATAAAATTATATAATAGATTATTTGCGCTGGCCCACTACGGATATCGAATACCAGTTTTTATCTTTATAAGCTTTTTCACTTTCTGTTGAGCCACTGGGAGGGGGGATATACTTGTGTGTTTGTGTATACGCACACAACTGGTGTGTGTAGATTCTTGTTTGAAGCCTCGGGTTTTAGTCACGGTAGTCACGCGATTATTATACTTGCTTTAAATGACTGTTTAATCTCTCTCTCTCTCTCTCTCTTTAATGGCAAATAAGATGTCTATGGAAATAACAATATTTTTGTATTTGAAGGTGCCGCAAACTGTACTTGTGTTTTTTTTTTAACCTTAACAATGTAATTACTTGGTAATGGTAACGCATACGTTAGGCTACGTGACTGAGATGACATTTATAATGGCAATTTTAACTGCGATTACAATTTGTGAGTATTTCTTTTATAATAAAATTGCATCATTTTGGAATAGAATCAATGTATTGTTAATGCGTGTATGCATAATAAAATGCAAAATCAACAGCAATGCTTTTTATCTGATTCATGGTGATATTATTTTCTTTGTATACTAGCTGGAGGTTACAAGTCTATAGACCCAATCTGAAATGTTAACTTGTCGACACCATCTAGGAATACTAAACTTACTTTGTGTTACTCTTTTGAATACATCAACATGCCAAGCTAGCACTTCGAAAGGACGGACTTTTGAAAGTATCTCTTTTGTAAAATTGTTACTTGCCGACAAATACGTACTTAAGGGGAAAATTGCTGAAAATTTATTGAATTGCATGGTGACATTTTAAATAAAAATGGTAGTTATATAAAATTATATACAGAACTACACTGTTCAACACCACACAAAAGTATAAAGACTCATAACTATTTCTATCGCAGATTCTTAGTAAGTTTTTTTTTGTTTTGTTTTTCTAAATTATGCCTGTAAAGTTTCCGTGATGAGAAAACCCACTTGTAGAGAAGAATATGTAAAAACGACTGGTGTGGGTAAAGAAAAACTCTATGTAGAGGAGCGAACAACGTTTCGACCTTCTTTGGTGAACCTGACGATGACCGAAGAAGGTCGAAACGTTGTTCGCTACTCTACATAGTTTTTCTCTATCCATACCAGCCGTTTTTACATATACCTGTAAAGTTTGTTACTGCAAAAGATGCACGTATTATATATTTCGAACCGTGGTGTGTGTCCGAACTTCTTTTTGTCTTTTATTTTGAAATCTTGCGATGCAGGCAAAGTTCAACATTCTATTTTGAAATGAGAACAGGCATGAGTGATGTTGATACCATTTTTTATTTTGCACGTGGGATATTCTACACTGTGTTGTTAGGAATTAATCACACTGTAAATGTAACGTACAGTTAAGTGTATATTAACAGTTCTTTAGTTTTTAATATTGTAGTAAAAAAAAAAGATTGTTGCGGGGATGAATAACAATTAACTAAAACGTATTTTTACTTGAGCTTGTGTGTCACTCACGTTATACAACTGTTAGAATATTTATTGAAAAGGCCAAAGTCACTTTCAAGCTGGTGAGCTATTGAAGAATAAAGAACGTTCTGAGTGAGGTTAGTGTGAGACACAGTATATTGAGCAAGAAGGAACATTTATGAGGCAGAATTGCAAGGCATTGAATTACTGGATGAAAAGGGACAGAGGGGTGGCAGAGTATTGTCTGCTTCCTAACATGCCAGGCTCACCAATAGTCTTTTCAGATAGCACAGAAAGCCCTATTGTGACTTTCAAGACATTTGTAGTTTTTGGACCGACCAAGCTCTTTATAATTAGATCGAAGCAGAATAGTTTGTGGTTATGGAAAGCATCACCTACCGTCATAATGAAACAGTCGATATTACCTCAAGAGCACTTTGGACTAAGTAATCTAAGGACAACAAGGGACTTGTTGGGAATTGTCATGTCCATTAAACTAAAGTCTAGGGATAAAATGCTCAGAGCCGTTCCTTGTCATTCAAATATCTTGTGTCTTTCATTAAACACTGTCAGCTTAAATTTACCTACCACATTTGAAGACAATCCATTCCAAAAAACAACCTCTCTATTAGAAAAATGAAGTTTTCATTACGATGGTTCTTATTCTGGCAAACGTTATCTTTGCATCCTTTGTCCTATCATTCCTACCAGTAAGTAGGAATAAAAAATGATGATGCGTTAATATCCTTTTTAACAATCTTAAACACCTCAATAAGATCTTTTATTATTCTAGAGGAAAAAAAAGTTTCGGGGCTTTTAACCTAACTTTGTACGACAACCTTCTAATTTCGGGTGTCATTCTGGTAGCCCTACTTTGAACTTTTTTTCCTCCAACCACTCCATGTTTTTACCAAGGTAGAGAGCTTAAAAATAAATGTCATTGCCCTTAATGGATAAACCCAAGCTTTTCCTTGAATTACATCAATCGTTTCCCCCTGTTCCAAGATAAATCGAGCTTCTGCAAAATTTTGTTGTTTAGATTTCCATATTTTCGTACGTTATTTTGTGTGTAGACTATAAAGTAATATAACAAACAGTTATTAGCATATACATTAGAACTTGACATTGTGATTTTTTTCCAGCAAAACTGAAATATCTCTTTTACAGAGCTTGCTCAAAAGCAGGCACATGTTTTTAACATTTATTTTAAGACACTTTTCTACCAAAATGAATCTGACAGGCAGAATAATGGCGAATCTAAGGTTTACCGATATCGTTAAGATAAACGTGTGTGAAATTGTGCGAGTGATATTCTTTTAATTTGAGCTTCATCACACTTTACAGGAACAATGTCCAAGTCCTGTAGTGCCTTTTGAAATTGTACTCAGTCTGTAGTCGCCTTTGGTATGTAATTTCATACCAAGCATCTCAAACTTTCTATGGATACTCCATTGTATGTGAACATCAGCTTCTACAACTACGTTTAAGTAGATTAGAGACAGAAAAGTCCATTGAAGTTGCATCAGGAATTTTTCAGGTATATGACTGAATGGGTTTGCTATATTTCTAGTTTTATTTTTCAATATTTCTTGTCGAAACAGTTGTTAATTGCGAGGTATGGCAGAAAAGTTGTGAACATATTGTGTGTTTTGGTCAACTTCAATTCCTTTATCTGAGGGGGGAGGAGGAGGGTACCAGAAAAATTGCTTTTGGATGGGAGAGTTCTATTTCACAACCATAGTCTTCATTTTGTGTATTAAAGCAGTCCTCCGTATCTCCGGATTAGATTGATTTGTGGCTTGAATCCAACTGCTGTTCTAAAACGCTACTACAGAAATATTTCGTTACCGTGGAGAACATTTAAGACCCTCTTCTTCGAAAGTTTGTACCTGGTTTGCTTTACATAATTTAATAATCTCTGTATAAGAATAGTTACCTTTTAGAAAAATTCTCTATCTATAGGTCAACTGGTAGCGTGGTAGGATTACATTCAAATCGTTCAAATGGAGTACAGATAACCTTCTTTATTACTTGTATATTTGACTATTCACTTTTTATATTGTTAAGATCTGCTTAATTTGGTTTCTTTCAGTAATTGTAGATATTTTATTTTTGGTCTTTATTCAGAATAGTTTATTTCTTTTGGCTGGTAAGTTCTTAATAGTTGAAGAATTGAGGAAAACAAGTACAATTGTGTGTTTGACAAATATTTCGTTTAAGTTTCGATAGTAAATTCATCACTGGGTGCAAAGTTACTTAAATCTTGGAACTATTTTGTGAACCTGAGACAAAAAATGTGGCTGTGCCTGTTAAACAACAGTCACGGTAAATATCGAAGTTTTTATATAATAAGAATGCATGCGTTCTTATTGTGAACGTGATCTTTTGAGATATTTTGATTAGATAAATACAGGGTGTTCGGAAAGTCACTGTGTACTTATATATTTATTAACAGACATGTTTCAATATAGAATACAGGAGGTAAATATGAATGACAATTATAAACAATGTTGAAAGTGACCCCGTTGGCATCAATACAGGTCTGGATCCTTCTTATTTTGGTTCTAAACACCGCTATCTGTTGCTGGCTTGAAATAGACTGAATGAATGCTGTTATCGCTGCTTTCAAAACTGCTCAGTGACTTTCCGAACACCCTGTAGAAGCGATAGTGAGAAAATAAGTCAGTTGACTTAAACTTTCAAAATAGTTGTACAAAAATAAACGAAGATATTGGAAGTGTTAACTGGGAAAAAGAAAGGCTTATTCATCGGTCTAATCTTACGACCCACTTATTTTAATATGACTAATGTGAAAGACGAATTGAGAATATCTTTATTCATGTTATACACTTGGTATTAAGTAAGTTGTAGAGGACTCCATTTTTTGAAAGAAAGTGACTATTGATTACACTAGTCAGCAAAGTTTTTGTTGCATTTATATCAAACACTTGGTATTACATAATTTCTTGCCCTGATTTCAGATCTAAAGTTAGTTTTTCTTCAGTGCTCTACTTTTTTTTGCAATCAAGGTATTTGAAAATCTCAAAATTTCGTCATCATCACATTGACGTCGTAGTCTATCATGAAAAATATGTGATAAAATATGTTAAAACTCTTTAATATAGCTGGGTAATAAAAAAGAAAATACAAGATAGTATAAATGTATTCAAGTTATTTATATAAATTCAATTTTATATCAAGTTATAATTCAATTTATTTATATAAAACTGATTAGTAGATAAGACATTTGCTACTATGAGGAGGCAAAGCTCAATTGCAGTCTACTCAGGCATGAATTTCCGCTTGTAGCTCTTGCGTCTGTGGACTGTCTCAGGGCATTCTCGTTTAATGCTCCAGCAGTAATCTGCCATCATATGTTTGTCCCATCTCCCTTGGTAACGCTCTTCCATGGTCTTGAGGTCCTGATGGAACTGCTCGCCTTGCTCGTCACTTACAGCTCCTGGGTTCTCAGGGAATCTATCAAGATGACTGTACAGGTAATGGAGTTTGACACTCATGTTACATCCAAGATCGCGAAAAGCTGACAACATATTCGCTACAAGGGTTTCATAGTTGTCAGCTTTTTTTATTACCGAGAAAGTTTGCCATCACCGCCACAAATGAAAGCCATGCAGTCCTTTTCTTGTCGTTCATCTTTCTGGCAAATTCTTGATCACGCACAAGTGCACGAATCTGTGGTCCATCAAAACACCTGCCTTGATCTTCTCGAAGGACAAACCAGGGAGCACAGAAAATGTGTTGGAAGCATTCACCGTCAGTATTCAACGCCTTCATAAACTGTTTCATCAAGCCCAGCTTGATATGGAGAGGAGGAAATATGATCTTTTCTCGACTGACAATTGGATTGTTGACAATATTTGGCACACCTGCCTTCAGAGTCTCACGTATGGGCCACTCCTTCTGGTTCCAGTGCTTTTCTCGAGCTCGGCTGTCCCACATGCAAAGATAGCAGGGGTACTTTGTAAATCCTCTTTGTTGACCTAGGAGGAAATTAACCATTTTGAGGTCCACACAAGTTGTCCAGTTGTGCTCGTGGTATTTTAGTAGGTCAATCACAGTCTTAATGTCATTATATTCCTCTCGTAAATACACAGTGTCCAATTGGAACAGCTGCATAGACATTGCCATTATGAAGTAGAACGCACTTCAAACTTTGCTTAGAACAATCTAAAAATAATCGCCAGTCATTTGTATGGTATTCTGGCATCCCTAATTCCTGGAGAAGACCTGAGATATTATGACAATAAACAAACATATTCTCCTCTGTAAAAAAAATGGCACAAAAGCTGCTCCCGATTTCGGAAGTATGACATTTTAGTTGTATGGCTCAGCTGATTCTTTTCTTGCATCCTGGAAGCTAACACTTCAGCTGCATTTATGGAGAGACTCAAATCACGCACAAGGTCATTCAACTCTGGCTGGCTAAACTGTTGAGGAGTTAATGACTGTGGGGTCTCATAAGAAGGATCGCCAGATTCTGAAAGTATTTCTTGAGTTTCATCAGCAGTCTCTTGCTCTTGGTCACTACCCACATCTTCAGATGGAAGAAATCCTTTAAAAACTGGGATTGGGAGCTCATCAGAGTGCAGAGTAGGTCGGATTGCTGAGGGGATACTAGGATATGAGATTTTGTGTCTGTTTTTCTTGCCAATGCCCTTTGTATTGACCAGACAAAAATAGCAGTCAGTTGTGTGGTCCATCGGTTCTCGTCAGGTCATGGGAATTCCGAAAGGTAAACCCTTACGTTTCCCTTTTGTCCAGTCACGCAGCATTTCCTCGCAGTTATGACACACAATATGTGGGGCCCATTTCTTGTCTTGGTCACCAAGAGCAAGTCTAAAGTACACTTTATAACCACGCCTCACAAACGATGTTATATTACGCCTTTGACGAAAAAGCGTGAAGCATCCACAAATATAACAGAAAGCGTCCGGCTTGTTCTCACATTGACGTCTCCTTGTAGCCATGATCAGATCTGAAACAAAATCAAAACAATTTTAATATCTCTGTTGATAACATAAACGTGTAAGTAATTAACACGTTTCCTGCGATGGGACTCACCGGTGTCCCACTATTGTCTTACCTTCAACTAAGTTGCAGGCTAGAGACAAATGTAACGACAACCTCACGTTATCATAGCTCATGCAGCACTGAAGCTGTCAGATGTACAAGAACATCGCAGCAGTTGCCGGTTTGCCAATATAGGCATCGCAGGAAACGTGTTAATTTGACCACAAACGGCTAGAATGAAAACTTAAAATTGCATTAAAACTAGAGCATGTAGAGCTGAACCGTTTTCATATTTGAATTTAGCAGGTCACAAAGGGTAAGAATGAGTAAAAAAATCTTATGCAACTGAGATTTCGAAAAAAATTTGTTGACCTGTGAATTATTTGTTACCTTTTAACCTTCTGTTTTACAGGAAATGAAACTGTTGTAGTTGAATGCTAAATTTTCAGGTAACTGTAAATAAAGCAGGAAATTATTTTGCTGATTTCTCAGTGTATGAACAGTGTTTCTTCTAGAAACAATAACTATATATAATTTACCAAAATACATTTCCCAAAAATTTTGTCTAATGTAAACCTATACAAGTTTTTAATCCAAAGAAAGCGTTATTTTCTCCATTGTATTTTCATAATGTGCGCAGTAGTGTTAATATGATACTGTTCTGAAGAATCGGTTTGATGGATATACAGGGAGTGTTTTGAAAGAAACGGATTTTTCTTTCACGTTCTCGGAATATAAATAAATTGTACTGGCAGACAAAGAATGATAGTGTTTGATATTAATGCTCGGTCCAATAGTGCTCATCGTGTAACAAATTCATTCGAGAAGTTTCAATGGATGGTTCTTCTCCCCTCGCATTTCGTCCCGATTTTGCATCCTGCAAATTCCACTTATGGTTTTCTCTAAGCCTGTCTGCATGGACAACCATTCCTCGTAAGTAGTGCGCTAAAGTAGTTGGACCTAACTGCATTCCTAATACCATACTTTTGTTATGATGGACTAGTTATCAGTGATATGGTGAAACTTTTGTTTAGTCTTAAGTACCTAGAAACAGCTTAAGTCGTTGGATTTTGTATGAAAAGTGAGAACACCAGGAGAAAAAAGCTGCATCTCTTTCATGTTGAAATTGCTCACAACTTCCACACAGTTAATATACATTTATTAATTTTAAACTCAAGTGATCGGCCTAAATCTCTATCATTTACCCAGAATCACTTCGTTAAAATTAACAAATACTTCTAAGAACAATTCACGTTTTTGTAGGTTCTGTATTTTCCCAAAAACATCTTATGAAGTAATGATTTAGTATGAAGATGCATATAAGACCAATCTCGCTGCTACTTACCAAAGTTTACTCCGTCAAAGTCGACATCCTGCCTTTGTCTACTGCATCTTCATTATAACTTCTTGATTCCTTTAACTATGATAAAAGTGCCTCGCTGTCTCAACGTCGAATTAAACGAATAATGGTTCATATCAATAAAAATTTCTGGTCCCAATACTACGACATTCATTGTTTTTTCTATATCTATGTCGACATATACACAAAGAGCATTTCCAAAAGCAGTTTCATACCTTAACAGTGGGAAAAGTACGAATAATGCGCTTCTTATTGTACATATCCTCCTCTTTTAACCATCTAAGTCAAAATAAAACTTGTAAACCCTATATAACCACCAAAGTTTACTTTCTATAACTTTCGATTTTCTAACAATATTTTAATGAAATTTTGCATGATTTTAATAGATGCAAAATAATTTTTGCACAAAAACTCTTAGAGTATATTTCTATTAGAGATAAATACATGTCTGAATTTATGTAGTCAGTTTTACTGGATCTACAACAAAGGTATAAGCGCCTTAAATTTATTTCACTAGGTGGTCGATGTGAACACGACTGTGATAAATTTCAATCTGAGAGTGAGATAAGTTAAACATTCCCACGAGTTGTTTTTTTTATCTCTATACGTCATTTCGTAAATTAAAACTGTCTTTGAATTTGTTATAAATAACTTAACTTAAAGGTCTGAGGGAATTATTGGCAATTTGAAGATGGTCTCAAGGTGTGTTACTTGTAATCAGTTTATATTTAAGGTATATAAATATAGGATAAGGGAAAACTTCTAAGCTGTTTTGTTTTACATAGATAACTCTTGTTACAGCTGATCGTGGCAGAAAGTGAAAACAAAGTACCAGAACTGTTTGCAGAGTCATAAAATTTCTTGATAAGAAAAAAAAACTCAAAAATCAGTGAAGGTGGAGCACAACACATTGAGTAAATGTAGGGGGGGGGGAAGTCGGTCAGATTAGGGAATAACACGAAGGTGAAGAATGGAGAACAAGAATGAAACAGTCCAAAGCCCGAGCTGGAAATGGCATTGTTCACGTGGTGCAATGACTTTGTAAAGGATGATGGAACAAGGATTGCTCTCGCCAAAGATGGTTTCGTAGCTAAGGCCGTAGGTTTTCCCGAGAATATGGATCTGAACAATTTTGCAAAAAAGGAACGGCAGGTTCTCCACTTTAAAACTCGACACAGCCTATGCCTGTTATTGCTCAGTATGTTGCGTTGATATTACGCGACAAATATTTAAAATGTAAACTTGTTTCACCAGAAACGGAACCTATCAGAAAGTACAATTCTGTACAATTCAAGTATATCAAAAGCAGAGTCGGTTAAACAGTGTGCAACCTTATTGTGGAGAAACTGCGAAAATGGAGGAGGATATTGTTTATTGCTACATTCATTATGTGAGAAAAATGTGGGTTTAAGAGATACGATACCTTACAACTCGAGTGATTCGAAAGGTGCACTTTTCTTCTACAGGGACAAGCTAGAATTATTCCCTGAAAAAGAAAGATCCACCTGTTGAAAATACTCTACTCTGGTTATACAGTATCGTATTTTTGTATTTTGCTCCATGTGACTTGTCGCCATCCTGAAATGACAGTGTGGATAACCTCTTTTGTCATCTAATTTTGGATGGATTCAACAGCGTCGACATAAACGTGTCACTATACTGTACTAACACAGAAGGTAATGTTAGTAACCTGCTATTAAGAAATCATAAGTAAGACTGCAGATTAGAAAGTGTGACTAGGTAACACCCCTGATGTAAATAAGCCACATCTGAAAACCCGTTGTTAAACTTAGTCTCGATGCACAAACGGAATGTGTATATTCAAATTCATGTAATACAAGTTGCAACGATAGACCTTTGGTAATACAACAGCTGTTTTTATCTCGCCTCATGTTACTAGATAGCACTGGTTTTGTTAATGAAGATAAACTAGAATATTGTAAATGGTAAACTGAGATTTATCTTTCCGATATATTTATATTTGAATGAAAGAGTGTGTGCCCATGCTTCTGTAAGTGGGCCTAAAATACTATTTGTCACCCGTAAAAAATGTAAAGATATTTTGACCAAACTCTTGTTTTCGCTACAGTGTTTATATTTTTAACTGATGGATATAGATTAAGTGCTCAATTACTATATATTTTATTAAACTTTATAAATTATATTTTTTCTCTTGAAGTTGTAATACATCTTGTATATCGTGAAAGTAACGAAGTTACTATAAGGCATGATCTGTTACTTCCATAAAGGAAATGGATATTACATTTCCCTCTTTGGTTTGACGTGGGAATGTGTTTTGAAGATTAGTTTTAACCTGGGTATAGCATACTTTCAGTGAATATGCGATGAAAATACGGTATTGGGAATAACTGTGGAAATATTATGAAATTGTTACTCCTCTATTATATTATTAAAAAAATGTGAGTGAGCAATGTGTTGATAGCTTACCCTGTGGCTGACTGTCATCCAACCAATCGTACAATATTAAACTAGCATACTACTTACAAAAGCACAGACAGTCGTACTATAATATATATGCAAAAACGGCTCGTTTGGGTTGAGAAAATATTTTACATAGAAGAGCGAACAACGTTTCGACCTTCTTCGGTCATCGTCAGGTTTTGTGAACCTTCCTTCCGGATATACCACATATTCCAAGGTATTATATAGTTCCCCAAACTACAGTTTGTGTTCTCCTTCCTACTTTGTTTTTTTAATAGTACAACTTATTTTTTTTAAATATATAACATATGTACAACGTGGTTTTGCTGTTTAATATTGTAAGTAGTACGAAATATAATTTTTACTTTTTATTAAACTGTTGTGTTTAATTAGCTTCGAGTCCAGCTTTTCTCAACTGAGTGGGAGCCCGGCATGGCCAGATGGTTAAGGCACTCGAATCGTAATCTAAGGGTCGTGGGTTTGAATCCTTATCGAACCAAGCATACTCGCCTTTTCAGCCGTGGGTCTTGCAATGTAACGTTTAAACCCCACTGTTCGTTGGTAAAAGAGTAGTCCAACTGATGACTAAGCTGTCTTCCCTCTAGTTTTGCACTGCTAAAGTAAGGAAGGCTAGCTCAAATGGCTGTTGTGTAGCTTTGCGCGAAATTGAAAACAAGCTGTGTGTGTGTATGTGTGTTTTGAGAGAGAGAGAGAGAGAGGAGTTATGTCTAAAATTATATTAATGGGTCGAATTCGAATTAACTGGGGGCGCCAGCGAATTTATAGGGGACGAGATCCCCCGTAGCGCCGACCCTGGTGTGAATATTTAAGTTTTAAATCGTGATCTAATGTGTTCTACACGTTAAACATCAGTTTAAGCTGTTTTTGTTCTATCATATCGTGTTATCGTCACTTGAACACATCCATATTTTCATTTTCCATCTGTGTGTTTAGCATTTAGTTCACCTTGAAACTGCAATTCTTATTCGTAAAAACTATATTTGATTTTCACCATCAACCATGCTGTAAAAGACCTTTACCCCTTAAACAGGAACAACATTCGTGTAATCATAACGAAAGACAGTTGCAAGTCGTGTTACTTTTCCTTAAAGCGGGAATATAAGTACGAACGTCTAAGATAACAGCTGTCCGTTATCGTCTCCTCCCACTACTAAATGGGGATGTTTTACACAAAAGAATGAGAAATTGTAAGAGAAGTCAAGCGAGACGAGAGAGGAAAACCGTTAGTTTGGAGAGAGAGAGAGAATGAAACTAGAAGGTAGATAGAAGATAGTGCCTTTTTGTTGAGAATAAACTAGGTAGAGATGAGCCAAGAAAGAAATACGTTTAAAAATATAGCGAATAAGAAAGTCGGAGAGAAAGATAAACAACTGATCCAGAGAGAGAGAGAGAGAATTAGAATAAAGAGGTAGTGAGCTAGAATGAGGAACGAGTGTTAAATGCATTTAAAGCGAGCTGGAGGGAAAGACGGGTGAGTGGGAAGAGGGACAGAATGGGAAAAATGCGAACCAGAAATAGAGGTGAAAGGGTAAAGAGCAGAATAGCGAGAAAGGAAACAAAAATTAGGAATTTAACAGAAATATTGGGAGAAAAGAAGCGAATGAACGAGAAATGTGTTCAGTACGAGCGAGAATAAAATAGTTGAGTAAAGCATTGTATGTGTGAGAGTATTGAAACGAATTAACTAAAGACGATGTGGGGGTGACGTCAGAATAAAACAGGTGTAGATATAAAAGCTACGTTTTTGTATGTTTCCGTTGCGTTCCTGTTATCCTTTTATATTAAAGTCAAGATTATTTGATCTATAGATCCCACCTGTTAAGTTTCGTATAAATACTCTAGTGATGTATAATTTCCGACTATGTACGGTTTGCGCAATTCTTGCTTGCTTTCTGACACTTTCCCACTCCTTAAGTCTGGTCTTGCAGTGTTCGTGAGCCTCTATCTCTTCTCGGGTCGAATCTCGTGGTTTATAGCGAAATTCCTACAATGCTCATAACCCAGCCCAGCCAAGTGCTTTCTTAACTTTGTAATGCTTCATTGTACGTGAAGTGTGTTGCACAGTTAATTTATGATGCGTTTTGCACACATGTGGTACTGATCGTCTACAGGTTAAGGATACTACATTTATAATATATGCTAGATGTTTCACTCCCATAACAAATAACTTGCGTTTTGGGTTGTACGAGCAATGTCTTATGGGAAATAAATTTCAAACAATCGGGAGAGATGTGTACATATAACTCCTGTCGTCTTCCTGTGCTCTTCTTGTCTTATTTTGAACAATTTAACCAAAATAAACTGTTTCGTACACATTCGCCATAATAACTAACTGCAGTATAAAATGTTAACTTTGAAGAGTTACGAAGGATGTAAAATGTGCGTTTAAGTAAACCAACAACTATAGATGTTGCTGAAAAAAATGGCGGAAATTCGTGATTAACGTTACAGAGGAGAAAGAGACAGCAATACTACAGTTATCCTCGCCAAAAAAAAAAAGAAAAGAAAAGCGAAACCTTATTAATATAACTGTGACAATGGTAACAAAAGATGTTATTAATTGGTGACAAAAATCGGAGAGAAAGAGATGCTAAGTTTATTTGTACTTAGTGGTTCAACTCATTATATAGGAGACTAGAATAATAACATAGCAGTCGATGGGTTTTAGAATAATTTGTGATCGGGACAATAGTTGTGGAATATAGTACTTAAGAAGAACATGTGACAGTTGACAAGAAAAAGGACAAAAGCATAGTTTCAATGATGTTGGTTAAGGTGGAATGGATACATAAAACTTAAGATCAAAACTGGTGGGGGGAAAGAAATAGGGAGGAGTATTTAAAACACGAGTACAGCTGGCGAGGGAAAGAATTCTGTATATACAAGTTTTGAAGGTAAGCTAAGAATAGGGAACATTTAACATTACTGAGGTGAGTAATTTGAAGAGGATATACTAAAATCTTTTGGTTTTGATAAACTGATAGACTTTGTATTTCAAAATTTGTCCATATGTTGCACTTGTTTCATATCCTGTTATTTTACTATTATCACTTTGCTCGTTTCTGCTTGTGCGGTTATTTGTTCTAATATTTTGTAATATCTTAAAAAATTACACAAGTGAAAAGTTTTGAATTAAGAATGCAATTCATTGTGTGCGTTTGTGTGTGTTTAATGCCCTCGCTTATTAAATATTAAAGCTTTCTGAATATTTCACCTGTACAATTGATTTTTATCTGTATAACATATAATTGAGTGCTGGACATGTCCTAGTTAATGTATCGTACTGTGAATATGGTTATTCATGGTACGTGTCCTGTTACTGCAAAATCGCGGTCTGCGTTTTAAAACTGAGTGTATTATAAGTGTGAGGGTCAAATCCCACTCTTCGATTAGAGTAGCCTAAGATTCAACAGAAAGTGAGTACTGGTCTATCCGTTTAAAATTGACTATTAATACAGATAACCTTGTTGTAGTTTTGCGCGACTATCCGAAAGGGATTTATTACTTTTGTTTCCCCCTATTACAACTGCACTACCAAAAATAGGGTAAAATACAGTTATAATTTCCTTATGTTATGGACTTTGTTTTGAGGATATGTTTTTCTTTTATCACTTCTTCCCCACGAAGCTGAGTATTTTCTTCCTCGTTCTTATCAGCTTTTCAGTTACAAGGATTCATTTGTTAGAGAAGTCGTATATTCTTAGCACATCTGTGCAATAACGTTTATCACAAACGCTAACTGTTGTCTTATACATCAAGACCTACAGCCCTTAGTGAAGGTACTGGAATTAAAAGAAAGCTACAACAATGAAACCAACTGCCTATCGTTTAACAGTTCGTGATCGTTGTTATTGAGGAAAGGGGGGGTGTACATACAAGAGATAGATAAGCCTCAAGTTTAATCAGAACCTAAATATAAGAACTATTAAAAGAAAATGGCAGACTGATTCATTTATCCAAGCTATATTTATCTAAGATATCAGCTTATTATTGTGAAAAAGGAACATACCTAAGATAACGTGCACGACGTTCTAGTCAGTATGGTAGAATACTTGTTTACAGTGTGATATGCATTTGCTTTCCGTTGCGGTTCAAATAGAACGCTGATATCACCAGTTTTTGAAATGAAAGGATTTGAGCCCTCGTGTGAGTATATAGAGAGAATTCTGGAAATATATAAACCCCGTTTTTTGCTATAGCGCTATTT
This sequence comes from Tachypleus tridentatus, assembly GCF_004210375.1. Classification (NCBI taxonomy): domain Eukaryota; kingdom Metazoa; phylum Arthropoda; class Merostomata; order Xiphosura; family Limulidae; genus Tachypleus; species Tachypleus tridentatus. The sequence goes on from NC_134826.1 coordinate 98,180,082, forward strand.
CTGAAATCCTGGTGTTCTATTGTAACCATTTTTTTTATTTTTTTTTTCATCTTTCATGCTCGTAACGAACGTGCGTTGATATTAAAGTTGATTGTACGGGTGACGTTTATATTTGCTGTGTAATATTTGTTCATTGGTAACTTTTCCCATGGTAAAATATTCTACTTTTTTTACGTTATCTCTTTATTTATGTTCCTTATTTTGTTGTCTTTAGGATTTTCTGTAGTAATATTTTCCTTGTCGTGTTAAGTATAATTTCATTTCATAGTTGGACTTGATGAAAACAATCAAAATAATAACACAAATGGTGTTTATCGCATTTTAAAAGCACAAGCGAATTAGAGCCACAAGAATATATAGATTTAAATGTGTTGACGTATTGTTTGTGAATTAGCAAACCTTCTCTCACGTTTTAAAATGTTGGTCAGCCGTGTTTTAAGTGTTAAATACCACTTAAATACTAAATGTGTGTCAGAAAAACAAATGTGGTAAATTTAATACTTTTAAAACTTGTGACAAAAGTAATCTTTTAATTTGTATTCTTTATCTTTATTATTATACACTTAAACATTTTTATAAGAATTTTAACAGTTAAGTGACAACCTTAGTCATGCAGTAATTACATGACACGTCATGCGTTGTCGTAATTCTAATGTTCGTTAACGTATTAATAACTACGAACCGCATTTATAACCACGCATATAACGTGGACCTTTACATAAATATGAAAACACAGTTTAGTGTTAGCGTTTACATGCTCTTGTTTGACAATGAGACTAGCTAGGAAGTTATTCTTTCAAGTTTGAAGATAAGATATTTGGAAGTTTTGATAGAAATAAAAGCAGCGGAGTGAAAGAACGTTGCATGTTAGTTTATCTCATTCGTAGAACCCGTATCATAGAACAAGCTCGCGCTTGTTTGTAGTACTAACGTTCACGATCTGGTGAGGTTTCGAGGACGTTATTTTCCTTTCGAGATATTGTGTATGACGTCGAGAAGTGACGTTTCATTTAGTTCTCTTTATTTCAATTGTCATAAAGTTATACAAGACTGATTGTTCTTATGCTAGGCCATAGCAACAAGGAAAGGTGGTGTAATTATTTTAACAACAATCCAAAAATGGCTTACGCAAAGAATGCATGTTAGCTACGAACGGGTCAGACTTTTTTTGTTAAAACTGTTGTGTATGTGATAAATAATGACCATTCTGTTACATAAAGTTAAGCAATAATTTATAAAATGAAACTAGGTAATAAAGACAAGGGTAAAAAGACAAAATTACTCAACAGTTAAAACCAAAACATCTTTTAGAAAATAGTATCAATAACAACTAAACCAAGTCTAAGCCATTTATTGATATTATGTAAATCAACTGAGTTAATAATTGAGCTGTTATTCTAATCAGTAACTACTCATTGTGTAACACTTGCTGTTATTAAACCTTACTGTTCTGTTTAACCTTTTTTATTGTAACTTGTTTGCTTTGCACATCTATTTTTCGTGTGTGTATGCGCGTGTGTGTAATATCATTTGCTTAGATAATATGAAAATAGTTTGCTATTCATTTTGAAAGCGTGTGGTAAACACTAACAAATATAACAGCTTGCAGTTCCTCAGTATTTCACGATGTATTATCTATAAATATATAAAAAATATCTGGCACATTAACAGTAGTAATTTAAAAAGTGAGATAATATTTGAAAACCAAATAACTCTTCCTTTTGACTGAGGTGGGGAAGGGTGAGTAAAAGATCGGGAGCTAAACGAACAAGTCTGTACATGTGTGTGTCGGAAAAGGGGCGAGGTCTGAAGTTGCTTTCCACAGAAATTAATCCATAAGCGATCTTTTATTTCATATAGTCTGATAGAGCAAGTGCAGTGACATTTTTTACATTATTTACGTAGCTCTCCTTGTTTCTCATAGGGCTTGTCTTAAGATAAACTTTACTTTTTAAATGACTAGATAGAACATAAATCTCTATGTGCAACCTACGTTAAGCATTTTGGATAACTTACCGCTATACCAGTGCCAAATGTGGTTGCTTGGTGTTTTAGGTTCATCCAGATGTTTCAGTATCGTTGTTTTGACCTAACAAACTGTAATGTAAGTTTTCTGGTTGACATGATTATTTAGGGGAGCAAAGTGTTTGCTCGTTTGCACAAAATAAAAAAGAAACACAACGCAGTTATTTAGCAGTCTACTCCACCTGGGAGATCAAATTTCCTTGGTAAACAGTGTGTGGTGACTGATTCCTTGACAAATAATTAAATGGATATGACTTTAGACCTAATTTCAGAAACAGTCTGCGCGTATGGCCTGAGTCGGTGTAACTTTGTACCTAAGTTCAAGGGTAGGTTACTTGTGTATGACGAAATGGCGTATTTTGAAATGAGTAAACTTTGAACCCAAGTTCAGTGGCAGGCTATTTGTGAACTGGAAAGTTTTTTTTATTTGTTTTAGCAGACGTAAACTTGATGATACTCAGTTATATTTAGTTGGAAGGTTATTGGGCCAACTTAGTTTCCTGTCATGAAGGTTAATTGAATTTATGTAGAACAGACGATTAAAAATATTTGTTAAAACATTAAAATCGTAATCGCGTCTCCAACTGTTTAATGTGTGTGAAGTAATTAGTAGTCCTATGTCGTGTACTGCTGTATTCTGTCATAATTACGAAATAAATCGTTGAAATGTGTATTATTCTGATTCTGTACATATTAACTACTTTAATAGTCGCTTAAGTTGTGTGTATTTTTGTATATTCTACTTGTGACTATTCTACAGTCTTTGTCATGTCTTGGAGTTGTATGACCCTTCTACGTCTTTGATGCACAGAATAATAATAGCTTTTATAAGATAATTTTAATAATTATCATATTGTTTCCACGAGAGTTTTGAAGGACGTTTTTTTGTTAACAGATTAATTATCGTTGATTCGTGACTATCACGAGTAGACTTGCACTCCCAGGTTCGATCCGAAACGTGTTTGTATCTGCTATATATTTTTACTTAGGCAGGTCAGGGCCTAAGTAAATGTGCAGTTCATATAGCCATGAAGAAAATGGTTCGAGAATTTTTTGTTTCTGCTGACTATTGTTTGATAAACTGGTTTTTACAATTTGACAAGGTTTTTAAATCCTTTCTTTTCGTGACATGGGCTCACTTGGACAGGTGGTTGTCATCATGGTGTAAGTATGTCCTGTTTTATATTGCAGTCCATTCCAAAACTGCTTGTTGTCTGTTTCGTAAGTTATCTAGACCAGGATGCTGTTTTCAGCATCGACTTAAAGGTTGCAGACCTTTAAGGCAGACATATTAGTGGAAAGAAACGTGATCTACAACTCGTAACAAGAACAGAGTTAAGGTTGAAAGAATAAACTAGCTTGTGTAAGGACACCCAAGTAACCATGCTGGGATGACAAAGGTGTTCCACTTTGTACAAGGTACGTTGAATTTAAGTGTTAGCTTTTTGAAATATTAATTGTATTTATTAACATTCCATCGGAGCACACAAACCATTAAAATGTCGAGATATCACACACTTATTAAAATCGATATTCCAATGAATGAACCGTTTTTAGTTATATAACAAACAAGTAGAATTTCGAATTCTGTTCACTCGCATCTCTGAACATCAATGATCCCGGACTGCGTTATTAAATCATAATTAGTACTGCGTTTGCCATTCTTTTATTCGTTCGAGTTAGGGTTAGTTGTTTAAACTGCAATACCTTCAAGTTAGTGTTGTAAATATTTTTGTAGAACCTCATATTAGTTTCTGACTTTCAAAACTCGATTTTGATTACCAAATATATTCATTGAATTTCTCTTTCAACATCTGAGGTCATTTACTCTGAATCAGTCTGTTCAACAGCTGTGGTGTAACTGCTTTTCTTTACTTTCACCTAGTACACGGTGTTCGGAAAGTCACTGTGCAGTTTTTTAATCGTATTTTATTCAGTCTATTTCAAGCCAGCAACTGATAGCGGTGTTTAGAAACAAAATAAGAAGGATCCAGGCCTGTATTGATGCCAACGGAGGTCACTTTCAACATTCTTTATAATTGTCATTCATACTTACCTCCTGTATTTTATATTGAAACATGTCTGTTAATAAATATACAAGTGCATAGTGACTTTCCGAACACTTTGTATAATGCATTAAGTTCATTTCACAGGAAACTCGTCATTCGTTACTAAAACAATGTTTTATTTAGAGGAAGACATTCTTTGAGTGTCGTTTATAATAACTCGTTGTAATGGATTATTTAATTCTCTTTTATTTTCAAAGTTATTTACTTTGAAAATCTGGCGAATTTAGTTTTTACTCGTATACATAAGGAGATTAATAGCTTTGTGTTATTTATTACATTAAGAGTATTATATTTTTGAGAAGTCCGACCGATAGTAATTACGATGTAAATGTCGAATATGTTGCAGCATTGAGAATACAACAGATGCAAAGACTGTTTAGCCGTTGGTATTGACTTTCCAAATGGACAGAATTACATTGCTTACCATATGGTATTATGCGACTTTATCAGTAGCATTTGCTATTGAAATTGTCCAACTTTACGTATGCGCGTATTTAAATGTTTGTATATGATAAGTGACTAGCAGAAATTTTAAAACTTCATTTTATGTGGCATATTTAGTCTTTGTTGAGATTTACTGCTGGATGAGCAATATTACAGAATAATCAAACAAAAGTTGCATAGTATCTTATTTGCAAGAAAAAAATGTTAAAATATTTTGTAGTAATTTTGAATATGGTTACAAGTAGACTTGTAAATAATGTTAATCCTGAAGGAAACGTTAGAGATGTGTTTTAGACATTAGTGTTTTTATATTGATGGAAATACCGAAACACATCAACTGGTAATTATTTTTCTTTCATAAAAACGAGGCCTCAAGAAATGAACATAGTCGGTGCCTAATTCCTGTAAGGACAATAGTTTGTCCCTATAGGGCCAACATGAAAAATTCTGTCACTAGAACATCCGCACATGAATTTGTTCTTTATGGGTACAACTTCTTCAATCTAAAACACGGACTTTTATATTTCATTGAACTGTTTTAAACTCCGAAGGCCAACATTATTTGCTGAGTCATTGATCTAAATCGCCCAAGCTGTTCAGTGGTTCTTGACATTCAGTTTAACCTTGAATTACATTAATTGAAATACAATAATAAAACACTATCATACATCCATCTCTTATTTTTGTAAACACCTTTTTTAGAAAAAGCTATCGCTTGTTATCCAGTTGAATCGAGATATGTGAACTTTTTGCATTGAAGATGAGAAAAAAAAAGGTTTTTAACTCTGTTGGAACATACAGAATAAACACGGTAAATATATATATCTTTCCAAGCTTATCAGGTAAGTGAAGCAAAAGAAACCTGAAATATTTAATAATGCAAAGGTAACTTCAGCACTGCGCTAGTTGATTGGAGAGATCAGCTAGGTTACAAAGTTAATCCAATTAAACACGGTGGGAAGTGTGTGTGTGGGAAGAATATCGAATGTGAAATAGTGACCTTTGGTAAGGAATTAAACGACTTACAACTTTGTTAACCTGCTTTATCTTAACGCTGTGTTATCACTAATTTTTGTTTGAAATATTTGTTTCAATGGTCAGTCACATAATTATCGTAAATAATAAAATCGCTTACTAGCTAACTCTTCTGTAAGATTAGTGATAGTCGTGGTTTATATTCCGTACAGATCTATAAAGGTTGGGTCCGACATGGCCAGGTGAGTTAAGGCGTTCGACTCGTAATCCGAGGGTCGCGGGTTCGAATTCCCGTCGCACCAAACATGATCCACCTTTCAGCCGTGGGGGCGTTATAACTTTACGGTCAATCCCACTATCCGTTGGTAAAAGAGTAGCCCAAGAGTTGGCGGTGGGTGGTGATGACTAGCTGCCTTCCCTCTAGTCTTACACTGCTAAATTAGGGACGGCTAGCGCAGACAATCCTCGAGTAGCTTTGCGCGAAATTCAAAAACAAACGAGCAGAATATTATGTAATTTATAATAACATGAGATGTATTCTCATAACCTAACACCATAAATAAATACCCTGCTATAAGCTTCATACGTGAGTTACGAGATAGTGAATTATTGCCATTTTGTTACTCGATATTGTTATTAATATAGAAAGGTAATATTAGAATAGTGATTTGTTGTTTGTTTTTCGAATTAGATTATTTTTCTTCTGTTTTTTTTTAACTCTTACCTTAAAATTTTAAATACTTAATATTGATGTTTGTTTTATTTTTCATTAACATTAATATTAAGTTCTTTCCAGACAAGTTCTTATTAAGTGTGTTTCTGGTAAGTAGTCCATTTTATTCCAAGCGTTCCTACAGTTTAATAAATTAATTTTGTTGTTGTTATCGAACCCGACATGTAGGTAGTAGCGTCGTATTTTAGACCTTTACATTGGCACCCAAACAAGAACCCTTTTCCATAAACGTTGAGCAGTAACATTGTATCAAGTAATTAATTCAATAATAATTTAAATTCAGTTAGATATAAGTTAATTTGTATTAAAATATCAGTGTTACTATAAAAGTTAGTGAACCTAATGTGGCAAGTTTGAAGCAGTTTTTATCAATATTGACTGAACAAGTGGAAATACTAATACATTTGGCAGATAATCTACTGCCCCCCTACAGCGGTATGTTTTCGGATTTGCAACACTAAAATCCAGAGGTATAGAATATGACTCGCCATTTTTATACCCCACGATTAACCTCATAATTGCACATAGTCCAATTATTCCACTAGAAACACATTTGACACAGCCAACTTTGTTATTCAAGTGTTTCTCTTTACGTTAATTATTTAAAAAAAGACAAATTATGTGCCATTATTGTCTGTGTTTTAATATAATTTAAAAACGCGATTTACATTTGAACAGCTGGATAGTTATTTGCATCCTTGTTAGTTTAAATATGATAGTTTAAACTATGTAGTTGTTATAGATTAATTTAGTCTTGTACGTTAAATTAATATTTATTGGAAGGTGATGCATTTTTACATTTCTTTATTTTTCTGCTATCGTAAAGAAATTTACCATCGTAAATTTTAGGACAAAACAAACTTTGTCTAAATACTATTGACATGCTCCATTTTTACCGGTAGTTTCGTAGAAAAATCTTCTTACATTTAACATTCCTTAAAACAGAAAATAAAGATAAGCGGCATGATGCCCTATTTTCTAACCAACCATTTATCAGTTTTTATAGTTTGAGGTTTCATTTTATCTATTGTCACACTTTTTTTTTATTCTCAGACTTAGTATGTTTTCTTGCTTCCCCTAGGTTCTATGACGTCACCTTTCATTAACTTGGTTTCTTGTACCTGTCTCAACAATGCGAGATACGCATATTTCGCGATATTCGTTTTTTCACGTATACTTGCCTGCTGACTTAGGTGTTAGAATCTGTACCTTTTTGAAGCGTTATAAACGTACAAGTTTAACTTAGGACAGTGTAATTTTGGTGATATTCTGATAGACATGAACTTCAGAATTCTTTACTTGTTTTCATGTTGCATAATTTATAGTTATAACCCCGTCTTGGTGTCTAAGGTTTAGAACTAAACGGCCACTGCTTCTTCTGCTACTGAGATAAAAGATGAGAGTAATTCCCGTGATCCACGCGGTTTTAAATACAACAGAAACAAATTTGTTTGCACTTGTGCTCCATCTTGACCCTCAACAACAAGACACTTTGCGCAAGCGTGCTAAGTTAACATGGGATATTAGTTGCCTTTAAGGAGGTAGAGTTAAAGTGTTCAATCATTAGAAAATTATAAAAGCATAGTCGTATGATAAAACGTAAAACTTCAATGGGCAGCATCACAGACAGACATACGCAGACAGAAATGTACTATTGGCATGTGTGTGCGAGGTAAAGATCAGAAGTGTGGTTAGCTATGTTTTGTTTTGTTTTCATTTTAGTCAGTAGAAGATGAGCTTGAATCTTTTATATTAAAACATAAGCTGAGGTACACGTTCTATATTCAGATTAGAAACGTAATAATAAATTGTTGGGGTGGATTCTATGATTTTAAATAACTCAAATCTGACTTTCCCGCAATTTATTTATATTACTACAGTATTCATTATTATTTCACCAAAAGTATTATATAACATTCTTAAAACTTGGTATACGGTATACACTGCAATGGTCAGATGACTTTGTAGGAAGAGGTAGTGAAAAGGTGGTGTGGTAAGGGTGCTTCCCATTACCCGCTTTCAACATTCAGCTCTTATTACTGTCCTGTTTCACGATTTTGATTAATTGGTGATGGTTTGTCGCAGAAGTCTTACGCTCGGAAGTTGTAAGGTAACGAGTCAAAACAGATATAACTCAAGGAACGGCTATTCATATCAGCCGTATCTTGGCAAGTGGCGCAGAAACTTCATGAGTAGTTTTATGTATTACAAGCAAAACTACTTGTCTCCAGTGACGGGAAAGTTTAAGTTAATCTATCAATCTAAATTATTTCATGGATTTGAAAAAGGCTAATTATGTTGCATTCTTGGTTTCACTCGGAGCCAAAACGTTGCTTCTTATACCGCCCACAGTGAAAAGTAATTCGACATTTCACTCACTCTGAGAACCGCTCAATAATAAGATACACTTAGAGTTTTATTCTGTAAATTACATCACATTTTGAAATGTGAAATATAGTATGATTAATTCCTATCAGTTTGATGCAGAATACCCTGCTTGCGAAATAAAATTTGGCATGTACACTTTTCATGCCTGTTCATTCATTATTTCAAAAATGAATGTAGAGCTTTGCCTGCGTGCGCAGCTTTTAAAGTGGGAGACACCATGATTCGCATTATATGACTAGCAGCGTTATTCTGCGTTGCCCAGGTTTTCGGGAAAAACACGCTCACTTTCTCTGTTTCCTTGTTTCACATTTCGATAAGTAAACAATATTTTGTGAATTTATATAGAAAAAATACAAAAGTAACAACAATTTTTTTTTTTTGAAAATAACTAACTAATGTTTTAAATCGGGGCCTTTTTATGAACAATGTTTTACTGGTAAGGATAAACGGGCCTTATGGAGAATATTTAGATTATCTTGTACACGTATGAGTACCAATTTTGGTGAACAGGATAATCTAACTATTCTTTCACATACCCCATTATCTTTCCTCGGGTATTAAAATTTCAGATGTAAATATTTATGTAATATTTTGTTGAATTTGCTTTTAATGTAAATTTTAATTTTACTACTGTGATATCGTTTTCATATTAACATTAACGTATGAAATATACTACAAACAAAATGCAATAACGTACTTTATAATGTATGAAAACGACAATAAAAATACAATCCACTTCTTAGGTATTAAACCATCCGGAGGAAAACAAAAGTTGAATATTGTAGCTGACTTGACATTAATCTCATTTTACACAATTCTGCATAGATTACTTTTGTGTGCGAGGTTAAGTATTTGATGTATTAGTAGATGCATAGTTAATAATCTGTAACTAAATGGGCCTACAGTGCTAAATCAGATCTAACAGAAAATAAAAAATTGTTTTGTGCACCTTTAAGTGAGGGAAATGTGAACTGTTCAATGAACGCGGCGGGAAAGCAAACAAAGAAACAAACAGAAAACAGATCTAAATTAAGTGTTAACTCATTCACCAAAAAAACGTTAAGTCTGCGTAGAATTTATTCGTGTAATATATGTTAACGATAAAATTAACAATTCAGCTAGCGGGCGATAGATGCGTATATCAATAAAAAATTGTTTTGTGCACCTTTAAGTGAGGGAAATGTGAACTGTTCAATGAACGCGGCGGGAAAGCAAGCAAGCAAGGAAACAAACAGATCTTGATTTTCATATATAGACTGTAATAGTAGCGTATATCTTGAGTGCAAAATGTTTTTGTACTCCTCTCAACACTGTGCATCTTGTGTTATAATTTTTTTTTTTATGTAAGGATTTGGCGCCATCTACGAATGTAGTTAACCTTCACATAGTTAAAAATAATAAATGCTCAGTAACAGGAATAATGGGGTGGAAGGGACTAGGTATCTGTCATTAGCAAACCCCTTGTTTTAAACTGTCATCGCACAAAATTTGGTCGGGATTGGCTGAGCAACCTAGTAGTAGTTAGATAACGGACAAACAAACGCACTGATTTCTGTTTTATATAAATAGATGTTTGCCCTAAAATTATTACAATATCTACTTTTAATTAGTGTTGTATATTGTGTTGATAGTGATTCTTCTTTGGCTATCGTCGCGTGGTATACATAAAGATTCAACAGTCTTGGAAACGGCACGGAGCCGTGATTTTCAACTCGTTCTGCGCATACGCTATAATTTAGATTTTTGACTAGAATACACGGAACCAAGGGAAAATGTCGTTGCGATGTGTGTATGTGAATTCATTATCTGATTTTAAATGAGTAAAAAACGTAAACAAATGTAGGCGTGAGCTGGAAAACTGCGTCAGATTGTTACCCCATTAATTTCTTTGTTTCGGTGCTCAACAGTTGCCGACATTTAACGTGGATTTCTCTCTTTTTGTGTTTTTAAAAATGGAACGGTATATATTAATATGCATACACATATGCTTGGAAAAGCGAGATTCAAGAAACTGTCATCAGAATTCGTAAATTATGATTTGAATATTTCAAGGAAGTAAGATTAAATACGAAATCCCTGACAAGCTTAAGTTTCAAAGAAATATGTTGTTTATTGTGTACCTTCAGGTTGAATATCTTTGCACGATGGACTTACTTTAGTTTTATACGTAGGTAGCGAAGTGCTGGGGCCCTCCCTTCTTTCAGGGACCTAGTAGACCTATTTTCATTGAAGTGTTTATCTTCGTTTTTTTCCAACTTACCTTAGACATACAGGGAATCAAACCATTTCCTGGAACGGTGGTTCTCGAACTTGCAAGGTTTTACTCTGAAACTTCGTTGTACCATTACTAAATGTACGTGTATTATCAGGTAAATTGTTAGGGACAATTACAAGTTCTGACGTTTAACAGAAACGTCGGTTTTAATCGAACACTCCTGGTTTACGCGGAAAGAAAACACTTCCCCGAACTTTTTTTTTTGTACGTGTTTCGAAACTGGTAAGGAATTTAGCATCATTTTACTTTACATAGATTTTCCAGTCTTATGATATATTACCCTTGTGCTAGAAAATTTGAATCTATAGATATACCTTGTTGTAATTCTGAAGGGCATCTCCGACGATGGAATAAAAAGTTCACCTTTTTAATGAATTTTGAAATGTTTTTCTAACTTTCGTAACATGCATTCTTCGTGTATACACGATAACATAGCGTTTCCTAATTATTTCCTTCCACGATAGTTTAACTATATATTGAGAGCATTTAAAATAGTTTCAAGAACACCTAGTGACACTTATTAGGTCTTTAAATAATAGGTTAATAAATATATACTATCAAAGCTACTATCAAAACTGCGCGAGTACAAGGTTAAACAGGCCAGCCAGCTGTTAACTTGAGCTAATACTGTGTTACAGGTGCTATGCCAAAGCTCTGTTTATGTAAATTGGTATGGAGTAGTGTGCATTTCCAGAATACATTGCCTAACAGACATGTACAGGTCTCAGGTAGTGAAGCATCGCTTGGCGTAACTTGTTCAGATTTAGTTTTTATTGGTGCTGTTCTGTGGTAATTTTCATCAAGTAAGTTTTACAAAGATAACTAAAATTAGATTATAAAGTGTGTGGTGGTTATACATTAGGTTAAGCAAAGGTAAGTACGTTGAATAAATACTTTTACAAAGCTATAATACTGTGTACTATTACATCCTTCAAAAGTTCCATAATATTCCACTGTGCTCGACTCTCAGGAACTTGGATTAGTTGGTTGTAGTGAGGTGTTCGGAACTTGACATACTACTGCTGGTGGCTATCTGATACACAATCACCATAAAGTATGTACTTGCACCATGATTTCCTATGGGCTTAGTGAAATAACCTTTAGAAATTAGGGTGGCCAGAAATTCTGCGTCAGTCCTCGATAACGTTATAAGAATGTGTTCCATTCTGGAATCCGATCTATTGATTCGGGGGAACTCCTTGGCTATGTTGTCTTGCAACAACATTATAGTCTGATGTGGAAGCGCATCCTTCATGGGAGAAAAGTCGGTGCTGGAATAATTCTGATCAGATTCGTCGTCACCATGTTATTTACTTGCGAAAGCTTTATTTTTGACCCGAAATGTCAGAACTTGGTTTTAAATTATTGTTGCTTGTTTTACTACTATTCATGATAATTGCAAAAAAAAAAAAAAAGAACATCCTATAATAACTGAATGAAATAAAAATTGTCACAAATAAGTACAGACAAAATTTTTGTGTGTGGGGGATTAAGGAAATGTTAATTAACGGAACGTGCAGCAAAAGATCCGAATCTGAAAAGAACCTCGTCAAACGAATGTTTTGATCGTGGTGATAAGTGGTCATTTCTCACAAGTTGGCCGTATTTAATGACGATTAATTGCTACGGAGATCAAATAGTTTTCTGTTGCAGCATTACTGTATCAATAGCTATTTAAAGGTGCTTGTAGCTAATTCTTGTGAATGAAATACGAAATATAAAAATTGCTTATGACTTGCCATATTTTAAAATAAAATATTTGCTAATACATGTATGTTTGTGAGGTAATATTTCTTTCCATTTCATTGTATTTTTTACCTATTGAAATCAGATGTACATACGATATATATTGTATGCATGGGGAGGGGTGGGGATAAGAGATAGATGAAAGCTGAATCTAAGTTTCTAGAAAATATCATTTTGGGTTTAACTTTAGTTATGTCAAAGTCAAGGTTATATATCTTTACAAACAAAGTATTGCTCGGGCAGAAAGTAGTACTTCACTGTGTGGAACAAGACCTATGTGATATAACGTTTTTACGAATAACGAAAATCTAGTTTCAGAGTAAACATCGCAAAGTACCATTGTGTTGAAGAGAAGCTGCTAATTTGTCGAAAAGATGTCGGATCAGTAAGTTATTCCGTTGTATGGAAGATGTTGGTCGAGTCATCACATAACAATCGCAATCAGTGTGTCAAATGAATAGTGCTATTATGAAATGGAATTCTTAAAAACAACAACAAAAACACCCTATGATTATAATAACCTATTTATTAAACAGTTGGTTTAACTTTCCATATTATTTAAATTCAGAATCTTAGTAGTAGTAGAGCATATTTGATACATGGTGTTTGAATAAAGAAATACAGTATTACAAGTGACATAATGTCGTAGGTTTTTAATAGTTTGTAGTGTTTTGTCATGTATAACAGTTTAATATACTTACTTTGTGTATTGGCATTTAGTTGCGAAGTTTAAACTTCTGAAGATCTCGTCAGGAGATTGGTTTGACGTGCTATCTAACATTAGAAATTAACAACAATTTAGATTTTATTATTACTTGGTATGCACAGAGCTAGTTCCACTAGCGTGTTATTTATTTAATATGCTGAAAATGGGTAAACATTTGTCTCCAGCAGTATTAGGCCGTACGTTTTGAATAAACGAAATGTGTGAAACGCTTTCTTTAGGTTATACTTGATGTTATATCCGCTGTTATGTCTTTCCCACTAATTTTAGATGTGTCCTTATATACCGTTTTATAAACTCTGGTTGTGTCACTCAGTAGTGCTGACGCCGTATAGTACATTCACTTGCCACCAGAGTGTAGTACTTGTCAGTCCATATCACACGAGAGAACCCTGATAAGTCAAAACGATCAGTATTTCAAAAACAAAATATAAACAAACTTGTCATTTGGTGATCGGAACATAATTTAAATGATAAATTAACCTATTCAGACAGCGTACACGATTTTTATTTTGTCAAAACTGAGACCCTGTCTTTGTGATGAAGTGGTTTTGCTTATAAACATGTTTTCTACGTCCATACCTGAGTACAGTATTCACCAATAAAGTTGTTTGGCTAGTTAGACTGGTTTGGCTTAACGTCTCGAGAGTCATTGCACGTAGTCACAGTAAAACGTAATCAAAGGAAGAAAATACCCAGCGCGTTTCTCGAGGCAAGAGACGTGTCATGACTCGCACGTGCAGACATGCAGGTTTAGTGAGGTAGATATATAGAGCTGATAGTGGAACGTTTCAGATAGGGCGGCAGACTTCCACACATCCAACAGGTGTCTGGGTCGCTATTACACATACCTCAGCATCCGGTGGTACCTCTTCCCTTGTTATTGATCTCTGTTTACGTACAGATAGTTTCAGAATAAAGTAGGTCGCTCCTCCCAGACAGTGCGCGTCGTGTCTTCACTGAAATTATTTGTCAACTGCATGACTGCTCACGCTATAAGATCTGCACATGGTGTCTGCCAGGTGACGTCACCTCTTTTGTTCATTCAGTTATTGACACGCCCTTATCCGTCAACCTTTTTAGGCTCCGCCCTCATTCTCATTAAAGAGCCAGTAGAACGTGTAGTCAAATGGCGGGATTTTCAGGTAACTACCTGCGTAACCTTTGGGGATGTCCTAACCGCTGCGCAGTCGCACAAGCCGGATGTGTTTCATTATTGGTCGTGCACCACATCGAATTTGGCCAACAAGCAATTCTCTGTGAATGGATAGTCATTCAAAACCGGCGAACGGGCCGGACCGAAGCAACAGGTTGTCTAGCGTACTCGAGAGTACTTGATGTACACCTAGCGGTCAGTCTTTGTAGCTCCTTATTTTCTTAGACATACGCTTACTATATCCAGTCGGAATGATAAATTGTCACTTGAAAACACCAAGCAACAGGTCGATCCGTTTTGAGCCTCGACTTTGGACAGACTTTTCGTCTAATCACAGAAGGAAAAGTGATTGCCTAGCCTTGTCAAGTAGGTTTTTTTCCTTCGCTCACGTGTCTCTCGGCAATTTGAGTGTAAGCTACGGTAGTATTGCAGGGTTTAGTGGACTGACAGCTCTGAGTAGAAGTAAAGTACACGTAATTTTCTATCTCGAACTAGTTTTGAAGCCACGTGCATTTCGTGGCTGTGTCATAGTTAAACCCAAACCTCGTTGTGATGAAACCAGAAAGAGTAGGAATAGTTCAGAAATGGCACGTTTCAGTACTTTTTTAAATAGAGTTGTGATTTGTTTGTGCATTGAAAGTTTGTTTTTATTTTAACTCTTTCAGATTTACAGAGCATTTTCTTTGTGTGCGTCCTTAGTCTGGTCCCCTTTAAAGCGATGAGCGCTCCTCTAGGATCTGGAGAAAGGCCACGGTGGGTGAATCCATGTGGCCTTCCGGAGCACTTATTGGATCCTGACTCAGACTTGCAGAATCTCCCGCCCTTTACAGCGAAAGAACTCGTATCAAAGGTGGTGGAGGTTACAGAATCCGCCAAAAACCACGCGGAGGCCGTGGAGCAAGAATTTGTGAGTATTTAAACTAATTAAACATATGTTACAATCAGAAATTAATTTATAAATACTGAAGCTTTTTACGTCCTTTTTTTGCTAATTGCTGCCCCTGTCTGCTTAGAAAAAACAAACAAAAATTAAATAGCCATAGAAAGGGTGGAACCTTCTGGGAACGAGTTCTTGAACTAGTCCAGAGAATTTTTCTTAAAACTGAAAGGTATACGTAGGCTGTTCTTGGTATTAAAGCATCAAGGGATAGGTTTTTACTTACCTGTGGGGACTTACTAGACGTTAACATATATGAAAGTTGTTAAGACACGGTAGAGAATTTACGACTGGATTAGCGTATTTAACGGCTGCTTATGCGTGGAGATTTAAGGTACGACAGGAGCAACAAGTTCTTAGTTTCTCAGTTATATAAATGATGTATGTTTTAAAGGATGTTATTTAACAAAAAAAATGCGATGTTCTCATTTTTCATGCTAGTGGAGATCAAATTTTAAAAAGGGTTGTACAATCTGGTTATAAATTTCGGTTGACATATGGTATTAAATAACGTCTTTGCTCAAGTTAATTCTCATCATAGTAACTTTTATGATAAATGGAAATGAGTGATTTATTAGTATATAAATACGGTAAGTTTTGTATTACATTACTTCATGGGTGGATGCGTGACATCGTGTTGCTGATCGCTATCTATGACATTTGAACGAATCTATTTACTTCTTTTTTTTCCTTTATAATATTCGTATTTAAATATCATCCGAAATAAAAAAATAATTTAATAAATAATTTTTCTTTCTTTTTTTATAACAAACGAACTGTTTCTCTTATGTTTTGGCGGACCATCATTCGACCCTAATTCTCCAGTAACGGAAATGTTTACTTAACTGGCAAAATTAAGCTTAAAGAATCGCGAATAGAGGGCGCTAATCGCACCTGTGGCTATCTAATCTGATGTTGCATCTTGGAGAGAATGACTGCTCCGTGATTTAAGTTGCAACACCAGGTGTTAGTTTTTACAACGTGAAATTCCTTAGAGCGATGTCCTCTACCTCGTCATCGTCTAGTTATGCAGGGCATTTGTTTGCGCTGGAGTTCTGCAGAATGCCCTGATAAATCAATATATATTAACCAGCAACAAATAAAAACGTTTTCGGTGAAGTTAATTTGGAATTCCCATAAAGTTTATCTATATATTCACTACAGAGAAGGTCGTTTTTTTCCCCTTGCACTTTTATGGCATCACGTGATGTGTAAATTACATGGGGCATGCTTGTTAAGAACTATAGTAGTTGTACACGATGTAATCCAATGTTCATCTGGTTGGCCTTGAGATATCCGAATACAATAAAGAATCCGATGGCAGTATGTTTATGTCTTCAAGCTAGTGAGGGAATTAAAACTTTCAGTAGCACTATGGAACATGCAAAATTAGATTTACACGAGTTACAAATTTTGACGGATATAACCCCTTAGGTTCCGTTATGATTTAACTTGCTTCTGCTGTTGGTTTTTTGTTTGTTTCAACCCCACGAGTCTGATTCATATTTATACGTCATTTTTACCTGTATAACTTGTAACCCTCTTGTCATCTGGTCGAAATCACATCCTCTGTAGCTTTTTTGTTCATGGCACGCGCTGTAGCCAAGGGCTGTTTAAACGCCCACGCCACTACTGTGAGATATAGACAACTTTCTCGTGCGACCTGTGCCCCAATGATGACTCCTCACATGGTGGAAAGTGACTCACATTATACACGCCCTTTTCAGGGTGAACAGAGGCCATTCCCATACATTGCTTTGTTTAGAAAATGTTACGGGTCTTTTCCCACTAAATGATATGGCTGTTTTTTTTTTTTTATTGATATTACGAAATGAAGTTATGCTGATTAATTACCTCACAAAAAATAAAGGCACATAATGTCATAATGAAAATGGCATTTACTTTAATATAAAATGGAGTTATCAAACGCCTTATTGTATATCGATTCTTGTAAAAATATAAGTTTTTACAAATGGGAATATTAAAACATTGTGTGTTAGTTGTTATGTATTAAGCGTGAAACGAGGCTTCACTGTTAACTGGAATCATCGCTTGCTCTTGTTAGGGTGTCAAGAGTGGCAGCTATTGCTGTACACTCACTACCATATTTATGTACTAAATTGCTTGTTGGCTCGGTGACTTTGGTTACATGAACCCCGCCAGAATATAATTAAAATTGTGAAAAAAATACTGCCAGTATTGGAATTATGCCCTCAGTAATTAAGGGAGACTATGCATCTCGCATAGAAAGAGGGATTTTACGAAACGTTTCGGCCAGTGTTTTATCGTAGAGTTCTGTAAAGTCTGCTATATAGGAAACTTAGTTAACAAATTATCCGGGGCGTAGCCAGCACTAGGTAATCTGAGAGAGATAGAGGGGGGGGGAGATATTTTCTGCTACACGGAAGACTTAAGGAGTTTAACTTATCCTAAATGAGACTTGAAAAACGTAAGTATTCTAAACATGAGAGCAAAAAATAGAGAATTTTATGAATTACTGTAATAAGATGCTGAGTTCGAAATTTCTTGGGTAAAGCTTTTCAAATCAAGATACAACTTTAGGTTGATGTACATGGGAATAATAAAAGAAACAAACGAAAAGTCGTTTCTCATCGAATACCTTATATAATTGTGCAATTGTAAGAAGTCTGAAAGATCTAGTTTTTAGAATATTGAGGTAGCCGTTTGAACTCTTCCCTAACTACGCCCCTGTACTATGACATTAGTTATTTATAAAAAGTAATGTTATATAATTTTACTGTAGAACAGGAAATAATTCGAGTGATTTGGAACACAATGCATTTTTTCTTTGTTAGAAGCTGTTAAAACAATAAGTTTTTTTTAAATATTTTAATCAAATAATGCTTGAATCTTGTTTGGTGATACAGATGTGACGTAAATTCTCGATAAGATATTGCGACAGGATATCAGGTTTGTCTATTATGAATTTCCTAGCAGGTAAATATGTAGTGTTTTTGGGATTGTCTAACGATGAGCCATATAATTTAATTTTTTAATTAATGGAATGATATCCACTAAAATTATTGTATGAAGCATGTACTGCTACACTTTTTTTTTTTGGTTTTGACTCGTACCCACTATATCACTCAGTAACGAATAAAATACAAGCGTGAATCGTCAAAATAATTTAATTCTTGTGTAGATACAGTGGGGAAAGTGAAGTTTCTTTTGATATAGCAAATTACGGAGTTTTTCCTACCTCTGTACATATGATTGAGTCTCGGATATGAATAAAAAATTTATGGTGGTTTGGTATTTTCTAACGTGACTTTCATATATAGTTTATTAAAGTAGGTTTTGTTGACTATTCACCTGCTTATCGATAAATGACGAACAGTTGCATCGTTTTATTTAGCGTGGACTTCGTGTGAGTCAACTTTTGTTAGGGTAATTGGCTTTTAAACAGAGAATCCTGTAAGCCACGTACAAGTTGAAGCATTTCACAATTACATATTTGATATAAACACGTTTCAGGAACGTACATTACTCATCGAATACTTCGGTTTTTATCAGCTGGATCGGATGTATTCGCACGTAGACAACAGACTAGATTAAAAAGTTTAAGAGCGCCCCGACGCAAGCCTGTATACGTGACTAGACTAGACAGTCTGATTGTTGGACAGCTCTGCATTTTCTGTGACTGAAAACCGGTCCGATCTCGGCTCTTTTGAAACCAAAACTTCAGGTGTGGAACAGGAAGGTGAACTGGGAAAGAATCTATCTATCCTTCTCTCGCACAGTGAGCGTAGTACCGAGGCAGACTTGAAGCTGCAGGCAGGTTTGACATATAAGGCAGACTAACCCCCTCTTATACACTTAAGTCTCCTTATGTTGGCCAAGAATGGAATGTTCAGGGTTTCGTACAGTCACTAATACATACTCGGCATTAATATAGGAAAGAGACCAAGGTCGTGTTGATAATTTCGATCCTCGCCACTAAATAAGTTAATCTTATACTCTACTCGTTGTTTATGTGGGGGCATTGTTGTCGTCCTTTTAAATGTAATGTGTCTTTTCGAAATCGATGAGTCAAAGAGTTGAAATACTTCACTGTGTAGCAGTTATCATTACGACATTAGCCGTAGCATATACGACTAGCATCCAGTAAAATCAACGATGATATACGAAATGGATGTATAACAGCCACAGGGCGCACGTTTGCATTACAAAAGCGGTAATTATCTAGAAGGATAAATTCCTGTGATAACATGATCACTTGTTACCATTAGTTTGTGGACGTGTCCGGCACCCACACCCTTCCTCCGCCTTATGACAACCACAATTAAAGTACCTCACGAATGATGGTTGTTTTCAAACTATACAGTATTTTCAGAAGAATACTGGTAAACAATTAACCTGACAGAAATGACAGATAAATGTTAACGTGTTTAACCGTCACTAGAGTTATAAGATTTTGTGATCGGACATGCGAGTGCTCACTGTATTGCTTTTACTACAGTTTCATCATTTCTTGTAGTAAATACATATTGCAATAACATTTATTTTTCCTAAATTTTCCCGTAGATCCTCAGGATATGTCCGCTTCCCAACTTTGAGTATACTTATAACAGAACGTTGACAATATTTTTACACAAATTCCCAAGATTCTAAATTTTCGATTATGGTTTGTCCATCGAGTATTAGATTTATATATCTTAAAATTTTGAACACCTTCTTGTAAGAGACTTAGTAGTTCTCCTTTTAACCAGGAAAATCTTTCCATTTGTGTAAATAAGCTCTGTTATTTCCGTGCTAATAATCCAGAAAGAGTGAAATCCAATTTAGGGATGCTCGTGCGCACACGTAACACAGTGACGCTGTAACTGTCCGACAGTCCAGTTTAATGATTGGTTTTTCTTCCGTCAAATCTTGTGTGTAATACGTTTCCCGTTATTTAATAAGTTTTTAAAAGATTAAGAAGCTTTATCTTAGAGCATTAGTTTGATACAAAACAAACTCACGTTTCAGGATATTAAGAACTCTTAAGTGAATTAATAAAACATTAGATTTGCACTTCAATGTTTCACTAGCAAAGCAACTTAAATCTACAGAGGTCATATCTATCTGATTTTTTACTTTGTATAAGTAGGTATAGCCTAAAGAAGTATGTTGTTTGTAAACTTAAAGCAGGTGTTTATCGTATTTCGCGTTTATACATGCTGTAAATTAAACTATCGTTGGGACCAGAGGATTTTTCCAGAAATAAACTGTTAGTGTGAAGTAGATCATGAGTGGTTAACTTGTGATCATCTGACACATGTTGCAAAATACTGTACGATGGGAGTTAGTGTGTATTGGACAACTCAGGTTGTTTCATTTGTTTTTAACAACATTTATTGCACTTAGTGGCACTGGAAAGAAACGACAAATGTGTCAAAGTTCAAACTTACCTTCATTATTCTTCCTCTCTAGTAATAACAGAATTTTTTAATCCACTTTAGGTGAAATGTAGACCTATTTAGTTCCATTATTGGATTTGCTGTATTCGGTTAACAGTGTATTTATAGTTGTTTTTGTGTGATGAAATTGAGATTAACTTCTGCCACCCTCTAGAAGTTATTTTCCACACAGGGCAGGTCCCGGCTTGTAAAACATTACTGTGATTTCGAAAGTGTCGCCAGCATTTTCAAGACTAACAAGCTACTAGGTGCGATGTGATGACGTCATATGATTGGGGAAGTATCGAACGGTTCTGACGTTTTTCAGATTAGATCCTGATTGGAAATGAAAACATCTTCTGCTACAGGTACAGGATGTTGCAGAATCTTTCATGTACTGGCCCATTTTTCTCTGTCAGATCTACTGCGTGGGAGGTTACATTCACTGGTTTTTTGGCACGCTAGAAGACAGTCCACTTCTCACCTGGGTACTTGTACTGTTTATTTTCAGATAATCATTTCCGTTTTATCAGTCACCCACAAATGACAAACACTACACCATAAATTATACACGTCATGTTTTGGTGTTATCTTTTGAGAATTAACTCGAAAACTGGCACTGTAGTGAAACTACACTCTCACGAAGTAACTTTTTTGTAAAACATAATGCTACTTATCAGCGACTTTTTTAGTTCCAAAATGAGTATGAACTGGTCTTTATCGCTTAGAAACAACAAAACTAAACTTCCAACCAGTTGAGTTATTATAAATGCGTTGTTATGGTTCCTGCTTTCCTGCGTTTGGGAAGCCTAAATATAATTTTTGTTTCCTCCTTAAATAGTGGAGAAATCCTGTTTAATGTGTTTTAGTCGTTGTGTCACTATCGTAATAAATGTAACTAAATGAAATTGAAACCTCCAACATCTTTAAACGTTGGTTTATGTCCAAAAAATAAAAAAGAAGTGACTTTAGATTCTGAGAAGTTGTTAAATATTCACGTTATAGCGAATTGCAACTTCTAGGATATAAAATCTCGTCTTTGCAGTACTAGATTACGTTGTATGTTGCCGACTGTATCATTTTTTTTAATGTGCATAACTTCTTTTTAATGTATTATGCGCGCATCCCAAGAATAAAATTTATAGTGGGGGTAATTTCATTTCATCTATTATTAATACATATCTTTAGTATTTTTTGTTTGTTTTTGTTTTGTTAAATAGAATGTGTAAAAAATTTGCTTTGGTTGCGTTAGGAAAGAATATCATGGTACTGTTCACTAAGTAGAACGTGTAATCGTATGTAACCTTTACAAACGAAATAAAAACGGCCCCTTTCGTTATGTAGCAAAGGGGATGACCACCCTGATACTGTACTCTTAGACTCCAATCGTGAAAGTATTCTGAATTGTGCTTTTTATATAATTACAAAGTTGTTAACAATAAAATATTGCATTTGGATTAAAAAGTTGAATTGTATCAAAGATTTTCATAAAAAGAAAATAGGCTTTTTGTATATGATTTTTAAAACCGGAAGTGACATTGTATCTATTACAACAAAGGCTTTAATCTGTGTATCTAGCGTTATTTGGACATTAATCTATAAGAATTTTAAACGTATGGTTGGAAGCTTGAAGTGTACAAACGGAACTGAATGCAGATGTTAACGACGTATATTAGTGTTTAGCCGAAGCCGGAAATAGTTTACAAGAAACTAGTGATGTCATGCATTCATTATATCCTAATTAAAGCAACAAATGAGAGTATAATTTCATCACAGTCTGCAGTCATTTGGTAAAGAGGTTGAAGGTGATTTTATGATCTTTGTTTAGGTAAAATTCATGGAGTTTGTTCGTAACCAGTTTTATATAACTACGTTGATAACTTTGGGTTTATGCGCATGTAATGTAAAAGAAACGTCCAGACTCTTCATGCGAAAATCATTGCGTTCGCTTACTATGCGTTCAGTTTTCTCAAGTCTTTAGCAGTTGATAATATAAAAAGTTTCTTGCTCACAACTGTCTATTGTATCCCAGCCGGCCTGATGAGACCTGATAATGTGTGAAAGGCTTCTTCGGCACTTCAGCAGATATATTACAGTTGACATATTACTACATTTTATTTTCTTACTTTCACTGAAGTTTTTACGGTTGTAAATGTGGCTCAACAAATGAGAGAAAACTTGCTATTTGTTTAATTTGGAAATCTATTGCAGAGAAAGGAAGTTTTCAAAGACTCTGCCTTTAACGTAGACTATATGCGGCAAGAGTGGCTGCCCGTCATTCCACCCACTTCCGAGGATCACTTTGAGGGGATAGATGTAAGTGTTTTCACTTTTAAACTTTTTTATACGTGGCGTCTTTGTTGTATAATTATATTGACAGAAACTTTAAACTTAAGTGTGACGTGCAGATTTTTTACGATATTTAAGTTTTTAAGTAATAAACGTATACGTGTTTCTGATGTGGTTTCTATTACAACTGTTGCGTCAGTTTAAATTATTTGTGTTTGTCTGTGGGCTCCTCAATCACCGTTAATTTTATATTAGTTTCCTGCGCACGCTGATCTGAAGTTTAGTAAAATGCATTTCTTATGTTAAATGTAAGTATGCATTTACCTACTGGCAGAGTTGGACGTTAAAAAACACATCTAATCACAATGAAAGGGATACCTGTGCCAAACTAGTCTTATAAGAACTAATTCTAAAGTTTCAGCCATGTTGAGTTTGAACATTGCATCCATGGCCTTGCTTGCGTGCTGTACTATTTTTGTATTTTTTTAAATTGTAATTTGCGTGATGTGATGCAGAAAATAACTGAGTTTACAGAGGGCGCATTGTTTTTATGTGTGTGATGCTCCGAAATTGTATCAACTTTTTTGACACTAAGTTCAGATAGCTACAAATGTTTTTCTAACTCGAATAGGCTCGTGCCATTGACCTCTTTCTTTCAAATGGATTTCATGAGCACACAGACTTGACACAATTAAAGGAACGTTTTGAAACATAGGTTTAGTGACAGGGATTATTCACATATCAATTATAGCAATTGATGGTTTGGTATAAAGCGAATCATTTAGCCTTTAACTTGGTTTAATTTTTTTTTTTAATACAGTATTTATGACTTGTGAGTTTTACTGGAAAATAATGGTCGATGGTGATCGAGACATGGTCCCCTAAACAAAATTATATAGAATTGTTTTCTCGAAAGTGTAACCCATTCTATCTCTTCTTTATCCTTATGCATAATATTTGGGCAGAAAGTGTTTCTTGGCTCTTTCACTTTAGTTCTAAGTCTGCTGAACAACTTTAAGTTGTTTAAGGCGGATTATAAAAACAAACAAACAAAACTCCCTTCTAGCATATGATTCTCATCCTGCCATTCAATTTAAAAAGGAACTAATTTTTAGTGTATGGTTCCTATGCAATTAGTATTTAAAGAGGTAGAATGTTGGAACAATTTTTTTCCAATCATTAATTTGCGAAGCGTAACGTTTCTCGTAGATTCTTAATAGAAACGGTTATGCATCATTCACCAAGTTATGCCGGTAGCATTTCATTAATAGAAAAAAAGAAAAAGTCCGCTTCTTATTTATCTTTTGTCATCTTGATGATGATAAAAACTAAAATTGGAACACTCCAGCATTAATGTAAGAGACTTGTTCAAATATTTGCAAGTGGTAAATCTACTTGAATAAACACTGTACAATTGTCTATTGTGTGTCAAAATGTTAACTGTCTCTTGTAAATCGTGAGTGAAGCCCCAGAGGCTCTTTGGCATGTGTGATTAGGTTTTGAGTTGTCGTTGAAAGTTTAAAGATGCTTACGAAAAGACTGGTTGAAGTAACTTAACTCTTTTTACAAACAGGTTAAAGAAGCCTACAAAAAAGCGTTCGAATATCTACAGTACTATGCTGTAGGGGTGGACGAGATGAAGATGGACCAAGTCCTTCATCCAGAGAGTGGACAGTTTCTTGATCACTTCCAAGAAGTGGAAAACAGGATTCGAGAGGTGTTATGTGAGCTTCAGTTGGGCATGTACACGTTAAAGATCAGACAGAATCCAGACGTGATGAAAAACGTCATGTCTACAGAATATAGGGATATTCCAGAGGAGAGTAAGCGGAACTTAAGAGACTACCTCATTCTCCGCGATTACTTGAAGAGTATTACTTATATTTTGGAGCTTTTCAAACACCTTTTGAAGATATCGTAGAGATGTCTTACGCTGGAGCGTCCCCTGGTGGGAGTTTGTTTCCAGCTCCTTTGTAGCAAGTGATATGTTTTCATAGTTTTATTTATTTATTTATTTTGTATATATGTATAAAATTTTTAACTTATAAACTTACTCAAAATATTTATATTCAAGTTGTATAGAAATCTGTATTGATAAATAGCACTTTTCTTTATGTGATGCCGTCCGCAGTATATTTCTAAAGCATTAACGAAAAATTATCATTATTTTTAAGTCGTAGTTATGCATTAAAAGTATAATAGCTACTTTAGTTCGGCAACTGTTGTATTTATATCATCTATTGTAGTTCTGATTATCATTCATTTCTGTTTTTAACCTTTGAAACATATTCAGAAGGGTGAAATAAAGCAACAACACAGTGTTGGTCAACTTTTAACACGCACGATCATCTATAACCCTAAATTTGTCGTATTTAGGTACGACAAATGCAGAACTTAAGCATAACATCAAACTTTCTAAACGTTATTGTGCTTAAATTGCACATGTGCAGGCAGAATGCAGATAAGTCACTCAAAAAAAGTCGATCAGCATTCATTAATTGTACTGTATTTGAGACGAAATACGAGACCAGACGTCGCTGTATGAGATTGAAGTTGTAAATAATATGATCCGCTACCCTGCATTAATCTCATAAATGTGTCAGATTCTCTCTTTTTTTAATTATAGCATTCAACTCAATCTTTCAGGTTTATTTTCCAAACTACTCTCAATCAATATTGAAAACACTAGGATGATATATCGAAAAAATGCAAACTGGTTATTTAAGTTGTATCAGTTATCCACGAAAACATTTCAACATTATCTTCTATGAGTGTATTTTCAGTGTAGTAACTCGTGGTCATCGTTTCATAAATATCTGACCTTGGTTAGGGTTTAATGAACCATAGGAGTTCTGATTAAATTTAAACTTCATTGTTCTTTACAAAATTTAATCGCCGCCATAGCTACTGAAGCTCTGCCCACGTGATTCAAGTGAAAAGGCAGGGTTTGTCAGGTGCGACTAATGCGACTATTGTAGTGAACAGCCCTTTGTAGATAGTGTGTTAAACCAACTTCCCCGAACAGGTTTTTAGTGTTTTATATTTTTCGTTTTGACATATACGTTTACCAGCATATTTTATTTTCCGCAGCGAGCATTATAGTAAATCATAATCTGTAATTTGAGGGTGGGATAACCGAAGTCTTAAAGGCTCTACCTCAGCCATCTATTCTATTCTTTACTTCGGAGACAGTTTTCATGTCATTGGCCGGTTATCAACCCTCTAATATAGAAGTGAAAAAGAATTACGTTATCACATCCTTGTCCTAGTTGTGTATTACTCAGGACTTAATGGGTCAAATGTAAGATAATGTAATTGAAATAGTCGTTCAAATTGATTATATATAATATTATTCACTTGCTTTGAGGAAGTAATGCTAATTGAATTTAACAAAAAAGGATTTTTTTCTCTTGAGATGAATTAGTTTTTGATTGTATAAGATGGACAATTAAAACGCGACATACAGACAATTCTTAGTAATTACAAAATGCAGGAGAGACAAAGTAGTTGCGTTGCTACACTCCTTATTGGTACAACACGATACATGGATAAGGTAAAACTAAGCTTGAGCAGAAGAACAATGTACTTTTTTGACAAATTTACTACACCTTCCTGTTTTAAAGCTCCCCATTTTTGTGTTCGTGGTTAATTTGTTGTGCTTTTATTCGACATTTTGTTTAACTTTCGTACGTCGATCGTGATCTATTGTTCATCCTTATTAGTTGGCACTTAAGCCCGAATATGTGGACGTAATCAGACAGTCTTGTAATTGTTTTTTTATATGCTGTTCAAAACTGTGCAATTATCACAGCTAAATATTGGTATACATTTGCAACGCTTATACAACTGAAATGTAATTAACCCTACTGTAACCCCCCGTTATTTTTGTTTTATTGTGTGTGTATCGGAGCAACAGTTGTGTCTATTTAATATGATGACTATATATCATCCGTCACGCTGCGGACTCCGAATAATAGAATTAGAGCATTAAATACACTTTTCCCCCTTTTTAAGCTGGGAATAAAGAAAAAGGTGTACCAACTCGATAGGTAAGCCATCTATCGGGTAAAGCGCTTACAGCTGGTGAGCTTGTTACTGCGGCACTTAATCCTGTGCACTGTTTGAGTTGATCTTCGTCTATTGGACAAGTTAGTTATTGAGGCATTTAATCCAGTTCATTCGCGCAGCTGATTTTGGAATGGTGGATAAGTTGGTTGCCAAGGTATTTAGTTTAAATAAATTCTTGATCCAGATGTGTTCAGTAACTTGGTTACCGAAGTATTGATTCCTGTTAGTTCTAATGAAAATGAAATTGATTCAGTTTTGTTACTATTTAACTTGACATGATTGTGGTTTCTTCGGATATGTTATTATGGTATTTAGCTTAGACCGTTTTAAGGACTGACGCAAGACGGTTAGATGGATCAGTTATGGAGGTATCCAGTGTAGGGCTGATCCAGGAGGGTTAAGTTACAAACCTTATCTACTACAGGGTGTTCAGAAAGTCACTGTGCAGTTTTGTTTGTTAATAAATATACAAGTGGACTGAGGTTCCATCCTAAAATATCAAATCTGTGTAATAAGATGATTATTCCAAAAATGAACTTTTATTTCTTAAGTACTTCACTTTTCCGTGACACTGTTTGTGTTGCTCTGTTTCCATTAAAATAGTATATTGGTGGAATGGGAAAACAACGTGTAATGGGGAAACTATTAATGGCCATCTAGTAGCGCATAAACTTTGTGTACATTATTCAAAAACAAGACACCAGATGTAAAACATACATTAATAGATTGCCCTGAACGTTTGATTCGTCAACGTACAGTTTCCTGTAACTCATTTGGAAGAAAACAATGAACGGGATCTCTGAAAGAGTTCGTTACGTGTTTAACGCAATAAGTTTTTTTTTTTTTTGTTATGAAGAACAGGCAAGGAATATCGACAGTGGAAGCTGTACAAAGGACTTCCTCAACACGCGCACGAAACCTTTTTTAATGTTTTCTCTATTTTTTCCTCTAAAAGCTTCCAGTGTTCTAAAGCTATCTGATTACATTTCAAGTTTTCCGAAAAACACCACGTATATCTCGACACGGTAAAAGGCTATTGGATTTATCTCTGCTGGCATGTTTAAAAAAAACAACAAAAATTGCAAAAGGGATTGGTGTGTGTGTGTACTCGAACATGGTTTTGTATCTATTCATTGGTGTGTGCCGTGATTTTTGTCATATTAGTAGTTGTGTGGTCTGATTCAACGGTCCGTACCATCATTCAGTCTGTGTTCTCGTTTACCACATGTTCAAAATCCTTTTACGCTTTTTTAAAACAACAGTACCCATTCGACTGTTTGTTTCATCAGGCTAAGCTCTTAGGTTTTTTGTTTTCTACGGGAAATTTTGATGGCATGGTTTGGAGGTTTTCAGTTAATTATATCGTACAAATATTTAACGCATCAATTCCAATCTAGAAGTTTTTAATTCATTTCCAATACAACTTGAACAGTAGTTGTCCAAACTTTTTAAGGCTGCGTATAATGAATTAAAAAATAATTTGGTTATTTAGTTCGTATCGTACGGTAACACAATAGTTGGCATTTTCATTTAGTAGTAATCGGATAAACGTTTTAGAATTCATTGTATTCTGTTTAGATTAGTCAGTTTATCAAAGTTATGTACTTTAAACTTTTAAAGAAACACAACAATAATGTTTATCACGTGAATTTTTCAGCCAAATCTTTTACGCATTGGTGAAAGATGAGTCCTATTGTAATTTGATAATATGAAAATTCTAAATACAAGAATTCAATAATATGTCTTTCAAACAGATTTAATCACTAGTTTAGAAGATAATATTGAAAAAAATTCGTGAAAGGCTTGAAGTTGTCTGGTCATATTGCATCTCATTTTGGAAGTGATAGTTGAGAAATTTGCTGATATAAATTGCTGAAGATCTGCAACCATTTGAAACCTTTAGGTCAATATAATTTAACAAGAATCAAAACGAAACGCCGTAATTTTGTTTTATAACAAGTGGAAAAATTGAATATAGCTTGTACAGATGTTTGATTACTGTAACGGGTTCTTTTGTTCTCGCTTGAGTCTTACGATTAGTTCTAAGGACAGAGAGAGAAAGTCGGTCACTTTTAAATTATTCTAGTGTTAAGGCAAGTAATTCAAGGCAATAATTTAATATTGATGACGTGCATACGAAAAGGGTATTGGAGGTATAAATTTGTGTTGTATTTTTTTACATACTGTGATTGGATGACGACTTTATGAAGTATTTATTCATTATTTATGAACTTTATTCAAGTAGATCACTTCTTGTGATACCTGACAAAGACAGGCTTATCTTTAACCATTTTCTAAAGAACCGTATATAATGGTATGTCTCTTTTTTTTTTTTATATATAGTATTGTCCCAGCATGGGCTAACATGTTCAGAAAAAAAGCTCCCCCAGTGGCATGTCTTCGGACCTATACTGCTGAAAACGGGTTTCGAACCCGTGGTGGGTAGAGCATAGATAGCCAATTTGTTAGCTTTGTGCTTAATAACAAACAGCAATATTAGAAAAGAAAGAAATGCAAATCGTGTTGTCCCTTGGTAACTTTTTTCAGGCAGATAACGGCAGTTTATTTGCTTATTTGAATTTTTTAAAAAATGCAATAATTCCAATGACACTGTGCAGTATAGATCAAGGAAAATATTTCTAAACAACAAAACGTATAATGCAAATTATAATTATTGCCAGCCTTCCTTTTTTCAGTTAGTCTATCTAAATTTTTTACCACACGTTCTCTACAAATGTTGTTTTAGTCACAAAATACCACTTCTGGTATTAACGAAGATGACGTCTTTTTAAAACCACGCCGTATTAGTCAGGCGTGGCGGGCTGCGGTAAAGCAAGCTCAAAGTTCGAATCGCGACATGTCACTGAACATGTCCTGTACTGTGCTGATTGGTTGCTTTTCGTCTGTTCACCAATTTTAAAATAGGAATGGTTTAGTCCCATCTCTGGGGGATTTTACCAAGCCGTTTACCTCGGGTGTCGCATAAGGTACTGTCATGGTTGAACACACCAAATACGTAGTATCACCTTACACTTACTGAGAAGCTGCGTTTCTTTTTAGTTGTACACCACATTTTTTGTATTGACACTGATAAACGCGTTTCTAATATACCACAATTCTTCTATTGAAATAGATGAACTTCTTTTCAATACCAAAACCGTTGGATACCATTCCTATCATGCATATTGGATGTTTCATTTGCAAAAGTACAGAGCTTAAAACTGACATACAAGTTGAGATTGCAGTTAGGTTGTGCTTACGATATTGCCGTGATGACTGTCTGGGAAGTGAGGATGTGTTTGCAACATTCCGTTTTCACTGTGACCATCATGAAGTAGTCGGAATGTCATTTGTAACATTACGACAGTTATGACTGGATGTCACCTTTGAAGTCAGAGCGTGTTTGCAACATTGTCTTGTGAGTGGAGCGACGTTTATATCACTATGACTTGCTATTCTATTTTATTCGGCAGTGCTGTTTAAGTTATAGAATAGTTATTTTGTTACTTTTTTTATTGAAGATGCTAGGAGAGCAAATATGGATCTACTGAAAATAATAAATGTATTAAAGTAATACATAAAAAGACGTAGGTGAAGGCGTACTAATGTCAGGGTCTGTCAAAAATGTACCTCGCAAGAAAAATAGGATGTCATACAAAACTCGACGTATAAATGGTAACTACCTAGCATTCTCTGCATAATGTGTTTATATGAAACACAATCTGGAGATTCTCAACAGTAGAAACGTCATACACATTCCAGATTGTCAAAGCTAACATTAAATACAGGAATCAAATCTTGTTAAATGCAACATGGGAAGTTCTTAGCAAAAGTTTATTTTCAGAATATTGATTGGCGGGTTACCAACATCCTCATTACCAGTAACTAGATGTATATAATTCTTCAGCGTTGCTTTTGTTATCGAAAAGTTAAGCATTTTATGCTTGTCAAGATAATGTCTTATTTTTGCCTTATGAAAGTTTACTCAGATGAACTTTTAAGGGATTTGTAAACTGATCACAATCGGCTTATGTAGAAAAGAAGTACGAATTACACGAATAACAAGTGTTGAGCTTTTTATATATTCAAGGTTAAGTGTAAAGTTATCAATAAACATTTAATGACTGGGAGATACAGGATATTAAGTAACACACGAGTCACAAACGACGTAAATGAAAAATACGATCATTATTTTAAGTATTCACTGATTACTGCTGGCTACATATGTACACCAAAACCTTTAATTTAGGCTTGCATATTCACTTTTATGCGAGGATTATCGTCTTTATTTTGGATATAAAACAAACGAAAGTTTGAATTGTCTACATACAGATATCTTAATTACGAATGCTCCATTCTAAATACCATAACCTTGAAAATTTAGAGCATTCTAAGTTAATTCTACTCGAGCGAGATAAATAATACTTTTTCTTCCTTTTGGAACTTAATTTTCGAACACCACCGTGAATGTAATTGTCAGAGAAGTGTCTGCGTATTAGGTTTTAAATATGTATTCTAAAGACTGCTGGTATGGGAACTGACCGTTGCTGGCCACATGTCTTAGGAACGAGTGTGTGAACGGGGACGAGTTTGTAGGGGGCGTTGCAGTTAGATGTTAGGTTATTAATTAATATAGGTATGAAGACGTTCCTTTAAATTTGCCGATTCTTTCAAATTATGCACGAAGGAAAGAAAAATTAAAACATGAATTTAACCATGGAACAAGTTAAGGTTATACATTATTTACAGTATGAAAATACATAAGTGATGGTTGTTAACATGAGCGAACAAGATCGCACATAATGAATTATGACCAAAACATTCCCAGTTAGGTTGAATCACATCGTAACATGACATATAGTGTTGCCAATCACTTGTATCTAGGTTTTTGTTTGTTTGTAAGGCACAGAAATATATAAAGGGCTATCTGTGCTCTGCACAAATAAACTAGCAGATTCATTGCAATACCTTTCACTATGAAATAACGCAGAAAACCGGAGGAAATTGCTTCAACACTCCACTAAGATACCAGAACAAAAAAAGCAGGAAATGTTAGATTCAACACACTCCGCTAGAAAGCGTGGTTTTTGAAAACATCTAAAACGCATTAAGTATATCTCTGTTAAACCGCACATTAGGAAGTTTGTGGTTGATATTCGGATAGTCCACAGTGAACAAAGTATACATCTATATTAAACCAAACATTAACAAGAGGGTAGAAACGTATACGAAATTGAGTAGATCTATTTAAAATTAAACAATAGAAAAAGAATGGACGATATCCACAGTGATTCAAGTTGATCTAGTTTAAACTAAACACTATACAGAGAGGGTGTGGTGTGGGATGAGGAAGGTGAACACCTTTTGTGTTGGGGAAGCATGTTCACTTCGAAATGAAATTTACAGGGAGTGTGAATCTACCCACTTTTAATTAATGACAGTCAGTTTTGAAGACCATGGACATATAATAAATTTTATGCCATGGATATAAACTACAAAATGCCATTTTCAAATTTAAGGTGCTTTGTAGTGTCATTTCAGTGTAGTTTGTATAAGCGATGAATAAAAATTTCCACTGAAACGAAATGAGTTGTTTTTCCCAGACAAAAGCCATTTTACAAAATTTAAAACTTGGACATCGATTTGTTTGTTAGTTTGTTTTGAATTTTCGCGTAAAGCTAAGCGAGGGCTATCGGCGCTAGCCGTCCGTAATTTAGTAGTGCAAGACTAGAGCGAAGGCAGTTTGTCATCACCCTCCACAGCCAACTCTTTGGCTACTCTTTTACCAGCGAATAGTGGAGTTCACCGTTACATTATATCACCCCGGTTGAAAGGGTGAGCATATTTGATGTGACGAGGATTCGAACCTGCGATATTCTTGGTGGGCAGAGCGCAGGTACCCCTTGTCTAGCCTTGCGCGAATATCAAACCAAACTAAACCTGCGAGCCTCAGGTTGCAAGTACAGCGCTTTAACCATCGGGCAAACTGGACATCGAATTCGATACACACTCAGATTGAGTTCAAAAATTTGTTCTCTCAGCTGAATTACTGTAATAGCAACTTCCTCTAGTATCTGCAGAACTGGCAACACAACAACAAGCTCCCAGTTTAGGTCGTACTTAACTAAAGTTAATTGATATCTCAAAGAAACTACACATTTGTTATTACTGTAGCTGTGATACTGCTTGGAAGTGTATTTGCATAATTCCAGTCAAATGAATTAAGTGTTGAAATCACAGGTTTTCTTTTTGTTTAATGCTCATTACGTATCAATAAAACCTTTGATGGTTGCCAGACATTTTGATTTTTTTTTTAAATAATTTTGAATAACGTCTGAAACGTGATTCACGAGTTGTCTGGTATGTAAGTTGGATGCGAGACAACCGACCACGCCGTCTGTTTACAACAATGCAACGATCATATTTATTGACGTCTGCGCTAACAAACTTTTAAATTAATCACTGATTTGTTTATTTAGAAGGTGTGGTTTCGATACTAAAAGTAAATCTATCAAACTAAACTGATCAGTACCATTAGATTAATCTTAGAATCACCGGCGGAAACACAAGATCAAACTCTTTGCGGCAGGATGTCATGCCTTAATGTCTAGTTTGTTTGTTTAGAATTTTGCACAAAGCTACATGACAGCTATCTGCGCTAGCTATCCCTAATTTAGCAGCGTAAGACTAGAGGGAAGGCAGCTAGCTAGTCATCACCACCCTCTGTCAACTCTTGGGCTACTCTTTTACTAACGAATAGTGGGATTGATCATAACATTATAACGTCCTCACTGCTGAAAGGGTGAGCACGTTTGGTGTGAGGGGGATTCATATCTGAGACCCTCGGATTACGAGTCGTGCGCTCTAACCATCTGGTTACGCCGGGCCCCTAATGTCTAGTTATAGTTAACATTACTCAACACATCCATTGTGGATCGCAATGATACCTACGATGCCAAGTGTGAAACTCAATTATTTAGTGTATCAGTTTGTCAACAGACGATTAATAACAATGAATTGCTATTCGTTCTCTAAAGATAAAAGTTTGATCCTATCTCTTCAACCCCGAGAAAAATAATTCGATTTTGTCTCTTCACCGTTAGGATAAAGAAGATTGATTCTACCCATTCATATCGGGTAAATAAAACAACTTAGTCCTACAACTTCAACCCCAGAAAAAATACGTTTCATCCATTTCTTTATTTTGAGAAAGATATATTTAATCTTATCATAGTTCCCGTTTTTCAACGTGAGAAACGCAATTATAGTGTTACATTGTTTGCTTCTAGAGGAGATATATTAAGTCCTGTGAAATTTTTCCTTCTCTTTACCTGCGTTGTGTCATCATTCCTAGTTTTTAAATAGAATTATTTATATGTTCACGTTTGATATTTTAGTATTTATTGTAAAATATCAGTTGTTTCAAATTATAATATAGTGTGAACTGTTAGTTGTAATATGCACCTCACTTTTCTCCTATCAACTGTCTTATTTTTAACTAAGATGACAAGAGTGAGAAAGGAACTGAAGGTGATTCTTTAACAAATGGTATTCAAGCTCGCATTCGTAAATACTAGTGTAAGCGTATCTGCATTAAAGTATCATACTTGAAGCGGTAAACTTAATGTACGTTTCCGTTTAGGCGGAAATAAAAACTGGTTTAAGAACAATTATATCTAAAATGGAATTTGAAAAGATTATCATGGAAACTAAACGGGTGATAATGGACTAAAACGGCTACTTATGCTAGTACAGAATAAACTGGCATAATTTAAGAAAGGAGGGAATATTTTCAGATTTGACGATAGTAGGATTTGTTTGAGGTCAAAGAGTGAGCTTGAAAGTGTTATTATCAGTTCGAAAAAAAAGCTAAAAAGAAACATTTTCAACTGGAATAATGCCTTGTAGTTCTGCTGGATTTGGTTTTATTTCACATGTTCCGTTCCATTAATATTAACTCTTAAAGGCTTAATGACGTTCAACTATCATTACAGTTCAAAGTTTCTTGCAATATTGCTAAAAATACCGATATTATCACCTTCCAGGAGACCATAATGTAACTGTGCTTCTGGTAAAGTTATATACAAACCTACTAAAGACAACGAGAAAGATAGGGATACTAAAGATATTAAAACGTACTGCCACATTATCCACCAACGAATATTACCTTGTTATTTAGCACAAAAGTTTGGAATGCAGTTTCTATTATTTATATTTCATTCTTGTTTAAATTGACGCTGTTCATTGCAAACATTAAGTTATACAATTTTTAGATATTTACAACAAAATTTTACTTTTTTAAAAAGCTCCAAGCTTTTGACAGCTTAGTGAGAACCTAAAGATAGCGTGTGTTTTCCTCTAAAATGAGAAAATTATAGAATTTTTCCATTCGGAACAATCGCTAGTTTCTATCTGCCCATAGAAAATTCCGGCTGAGCATAGCAAAAAAGAAAAAAAAGTTTATAGCTCAATTAGAGTAAAACTATGAAATAAATAATCGAAATTATTTATAATTTAGTTTTGTGTTCCATTGTTTAGTTCTCCAGTAGCAAAACGATATGTCTGCGGACTTACACCGGGTTTCGATATTCGTGGCGGGCACAGTACAGGTAGCCCATTGTATAGTTTTGTGCTTAATTACAAACATCACCCATTGTTTAGTCTGTCTTTCTGATCGTTAAATTACATTTGCATAAATTTCATATAATGGTATAAGATTCCAGCCGCAATTATAGTTCTTTACAGGAGTTAAATTCAGTTTCAGATGTTTTTTTTTTCTACTACAGTTTCTTGTTTGTCCGTTTATACATGTTTTGTACTTGGCCTTAAGTTTTGGAAAATAATTACGCAGTGTGGCTTACAAACACGCTTACTCACAACAACTAAAAGCTGAAGTTCTTATGATTCTGTTCAACAATAAATTTTCTTACTGCTTATATAAGAGATAAAATAATTCAAACACATCCCGTAAACTTTAATCATGACAGAAGTGTGAACTTCTATCAAATACCATAGAATATTGTGCAGTACATGCACACAGTATCACGCATCATACATTAACCTATTAAAATCACTGCCTATCGTTTGAGTGCCTTAGATGTTTTTGGGTGTTCATTTTTTCGTTATTTTCTGTTAGTGTAACATATATTTATATCTTCCAATATTAAACTGACCATTGCTGCACATGAGAAAACTGGCCATCAGTATTTGAAGATCAGATGCAACTCGCTCATTCAAAATCTAGTTAATGATTAGCGTGCCAGACTATGAATCAGAAAGTCAAAGGTTCTATCTTACAATAAGCCTCTAAACACTCGCAACAGTTTCATATGTATAATTGTTTGAAACAGTCAATCTCACTATTCGTTTGAAATTAGCCTTGTAGGAAGCGGGCTTTACTAACTGGTTGTTTTTTCTCTCTGGTCAATTTAAGTTCACGGACAGCAAGATTAAAGCATTCCAGCAATCACTAGACAATTCTGTGAGACTGAAATAAGCTGAGCACTTGCAACATTATTATGGTTAATAAGTAACAGTAATTTGGTGACATTTAGTAATTATGTGTTGCAGTGTCGAATATGTCTGTAGCAGCAATCATATTGAAACTGTATCCGTTTATGTAGTTCAGTATACATTCTTTCATTCCATACTTTTTAGCCATCTTTTCAATAATAATTTCTGAGTAGCGTAAAAAACTTAGAAGTTTATAAGGGTAACAGTTTACTTGACACTGCAGTAAAATTCCACTGGTATTTCTTTTTGTTTGGAACTTCGCACAAAGCTACTCGAGGGCTATCTGCGCTAACAGTCTCTAATTAAGCAGTGTAAGACTAAAAGAAAGGCAGCTAGTTATCACCACACACCGCCAACTCTTGGGCTACTCTTTTACTAACGAATAGTGGGATTGACCGAAACATTATAACGCCGCCACTGCTGAAAGGTCGAGCATGTGGGGTGTGACGGGGATTCGAACCCGCGACCCTCAGATTACGAGTCTATTGCTTTAACCACCTGGTTATGCTGGCCATTTCTTTTTGTATGTTTATAAAAAAACCTAGTTTACAATATTACAAGTTTAACAGATTACTGTTGTTGTTTTGAATTAAGCACAAAGCTACACAATGGGCTATCTATGCTCTGCCCACCACGGGTATCGAAACCAGGTTTTTAGCGTTGTAAGTCCGCAGACATACTGCTGAGCCACTGGGGGGCAACAGATTACTGAGGTAAAAGACATCGTTTGTACGATAAAGAAATAATAAAATATACAGTAAGTTATTATGCTTGATTCATAAAAATTCTAATAGAAAAATATATTATATTAAATATGACTCAAAAACCTACTAATATCAGTCGAATTAAAGCGAAATGAACATTCTTGTAGTTTAGGGTTAGCTTATTTATTACTTTATTAGTTTAAGATAACGAACAAAGTAAAATACCCATTACATGAAATTAATGTTTTCGTAATTTGTCACACGCGAAGTTATTATCTTTTTTTTGGGTGGGGGAGAGCGATTACCATCTTAGGCACAATCGTAAAAAAACCGTATCTATTTTCACAAACGCTGTTACGAAAGGAAATGTAAATCTTAGTGGTCTCTATACTCAACATAATTATATATTACATAGCTCTAAAATGAATATTGAAACTAAACCAAAAGCTTTTAACGACGATAAAAAAAATCACATAAACACTTAACTACTTTTAAATATATATATATATATATATATATATACATATATATGTCTTGGATATATACCTGTGTAAAATAGGGTTATGCATGGACGGTCTTTGTAATTTTTTTAATGACATGGCATACATAACGATATGACGTTTTTACACAAACCAATCATATAAAAACACAAACTCTGACAAATAAAACATCCATTAAGTTCTTCACATTTTTTACCATAAATTGAAAAGCTTTCTGTTTAAAAAATTAAAATAAAAAAACAAAGAAATATAGATGGCTTTATTTGAATCTATGTTGCAGGTTAAGAAGGGTCATTTTATATTTTATTATAATTTGCAAATATTCAAATAAACGTGGTACTAAACTTTAAACCATTGACCAGTACTTTCAGTGCGCTCAGCAGTAAACCTGATAGCTTAGAACTCTAAAATTCGGTGTTCGATTCGGCGGTGGGTTCATTGTGTAGCTTTATGGTTAACAAAAGAACTATCTGTTAACCAGGTAGGAGTGATGTAAACACATTTTACGTTATACAGATAATATCAGACTGCGATGATAGTTTGTTTTGTTGAATTTTGTGCAAAGTTATTCGAGGGCTATTGTGTTACTTGTCCCCAATTTAGAAGTGATAAACTAGAGGGAAGACAACTAGTTAACACCACTTAAGGCCAACTTTTAGGTTACTTTCTACCAACGAAGAGTGGGATTGACTGATGATTATAACACAAATGGCTGAAAAAGCGAACATTTTCACAATGGATTTCGATCTCACGACTCATTGATCGTGTTTCGAACTTTCTTATCACTAGGCTTTGTCAGGCGAACGCGATAATAGTGAGCAAAATGGTAATGGAAAGTTGAGTTGCTAACCTTTTTGAAAAGGCTAATTCTTATTCATTCATGAGCAGTATTGCACGAAATAAGGGAGGGTAAGGGGTTATAATGGCTTCCCATATTGGTAAAGCTTAATAATTCTTTTTAAGCAGCAGTGGAATGTCGACAAGACATTATTCCACTGACTCCAGACACGAACCACACAGTGATTAGCTAAAAATACTGTTTACTGATTGGAAAGTTAACAATAAAAAAGTAAGGAACACTAAATATTTACTAGTACAAAAAAGGGTAATGCAGAAAAAAGGGTTAACACAATTTTTTAATGTTTATATATACATTTTTGAATTATGTTTGATGCAATATTTTATCGACTCATTCTAAGAAATGCACTATTCATTTTCCAATGACTTTGGTGTTAGATGTTTATTCATGGTGTGTACTATATTTTTGCTTTTACAGTAAAGCTTGGCTTTTATTTGAGATCTTGAGTATATGTAATACTCCAGCTTTGACGTTTTATTAGTACAGATTGGACCTTGGTGACTCAGCGGTAAGCCTAAAAGCTTGTACTCTAAAAACCTGGTTTCGATACCCACTATGGTCGCTCATTTACATACGTGTCTGTGAAAGGACAGCAACTATAGGAATCTATGCAGCGTACTTGAAGTTTTTAATGTCATCATTTACGATAACAGACATTTTAACAACTATTACTTCACCCAAAAATCCCATAAATTTTAATAATATGCATTTAAAAACTCACAACCTCGCCAAAAAAGGCAGTCATAAAGCCATCTTATCTTAGCTATGATTGAGTCGTTCATATTCATTGGCCGAATATGTATCACATAGCTTCCATCTATCTTTCATTATGGAAATACTACGCGAAGAATAGCGCATAGGGGTTAAAACGGAGAAAGCTTGTCTGTATTTATTTGGTGATAACTGCACATTAAAAGTTCAAGCTTTATGATAAGATACCAGGAAATACTCGTATTTTTATGTCTGTTCTTAAAATTAATACATCTTTTGCTGAGAGTATATTTCATGCGACCAAGATGAATTTCCCGATATATTTTAAGACTCTATCATTTACTTTTGCATAATAACTTCTGATCACAAAAGAATCAAGTTTAAAATATATATCAGTTATGCCAGAGCTTATATATATTTATTAATACGGAACAAATAAACTTAACATTTAAAGGTATATGAAGTTTTAAATCTACACATAATTATAATTACATGCACATAATTATAAAGAAATATATTAAGCTTAACATTTAAAGTGAGTATAAAATTATTCCATTCAATGTTGTGTTAATTTAGGCCTACAAGTTACCCTACTCGCAGGAATAAGTAATAGTTAGCCATAAGTTTACTACAGAACAATAAGTGGGAAATATATATATGAAAAATACACATTTAAAACAAAAAAATCTGCATGACGAAAGCCGAGAATCTTCTTTCAATTTACCTGCCAGGTCACGAATGATATACAGTGCTATTCAATTATAAAGCAATATTTTGTATATTACATGAAAAAACACTTTAGACAGGTAGCAAGCAGAGAAGAGTAAAAATATATTGACCTCAAATATTCAGACACAGTATGCTGTCTTCAAATGTTTCGTATCAAAATTAGAAATCCGCTAAAATACTGGACAAAAACGTTAATAGTCTTAATCAACACTTGAAAATCCCACAATTTGCGCAAACTTCTAGAACTGAGTAATCGAAAACACAAAAGTTATGAATATATTTTAGGTATTATCTTGGTTAAGTAAATTTACTGTGTAAAAATATCACAAGTAATTTAAATGTAATTTGCAAGGCTCAATAGCATTTTCCTAAGTTTAAAGTTTAAACCTTAACTGTTTTTTGATGATTGAAAAGACAATGTTATAAGCTTATATTACTCAAGTTCTTTAGAACTGTAAAGTAGATAAAAAGTATGGTTTACAAAGATTATATATACATAAAACCTGAGGGTTGTTTGATTGTTTGGAATTTCGCGCAAAACCATACGAGGGCTATCTGCGCTGGCCGTCCCTAATTTAGCAGTGTAAGACTAGAGGGAAGGCAGCTAGTCATCACCACCCACCGCCAACTCTTGGGCTACTCTTTTACCAACGAATGGTGGGTTTGACCGTCACATTATAACGCCTACACGATGAAAGGGCGAGCATGTTTGGTGTGACGGGGATTCGAACCCCGCTCCTCAGATTACGAGTCAACTGCCTTAACCACCCGGTCATGCCGGGCCAAAACCTGATGAAAGAAATGTTGATATGAATGAGGGAATGACAGGTAATATTTGTTTGGGTGACACCATATCTCCATGGCCCGGCATGGCCAGATGGTTAGGGCCTTCGACTCGCAATCTCAGGGCCTCGGTTTCGAATCCTTGTCACACTAAACACGCTCGCCCTTTCAGTCATGGGGGCATTATAATGCGACGGTCAATCCCACTATTCGTTAGAGTAGCTAAAAGAGTAGCTCAAGAGTTGGCGGTGGGTTGTGATGACTAACTGTCTTCCTTATATCTTACACTGCTAAATTAGGGACGGCTAGCGCAAATAGCCATCGTGTAGCTTCGCGCCAAATTCAAAACAAATTAAAACAACAATAACATATCTCTACAGTTAATCAGTTAACCTGAAGTCTTGTTGCTACACATGCTATTTGGGTTGGAACTTTCGAACTGAGAACTGTATAAGCGATTCGAAGTGTTTAATTCGAATTACATAAAGATCGTTGCACTAACTAAATTCTACCACCACCATTTATTCACCACTTAAAACTCCTTTTAAACGACAGAGTGAATTTGATTTTATTATTACCGTCATTTTTTTAGAAGGCATAAAGCTTGAACGTATTTACTTAGATTTATAACCGGATTTAAAGCTTGAAGTTAACAAGGAGTTGTCCCCAAAATTGTTGGTGCTGTGGAACTATTTGGAAGTTATCAGCTATAGTGTTCATGTGGTTTACAGTTAAGATACCTGAAGTTCCTAGACATTGAGTCTAGGCTTAAATTATTCAGTGAAAAGGGTTTTACTGTGTCAAAAGAAACACGCTTTAAAAGATTAGAAGTTAATTGATAGCATGAAACATACAGTAAGAACAGAAACAACCAAATAAATATTGAACCAGAAGGGTAAACTTAAACTTTATTTATGTTGAATTAGGACAGGAACGTTCATTAGAGAACAATGGTAACATTGTAATTACTAAGGCAGATAAAAGGAGGTCAAGTTGTAATTTCGGATACAAGAGTTTATGAAAACAAATTTTACAAGTATTAGAGGATTGTTCTTACGAACAGTTAAAAGGGAACCTACCAGTTTGATACATAAGAGGTTAAAACTACAGTACAATTCTCTCATATACCTTCAAATACATTTTATGCAGACTTTTCACACTACTGAAAATACACAAAACTGTGGATAATAGGGCTCATCGTTTAATCCTTAGACAAAATTTATTTGTGAAAAATATTCCTTTTTAACAAAATCCTCAAATATATACTATAAAAAAAGATCGTTTTGTTTTGTTAACAAAATCGCAGGGATTTAGAAACATCGAATAAACTAGTCTTTTTCGACATTATTTGCTATTTACGAAATGAATGTTCCAGTTAAAGAGACACTGGATTGTCTTCAAAACAAATTATTAGAGAATAACAAATTTTGTTTGTTAGAGGTGAGTGAAATCTTGATGCTGACTCTTGAGTGTTTTTCAAACTCATTTTAAAGTATTGAACAAAGTATTTGAAGAAATGTTAGGTTTATTAATGGGATCTTTTTTTTATCGAGTTATTTTCGTTCAGCTTTGAAGTGAATACGTATAATATTTATGAAGGTAAACCTTTGGCGAGGCTGAGATATGTAGATGACATGCTTTTGGCGTAGAAGAGTGATGTTAAAATACTATTGTAGTTTGAAAGACATTTAAATTCCATCAGTCCTACTATTAGATTTACACAAAAGATGAAAAAAGGAGTCAGTTAAATTTCCTATACGTGACATTTAAAAAGGATAATGGGTTTCTCTCAAAGTTTGTTTGTTTATTTTTTGAATTTCTCGCAAAGCTACTCAGGGACTATCTGCGCTATCTGCCCCTAATTTAGCAGTGTAAGACTAGAAGGAAGGCAGATAGTTATCACCACCCACCGCCAACTTTTGGGCTACTCTTTTACCAACGAATAGTGGGATAGACCGTCACATTATAACGCTCCCACTGCTGAAAGGGCGACCATGTTTGGTGCGACGGAGATTTGAACCCGCGACCATAAGATTACGAGTTGAACGCCTTAACTCACCAGGCCATGCCGGGCCTTCTCAAAGTTTATTTATGGACATCCATTTTCTGTAGTTGTTCCAAAACACAATAGATCGTGTCACCATCCGAATTTTTCACATGTGTATGTGATGTCACAGTTTGTGCGAGAAACTGGCTGAACTAATTTGGGTAAAATTTAGTTGAAAACCTTGCGTGCCTCCACGAAAACTTAGTTATAATGTTTAAGCAATCAGACTACCGGTTCGTATTCTACTGCAGTTTAATTTTTTTCTGTTGATACTACCTTAATGTCTACTTCCAGAACTTTAGTCGGCCGGGTTCAGCAGACTACATGACGAAAGATACACACTTACACACACCATACAGCCATTCTCCTGAAACTAACGAAATATGTGCCGCACGTTGCGTGGATACGTCTGCTAATTAACTGAAGCCTAGTCATCTTTTCCATATTATTATGGTTTTGTATGGTTTGTTTAGGGAGCTAGATTCGTTTTTCACATGTTATCTACTACAACCAACTCATAAAATAAACCTAAAGGTACAAGAACTTTAAGACCAGTTAGTTTATAGTTGTCCGCCATTTTGTGCCTCTCTGGAGTTTTGACGTTAGAGCCAGTTGTAAGGAATTGAAAGAACCAATATATACGAAATCCAGTAGCGGAATTATTCAGGTCACTCAAAAGTAGAGTTAAATAAAAAGCAACCGAAACGAAATAAGGTGAGAGTTTGAAAGCCATTTCAATTTTTGTACTTAAAGCAGACGCCAAACAAGGGTAATGTTTAACATTGTACCTAGCACGAGTTCTTCAAAAGAGCGACTTGTGTAATATTGCTCAAGGTTGTGGGAGGGGTGGCTCATGCCCCAATTTATAACATTACTTTTTATGTCCGCCATTTTCGACGACCTTTTTTCGTATATAGATACACATTTCACTTCAGAATACCTGATGTGTAAGGTGGATGGCTATATAAGGATTTACAAATACACATAATAAGCGTAGCACAACGCGAGGTTAAAGGTTAAACAAGGCTCTTTCAGAAGTACGCAACTGTTATAAATAACTTTTGGTTAAAGCACACTAACAATATAGATAAAAAATAAACAAATATCAGTAAATAACGTAGCTAGTTTTGCGTACTGGTCTAACTGGGATTATAAGTGTTATATGCTTATATGGATATTGTTGTCAAATTTATTGATTTGTAAAATATTCTATACAGAAGAAACAACTCTAGTTAATGTGGAACAGGAGGCCTGCAATATTTTAACCGTAGTCACAAAAGTAGAGAACAGTAAACCAGGTAATTTGTTTTAGTCATTTCTAAT
Source organism: Tachypleus tridentatus (assembly GCF_004210375.1). Classification (NCBI taxonomy): domain Eukaryota; kingdom Metazoa; phylum Arthropoda; class Merostomata; order Xiphosura; family Limulidae; genus Tachypleus; species Tachypleus tridentatus. The sequence goes on from NC_134826.1 coordinate 98,224,479, forward strand.
AATTTGTACATGAATTCGAATCATCAGTCTTTCATTGGTAACGCCAGAGAAGGCCTAATTTCTGTTTGAAATATAAAAGTCTGATATAATTTCCACATCAAGACAAGTTACCACACTTTTCAACCAAGTTGCTAGACATAACTTAATTGTTTAAGTACTTAAAAACACTGAATAGTCACATAATCGTTAAAATTGTACCTGCCCTTCATCACAGTAACTCTGTGTGCTATTTATGGTTTTAAACTCTTTTTCAAATTATTTTCATCTGTTATTTTTAAAAACTTTTAAACATACAGTTTCTAACACACACATATTTTCTCGTAACTCACAGTTAACTTTATATTTCATTAGCTCGGATGGAGAAAAGTCTCTCTGAAGGACTTACAAATATCATGTAATTAGAACTATTTTATTCATGCGAGATTACTAGGCAATTGTTTGTCAAAGGCAGTAGGAAAATAACACTATGTAACACAAATTTTGTTCCTGGATAGTATGTGTTATTTTTAAATTGCTTATGTTGTAAAAGTGCAGAAAATAACCATTATTCCCTTCAAACATTACTTTTGTGAGCTGGATAATGAAATTTAGAAATTAACCTATTTTCTATGTAAAAACGGGCAAATCTGCACATTTTCATTTACATAAGGTCTGAATAAAACAACATATGAATCAAGATTTACATGTATTTATACTAAAGTTATACAAAAATGAACAGCAATGTTTAGAAGTGAGTAAGTTTTCGAGATTTGCGACTGTAATGTAAATCACTTTCACGTATCAACCCTCAAATATAGTCTCTCATCATGGTTTCGTTATACGTTCCTTGGTGCCTGCGTTCAAAATCCTGTATATCTTGGTGGAAGCACCCGCCTTGCTCCTCTGAATATGTTTCCTTGTTCTCCTTGAATTTATCAATATCAGCGTTAAGGATATGGACTTTCAGGGACATCTTGCAACCCATTTTGCTGTAATTTTTCACCAGAGCCTCAACCAGTTTTACATAATTTTCGGCCTTGTGAATGTTCAAGAAGCCCCGAACCACTGCGACAAACTGCCTTACGCTATTTTTTCCTTCCTACTGAACTTCTTGGGGAATTCTGTGCACGCCAGGATCTTCTTTATTTGTGGTCCAACAAAGACACCAGCTTTGACCTTTGCATAGGGAAGAAGTCTCGAAGGTACTTAAAGGTTGCAGACTCCTTATCAAGAGCTGTAACAAATTGTTTCATAAGACCAAATTTTATGGACAATGGTGGGAATAACATTTTTTGGAGGTCCACTAGTGGCTCACACTTGTCATTGTTCCTCCCCACAGAAAACTTGGTCTGTTGTGGCCCGTGCTTCCTGTTCTAGTGTACTGCGTTGTTCCTGCTGTCCCAAAGTCAAAGATAACAGGGAAACTTGGTAAAGCCTCCTTGGAGACCCATCAGAAATGCCACCATTTCGAAGTCTCCGATAATCTCACAGCCATACTCATCATACTTCAAGGCTTCTAGCAAGGTCTTGACGCTGTTATATTCCTCTTTGAGGTGCACCGAATGAGCCAGGGGAAGAGACGAATACATATTCCCGTTATGGAGCAGCACAGCTTTGAGGCTTCTGGATGAGCTATCAATGAAGAGGTGCCACTCATTTGGGTTACAGACAATTCCAATTGCCTCGCACAGACCAGATATATTGTGACAGAAGTAGAGCCCATCTTGATGAGTGAAGAAGCTTGAAAAATGTCGGTGGCGCTTCCTCTGACTTGCGACTTGCACATTTTCATCTAGATGTCAAAAGCTCGGCATTCGACTTTATTGGACCAAGATCTCTGATCAAGACATTGAGATCTCTTTGGTTGGGGTAGTATGGGTTTCTCTCATCAGCTGCACTTCAGAAATTGTAATCTAGATTTTCAACGTTTACTTCCTCTTCTGATTTGCTGCTCTCTTCTGAGGATGGCTGCTTTATCTTTGACGGAGTGGGTACACGGCACTTGGGCGATGGATGATGGAAGGTCTGGATACATGATAGCAGATGCATTTCTGCCAGTCCGACGTTTTGGAGGGTTCACCATGCAGATTAGCAATTGCTTGTGTGGTCAGTGGGTTCACGCAAATTCTTGGAATAGCGAACTTCATGGCTCTCTTTTCCTCTCTGTACCATCCTGAAGAATAAATTTATTTTATCCACACTTAATGTGTAAGAGTTTTTGTTTTTTTGGTTTTTGAATTTCGCACAAAGCTAATCGAGGTCTGTCTGTGCTAGCCGTCATTAATTTAGCAGTGTAAGACTAGAGGGAAGGCAGCTAGTCATCACCACCCACCGCCAACTCTTGGGCTACTCTTTTATTAACGAATAGTGGGATTGACCGTCAAATTATAATGCTCTCGCGGCTGAAAGGGCGAGCATGTTTGGTGTGACGGGGATTCGAACCCGCGATTCTCAGATTAGGAGTCGAGTGCTTTCACCACCTGGCTATGCTGGGCCCTTGCAGAAAGATCTTAGCAACAGTAATTAACGTGTTGTCGTTTTATATCAGCTTTTATGTTCTCAACAAAAAGGTTTAACGTATTATCTTTCAATACCAGCTTTTGTACTCTTAGCAACATAGTTTATCTAAAATATTTTAAAAGAGGTTACGAGTCGAACGTCTTAACCGACCTGACCATGCCAAGCCCGATGTGTAAGAGGTTTATGCAAAATATTATATGTGATATTTTTTCTCTATATACTATTGGAAATTAAAAACTAACTAAAAAAAGATATTTAAATTTTGAAAGGTCTAAAATTTGTATAATATAGAAACTTACTATTCAAGCAAGCAAAAAATGTCCGTCTTACCTTCTAGAGTTTTTTTTCAGTGTTCGCAGGTAAAATGAGGAGCCCAGGATTTGTCTTGAACCCTGACAGGCATGCCGAAATATGTCTTGCAGGTTTCACACATTTTAGCAGATCATGTCACAGAGAACTTTTTCGCTCTTGCCTTGATAAATTGGACACATTCATAGCAGAATGCATCTGGAGAATGCTTGCAGCTTCTTGATGCCAACTCTAATGAAATCAGATAGGTCTATGTGTTCACTATGGCAGCTAGAACTAAACTGAAGTGGTGAGTGATGAGCCCCTGTATATATATATTACTATGGAAAGTTCTAGAAAATTCTAAGAGGTTCTTGAAAATTCTGGTACGTTCTACAACATTCTAGACAGTTCTTTAAAATTCTTATAAGTTCTCTATCAGCTACTCAGCACTGAATCTACCTGGAATGTTCTGGAAAATGGGTAAATTTGAAAATTTCATTACCCAGGTCACAAGAGCAAAGTTTGGAGAGAAAAATGGGTCTTTCCCATTTACTTTAGGCATAAGCAATTGGGAAATAACACTTCCTGCCCAGGAAAAGTAAAAAATAAAAATTTTGTTACGTTGTGTTATTTTAGATGTTTTGATAACATGTGACATACCAACACTGATGATGCTTAGTGTAATGTTCTATATCAACTGCTTTCAACGAGCTGCATGACGACCGGTAATTATTCTAAGTAACAATATTCTCGTCACTAATTGGTAAATGAAAACATACAAACAAAAATGCCACCCAGGTTAGAAAAACATAAACATGGGATTGGGAACCAGATAATTAATTTTACCCACCATTATTATTATAATCGGATTGTCTTACCTGAAAATGATAATTAAAACTAATTTATAACAAATGTCTCCACCCACCACCGAGCATGTAACTTTTGAAATTTGTTTTTGGAATTTCGCGCAAAGCTACACGAGGGCTATTTGCGCTAGCCGTCCCTAATTTAGCAGTGTAAGGCTAGAGGGAAGGCAGCTACTCATTACCACCTACCGCCAACTCTTGGGCTATTCTTTTACCAACGAATAGTAAGATTGACCATCACATTATAACGCACACACAGTTGAAAGGGTGAAATGTTTGGTGTGACAGGGATCCGAATCCGTGATCCTCATATTACGAACTAAGCTCCCAAACCACCTGGTTAAACTTTTGAAGTTAATAACCACAGCGTTTCTTATAAAAATGAAGTTGTTGTATCGAATTAGGGGAAAATGTCAGCGTAAAAAATACATCTTTAAATAAAAAAGATAGGAGCTAACCCTGTTCCTATAAATAAAAGGTTTGTTATTTTCACACGCTGACATAATCAAATAATTCATGTTATGGATTTCACGACTATCGGATCAAATACACCTTTACGAAATAGGTCTAAATGACTTAGAGTTTTATTTTACAAAACTTGAGCTAGATCAGCCTTTTAAATTTGTTTGTGTATAGAAAGATATGAATGCACTATAAAGTGATAAGGATAAAATAAACCTCATAATAATAATATCATCAAGTTAAAAACGACTTTGATACCATAATACTACCCAAGTTAGGCACAGCTGATCCAACTCCTGTAAGGTACGCGAAACAAAGTAACTAGCATTTTCTGTAGAATGATAATTCAGTTTTATTCAACTTGAATTATTTTATAATGTTATGTGATTAACGTTCCGTTGAAAGTGACGTCAAATTAAATGAATATAAAACATATGATACCAAGTTTTGTATGATGATTAACAAACTGTCGGTGTATATAAAGGAAAATGGAATATACTACTTATCTTTGAAATTTAAATGACCGAAGCTATTTGACGTGTTAGCACTATCATTAACTATCTAATTGGTTTCACTTTTAATTCTTCAACATGTTATCAAGTTCAAAGATCAACATGCTCTATGGAGTTCTGTAAGAAATTAGCACAATATTATTTATCTCTCTACAGGGAATTTCCATTGTTTGCTATGATAAAGTTAATATTATGGAACACAAAATGGTCCATAATATTTAATCATCATTTTTGATGTATAAATATTTTGCTTGATTAAAATAAAAATATCCCCTTAAAAACAGGTTTTTGTTGGAAAAAGTTTCATCAAATTCTTCAATAAATTATAATAGTGTAAATTTTAAATCAACTTGTAAGTTTTCATTGTAAATTTTTTAATACATTCATTCATGTTTTGTAATAAAGAAGTAGTATTTTTTTGTAAATATTTTTACAACACATACTCTTCCCGTATCTTTTACCCGTGATTTTGAGAAGTATAGTTGTGCATGCTAAAGCGGAAGTGTCAAGCAAAATAAGAAGGAAGAGATCCGACTGAATCTGACTTCCCAAGTCACATACAATGGCCAAACACTGATGGAGCAGTGACGAAGCGGAAGTGCATACTTTTAAAGAGAAATAAGACGATCAAAACAACCAGATTTAATAACTTCCTCTCAAGTTTTCTGATGAAAATATGGGCCCAGTTATGACGATAAATATATCACAGAATACCAAAATGCGGCATTTTACTTAATTTAGTAAACTCAGTATGTGCCATTAGATGGCACATTTTAAATAAAAAATTCCTCATAGTCGTCTTCTCTGCCATAGTAAACATGATACCTTTGACTGATTACATAACGTCACATGGCAGTAAGTCAGCCAATAACAAATTATTCCGACAATTGTTTACACGGTAACAAATTACGAGACGATACAAGAGAAAAAGGAGGTTTGTGTTTACATTCGTAAACGGTTGTACCACAAAAGTGAAATGTATACTGGTTCACTTTATTCAGGCAAAAGATAAAGGAGGTAAAAATATAATATTTTACCATTTCATCTTCTTAAATTAATCTGTTATTACTCAAGATAATTATTTTACTGCTCCATTTTATTCAGTAGGCAAAAATAAACCAAAAGATATTTCACCCATACAACAGTTAAGCTAATCATTTATTATCAGAGATAACTTTTATCGGGTTATTCAATTTGCCATGTACATGTAATATCGATATTGATTATATAATACACTGTGTTTTAGTATGCGAAACGTGAAACCTTTTAAGTAGTTGTGAAGACATTTGAATGTCTTTTAAAATATTTTAGATAAACTATGTTGCTAAGAGTACAAAAGCTGGTATTGAAAGATAATACGTTAAACCTTTTTGTTGAGACCACAAAAGCTGATATAAAACGACAACACGTTAATTACTGTTGCTAAGATCTTTCTTCAAGGGCCCGGCATGGCCAGGTGGTGAAGGCATTCGACTCCTAATCTGAGGGTCACGGGTTCGAATCCCCGTCACACCGAACATGCTCGCCCTTTCAGCCGTGAGAGCATTATAATTTGACGGTCAATCCCACTATTCGTTAATAAAAGAGTAGCCCAAGAGTTGACGGTGGGTGGTGATGACTAGCTGCCTTCCCTCTAGTCTTACTCTGCAAAATTAGGGATGGCTAGCGCAGACAGCCCTCGTGTAGTTTTGCGCGAAATTCAAAACAAACCAAGCTAAACTTTCTGCAAAAGTGAAAATTTTTGATGGACTTTCTAAGAGCGATTGTCCTCCCATCTAGTGTTCAATTACGTAAATGTTAGCTATATAAATGTACTTTTGATCTTTATTTGATGGATCACCACTGACTTCTTCATGCGTTCGCTGAAATAGCGCTACCAGATAAGTTACATGGCTGTAATGAAATATTAAGTGTTAAGCATTGGAGACATGAACAGAGTCACTAACTTAAAAGATGATGATGAAGGTGAATCGAACTTTACTTTTATCATTACAGATTAGTGTTGAATTTGTTTTAGAGTTAAATATACACTATGTTATCGGTTGTTTCGGTGTTATTGCAAAGCTTTACTCAAAGGGTACCTGTAATGATCGTTCTCAAGACTATCAAGAACCATCAGGGGACTAGAAGAAGAATTGGTATGTGCCCCCCCCTCCTCCATGAATAATTTTTGGAATGATGTCTTGTACACGCAAAAATAGCTGAAGGTACATTTAATGTTTACTTAAATATTTCGAACTGATTTGATATACTCTGTATAGATTTCTTTTCTGCTTTCTGCCTTCTCAGTGGGCCTAACTGTTTACTCTTAATTTTTAGCTGATAGCCTAGAGGGAGGATTGCTAATCAAGAGTACTCAATGCCAAACTTTTATGCTACTTTAAATGAATAGCAAGATATGACATTTATTATCCTAATGCACCTCTGATCCCAAAGTACGGAATGAGTTTTATTATTTTTTTTTGGGAGAGGTAAAAGATTCAAACATTTACTCCTTTTAGTCATTAACTACTAGGTCACGATAAGTGTCTTATAACTTATAAGATATTTTGTGCAACATGAAAATAAGCAAAATGGAAACTCAGAAAGCAGACAATGAATACATTAATTGATATGTTTCTTAGTAAAGTGTCTTTTATCTTAGTTACTGATTTTATGAAACTTGAAGTCATTCTGGTAATTCTGCGTTAAAAGCATGCTAAAGTTATAGATTTTTCTAGTACAAACTTGTTAGAATAATATTTTTTTAAAAAAGAAATAACTTAAAAGTGGACAAAGTTAATACGTCGGACTTTTCTTGTTCTCAAATTGGGATTTTAAAAACTGTCTAGTAATTTATCGAAAGATTTTCATAAACAGTTAGCTCTTGATATATTCATTCCTTCGCTTTAAATGATTTTACTCCTTAAATATAAAAAGAACTTGAATATTAACCCATGCTAATTACCTGAACTTAATGTGTTTTTATTTACTAATTACAAGAAGACTTAATTAGCTCCAAGGAAACGTCTCAATACTAGAAGAGTGGTATCAAATCTCTAACAATTCTTAATGGCTTGTTTTATAATCGTAACAAGATTTAATTCATTTGAGATGAAATTGTCAGGAAAGAAAGAATTAATTTGGTTTACCTGAATCTCTAACTAATTAGGTTTCTATTTTATCTTACCAAACGAAATGATTTGATTAAAAAATATTAGGTTGTCAAGTTTTCCATTTCGTAATTGATCATTCAGTCTTTGGTTTATTATGTGTTAAAATTACAGTGACTAACATGAAAAAGAACAAGACAATAGTATAGTCAAGCAAAGCATCATAGGCATACGAGACTGGGGACGTCGTACTCCCCCTTCCCATTATTGCGATTCGTACATCCAAGTTGGCCAAATTTAGAAGGAAAAAATATGGTGATTCGGATAATTTTTACCTTAATTCAAGAAAAACTGTTAGGAGAAGTTTATTACTCATAACCTCATTCGGACAAAAATTGTACAGCCGCCCCCTCTAAAAACCTCCGTACACATATGTAAACCATTGTTGTGTGATTATATTCTGTGTTCCGTAACGGTCTTTGAGCTTTACGTACTTCCAAGCGGCACATAACACCATTTAGAAACAAATTCATAAAAAAGATAATTGATTAAGTGAATATACTTTATCTTTATCACATTCAAAACTTCAGGCACTTGCAACCTGTTATGAAAAAGTTGAGAGAAAATAAAGACAATTTGTGTTAATAGGTAAAAACATCGTGTATGTGACATTTTACGACAATCTGCACTTCAAAAGTTTGTAGCTGCTGCTATCTGCTGTTAAAATATTTTTCAGTTAATTTTTAAAAGTAGAGACAAACAACGAGTATTAAGAGCTCCTTAAAAAAAGAGTCAGCTCTTAACAACCGCCTCAACGAAAAACTGAACAATCTAACTCCATTAAGAATTGTCGAAGTTGACTAGATTTTCCTAAATCTAAACGCCGCCCCAATGAGACAATAGTAAATATTTGGTTTGGTTTTAGAACTTCTCGCAAACCTACACGAAGGATATCTGCACTAGCCATTCATAATTTAGTAGTGTAAGCTTAGAGGGAAAGCAACTAGTTATCACCACCCACCTCCAACTCTTGGGCTACTATTTTACCAACGAATTATGGGATTCACTGTCACTTTATAACACCATCACGGCTAAAAGAGCGAACATGTTTAATGTGACGGGGATTCGAATCCACGACCTTCAGATTACAACTGGATCGCCCATGTTAGGTTGCAGCTAAAATCAGGAGCTCGATTCATCTTGGTGGATACAGCAGATAGCCCGATGTGGCTTTGCTATAAGAAAACACACACATTTAATCAAGACAACCTAGGTTGTCCAGTGCAGTTTAAAAATTAATGTATCGTTACAAAAACTTCCGAATCCACATTAAGATATAGCCTTAATAGCGAAATAATTTTATGCGTACGTTATTCGTAATGAGATTTTTATGTATTTAGATATGTTTTATAAATTACATTCATTCATAGGCTTAACTTACAAATACAAATTTAAGAGTCACTTAATTGTTTTCTCTTGTTTCTACGACACAAATTATTAACTGACTAACTCACTCATCGATTTACTAAGTACCTACAGTACTAAGTACCTAAGTACCTACTCAGAAATTTTCTAGATGTCATTAGGTATTATTACTAAATGCCAGAACGTACTCTTAAAAACAATACAAAACATTTAAAACACTAAAACCACAGCCTATAACGATATCCCAGATTTTAGTATTATAAAGCCTAAACACATTGATAATCCATCGAGGGACACTAGAACTATTTACAAAACGACTTTAAAAATCAGACTGGATATTTGAAAATTGGTAAAATTCATTAAGTTTTATTTCATTAGTTCAATAGAAATCTATTTCAACGTCTGAAGACCGCAAAATAATGCGTCTTGTTAGTATTATCCAATTTAATTTCTTTCAGAAACATTTTTGGTTAGCACAATAAAACAGAAATCATGACTAGTGGTTTTTAATGACGTTCTTACAGTTTTTTCCTAAACTAGTGGTTAAGGCACTTGACTCATAATCTGAGGGTCATGGGTTCAAACCTCCGACACACGAAACATGCTTCCCCCTTTCAGCTGTTATAATGTAACGGTCAATCCACTATTCGTTGGTAAAAGAGTAACTCAAGAGTTGGCGGTGGGTGGTGATGATTAGCTGCCTTCTTTCTAGTCTCACACTGCTAAATCAGGGACGGCTAGCACAGATAGCCCTTGTGTAGCTTTGTGCGAAATTCAAACCTAGATTTTGTTTTGGGAGTAAGAAAACCATCTCACGATTAGAGAAATTAAAATGTTTTACAGATTCAAATTGGCAAGGAAAAATAGGTCTATGAAGAACATTTTTAGAGTGATACACAATTTAAGCTTTAAAAATATAATAAAATTAACAAGGTACAAGTCTTTTCAGGTTAATTGTAGTAATTTTTTATGATAATACATTTACTCAAAAACAACATAGACAACACGATTAGTCAGCTGGAATGCTTCCAGTACAACATACTCTAATGATGCATTGGAAACGTTGAATGATACATTAATCAATATTAGTATTATGCTAAAATAAAAAACAATATACTGAGTCTTCTTTTAATAAGACACTGAGAAATCCTACTTCATGTGTCAAAACAATGTGAGCAGTTGCCAAGAAGGTATGACCCCATTAGTTTTAAGAAACTACAAAGATTGGGTACATTTGCATGGTTTGTTGTCGCTTTCCCCCAACGTTTCTTTTAAGGAAAACGCAGAACTGCGCACATGTCCAATAGAGTGCCTCTACCAAAAACTTGTTGCTGTAATTAAAAGATACTTGATTTGAATTTGAAAATCTGAACCCACTTCGATTTACTTCTGTCTGTGACCGAATTAAAACAGTGATTTTGGCATGAAAGTTAAAAGTCAAGCTAGAACAATATGATTCTCGTCCGACAGCGTATGTGTTACTGGATTTTCCTGGCGTTTGATTATTGAGCTGAATGTTTTAAGTGTTATTTCTGTTCTGTAGACATTGTTTATCAATGAAATTGTTCTATGGCATTAGTTTAGCATTATGCAAATATAAAAGCAATTTAATGACGCTTTGTTTGACTGCGAATATATTGTTAGTTGTTGAGATTGCTTCACATTTTAAATATTTTATTTCGAACACATTCAGTTATTTGTAAAGTAAGTGAATTTTATGAATTTTTTAAATATACATACATCAATATGGATACTGTATGTGTAGTTATTTTTCGAGTTTTCTTGCGAAACGATTTTTGCTTTTCGAAAAATAAGTGTAAGATGTGAACAATCTGACATGATTAAACAAATAAAACAAACTTCCGGGTAACCTTAAACATCAGTCCCACACCATCATGAAGAAGAACAAATCTTCCTTGTCCTTACCCCTCAATCACTATTTACAACGCTGGATCACCCACAATAATGCAGCCTGAGAAACAACAAGGGTTACTAAAGCTCCAGTCCCTGGAAATGGTGTCACAAACCATTAACACAGCCTCTTCAGTGTAGTACTGATCCACTTACTTTTGCCACTCCTAACTTTGCCACATCATCAGAACAGAAGTCCACACAAGACAGTTCCAGGCTCAATATCCATAAAGAAGGTCGTCACTATGCTCGATGCATGTCTTACTTAAAATATTATAGAATTGTCAAACAGTTTACTAGAAATTCCAAGCTTGTGGCATTTGCCAAAGATTGCAGTAAAGTTTTTTTGAGATGACGCAGTCAGTTGTCATATAATGAGTGCTTACCATAAGAAAGTGCTGCAAGTATTGCGGTTGCAGCCAGTTCCTCCGCTGCAAATAGCACAATCTAGCCAAATTGAGAGAACAGTGTTTTAAGTAATGGGAAACTAGCTGACTGGTGTCTCATGATATAGATCTAATATGAAGATAGGATTTTCACATCGTCTGCACATTCATTTTAGAGTAGAGTAGCAGTAGCAGTGATTGCAAATGCTTTCAAAATGAGTAATAATGGACAAAAGAAAAAGTAAAAATTGTAGGCAAATAATTTCAGACTTTACTTTAAAGGACCACCGAGGATGTATTGGGGAGAGTTACAGGCAGTTTATGACAGACGAAAAGCTCAAGGAGACTTTGGTATTATCTTTCCACTTGTTGTTGAAACAATGAAGGGGGAACAGGATGTCCTCTCTTATCACAGATCGAAAAAACACCAACAGTGAGGCGAAGTGAGGTCTGTAGACCGTAATGGAACGCATGTGAATGAACAAACAACTCAGCTACATAGCTGCTACACTCCCGAAGATTTGACATTCGATGCATAGTTGTTGTATTACTTCTGAGTGTTTGTGTATTTGTTTATAGAAAAGCCACATCACGCTATATGCTGTGTCCACCGACTGGAATGGAACCTCTGATTTTTAGCGTTATAAATACGAACACTTACTGCTGTCCCACCGCTTCTTCACAAAATTGAATTACTGGAGTCTGTGGCTGCTACACTTGCTGTTTTCTCTCGATATTAATGACATTTACAATTTGACTCTGTAACCATACAAGACATGGATAGACTGATATTCAAAGTGAATTTCAAACTTATTTCATTGAACGAGACATTTCTACTTGGAGGTTGGTTGCTACATCGCAGTAGGAGATGGAACAAAATGAAGAGAATGGACAAGCACATCTGAAAAATGTGAAGTTCTACAAAATGACGTGACAGCGCATAGAAGTTTGTCACAGCTCTGCGGTCAAAAATGACGTTACAGATTCATCCATGGAGTTTCTCAATCAGAAATTCTCTTTAGATAAAGAGCGCCTGTTCATTATCAAATCCTTTGTCAATTTACAACCAGACAAAGATCTCAAAGCTATACATGCAGTTTTTTGCTCTTATTAGGCCTTGGAAAAGTTTGGGCTGGAATATGGTGAGCTGATGGAAATGGATAATGTTAAGGTAGACCGCAAAAAAGCCTCATCGCTTTCTGAATCTGAACAATATATAATACTGTTACGACTAATCCACACAGTGCAGACGTTGAATGCCTGATCAGTTCCAGTAGTATCTTCAAAACTCCAGACAATTTGACTATCCTTTTAGACACCGAGAATCTCTGTCTCTTTTTTCTACAACAGCATTCCTACTTTGTAAATGTGAGACCTATGACTCGCCTTTCTGTTTTGGTTAAAGAAGCGCAGTAACGGACTTATACATAAATCAACAGTAAAATAACAGAAGTATTTCCGCAGTGTCTTTCCAGGTACACGTGTTTAAAGAGATAATTAGACATTGGAAGCAACATTTCCGAAGATGAAACCAGCAGCAAGGGCAAGACGAAGATCTGTCGTTTGACGTTCAAAGTGTAGGTCTAGCATTCAGTAAATCTATAGCCCCCCGCTATTACAGCGGTAAGTCTATGGATTTACAACGCTAAAATCAGGGGTTAGATTTCCATTGGTGGGCTCGGGAGATAGCCCATTGTGGCTTTGCTATAAGAAAACACAAACAGTAAATCTAGAAATAAGATATTAATTAAATTTCTTTTTTTTATACACACCATAGTTTAGTACTACACAATAAGTTTCAGAAGCGCACGTTAAGAAAAGCCCTGCTTTCTTATATTTTATACTCTAGAATATGTTTACCAGAATCTTGCGAAACCTTAGAATTTGTAATACCTGAAACAGGAATAAAATCCAAAGGTGGTAGAAATTCAAAAACTAATTCTATTGGTCCAAAAATATAATGATACAGCAAGTTATACTGTAACACGTTTGTTAACACACTTCTCAGCTAGCTCGTTCCGTATTTTAAACCAGAAATATGTAGAAGTACCATTTCAGATTTATGTTTTCTACTACATATTATCTTTTGTTCAGTATGAGAACTTATTAACTGAACAGTATCTATACCACTTAAAAGTATGGTACGCAATACCAGAAAGTCGTTTCTTTAATTTAGTATCATTCAACCAAGAAAAAATGCTATTAATTAAGACAGTCTTTCTGAATAGTGTTTCACAGTATTTCCGAGCAAAACAATTTCGTATCAGGAAACGTGTTGATTAAACTAGTAACTTTAAATAGTATCACGTGGTTTAAACACAAAATTACACATAAGTAACAGGGTTTCAGTCACGACGTAATTAGTTGTAAGTTTCAAAATATTTGCATTTACCTGTTTTAGAAAAAAAGATATATTTGCCAAGCGCGAGATGTACTATAGAAATGAGGTCAGTTTCGTGCTGAGGTAGCTGTATAAGAGTGTTTTATATTTAATTTAATGATATTCCAAAGTATAAAGTTAGCACTTTCTTAAAACGTTCGTGTTATTAGTTTTGTGTGTGTATGATCATACTAATCTTTGCGACCCTCTTTCTATGTGTCACATTTTGAAATATTAAACTTGTAATAAAAACTCATGGAAATTAAATGAACTGAAATGTTAGTCATGCAATATATTTTAGTACAAATAGGACGTTTATAGTATTTTTTATAGTATATAGTATATATATATATATATAGTATATAGTATATATAAATATAAAGTATATATAGTTTATAGTATATATAGTATATAGTATATATAGTTTATAGTATATATAGTATATAGTATATATAGTTTATAGTATATAGTATATATAGTATATATAGTTTATGGTATATAATTTATATTTCAATATATTGAGTCTTGATATTCAAGAAAATACTTTAGAACCTTACATGGCCAGATGGTTAAAGCCTTCGATTCGGTATCTGGTGATTACGGGTTTGAATTCCATCCCACCAAACATCCTCGTCCTCTCAGCTGTGGGGGCGTTATAATGTGACGTTCACTCTAATAATTTGCTGATAGAAGAGTTGGGGGATTGGTGGTGATAAGTAGCTGCTTTTCTTCTAGATTTTTTCTGCTAAACTACAGACGGTTAGCGCAAATTACCCAGGTAAAGGTTCAAAACAAAAATAAAAATGGTCTTGTTTTTATCAGAGTGTAAGGTGTCGTTTAAATCGAAAATACACTGCTGGCCAAAATTTTAAGGCCAATGAACATAAAGAAAAAATACGCATTTTGCGTTGTTCAACTCAACCACTTATTTGAGTAGACCTTCGAAAGAGGAAATAAGAAAAGATAAAATAAAAAAACAAACAAACTTTTTTAGCATTTAATGGGAAAAATGTGAACATTATGAAATTAGCCTAAATAGTAGTTGGTCGAAAGTTAAAGACCATACTGAAACGAAGCGTTAATCGGTAAACACATAACGAAATTTATTCATTTCTGTTCAAGCATTAGCGTTGTCAACATCTAACACTGACATTTCCTGTGTTACACGGGGAAAAAATATGGCAAAGGCTAAAACGTTGACAGAGTTTGAACGTGACAGAACTGTCGAGCTGCAAAAGCAAGGTCTTTCTCAACGTGCCAACGTTGGTGAGATTGGGCGTAGTAAAACTGATGTTGCAAATTTCTTAAAAGACCCTGAGGAATACGGAACGAGAATTTCAAGTGGTCGACCCGAGAAAATTTTGCAGGCGTTGAGCAGGAGGATTTGATGGTAAGACACCAGCCGATTGTTAAACCAGATAAAGGGCTTTAGTGACGCAGAATGCAGCTCAAGAATAATAAGACGACATCTACGAGAGATAAGCTTTAAAATCCGTAAACATCTTCAAAGGCCATGCCTCCTTCCACACAACAAAACAGCTCGGTTAAACTTTGCTGAGAAGCAACAAACATGGGACGTAGAACAGTGGACGAAGAATTTGTTTTCTGATGAGAAAAAATTTAACCTGGATGATCCAGATGGCTTCCAACGTTACTGGGACGATAAAGATATCCAATCGGAGACATTTTCTACACGACACAGTGGAGGAGGTTCCATCATGATCTGGGGTGCCTTCTCCTTCTATGGAACAATGGAGCTTCAGGTTATACTTGGGCGTGAAACAGCAGCTGGCTACATTTGGCATGTTGAAGAGAGCATCTTTATTGACTGAAGGCCCTCGCTTGTGTGCAAAATGACTGGATATTTCAGCAGGACAACGCTGCAATCTACAATGCTCGCAGGACAAAGGACTTTTTCATGGAGAATAACGTGATCCTTTTAAACCATCCAGCGTGTTTGCCCGAATTTAACCCCATTGAAAATGTTTGGGGGTGAGTGGCAAGGGAAGTCTATAGAAATGGACGTCAACTTCAAACAGTGCATGATCTTCGTGAAGCCATCTTCACTACTTGGAATAACATTCCAGCCAGCCTTCTGCAAACGCTTATATCGACCATGCCAAAGCGAATGTTTGCAGTTAATTGCAATGATAGCCATGCAACTCACTACTGAGACCTCTTGTTGGGCATTTCCTACTCTGTTTAGGACTTCTTTTTGGTATGGTCTTAAACTTTTGACCACCTAGTATTTAGGCTGATTTCATAGTGTTCACATTTTCCCTATTAAATGCTAAAAATGTTTTTAATTTTTGTTTTTCCTTTTTTTATTTCCATCTTTCGAAGCTCTACTCAAATAAGTGGTTCAGTCTAACAACGCAAAATGCATATTTTTTTCTTTATGTTCATTGGCCTTAAGATTTTGGTCAGCAGTGTATTAATTCCAACTACTTTTAATACACCGAAGTTCTCTGTCCCTAAGGAAGAAACAATAAGGCAAAATATTGAGCAACAAGAGAGAACTGCATGTTTTATATATCAAGTATTAATTTACGGGTACATGAAAGCTGTTTTTATATTGTTCCCCATATTATTATCTATGAAATATGGTGTTGGCCAATATATTAGGTATTCAATGACTTCACAGGATTGGTACTCCTAAAACGGTTTGGTGACTTTTAATTACATCATGAGATGGCGCCACACACACATGTTCACGAAGGAATTGTTTATTGTGTTGCACCAGAAAACGAGAAATATCCAAGTAAACGAAACACGACAAACGTATGCCAACTAATACGTCAGATGGTAAGTCTATAATATTGTCTTTTTACTTAAAGAAAAGGTAGAATGCATGATACCTCACGAAATTAATATTGTGGCTGCAACTACAATGTACCAACGTATTTGATTAGTTCTATTATAGTTTAATTTTGCGCTTATCAACCTATGAATGTTATTTCAAAATACGTGTAAAAAATTCAAAATAAAGAAGAAGGATTTTCATTTTGTACTAAATACTGTGTTTTGTTGGTTAATGTTAGATGTGTATTTGATATGTAGGTATAACTCTTTCCATTTGTTTTTTCAATCGATATGAGCAGGCTGGAGTTCCAAAAATAAATATCGATGATTTGTTTGTTGAATTTCGCGCAAAATTGCTTAAGGGCTGTTTACGATAACCGCTCCTAATTTAGAAGTGATAGATTACAAGAAAAGCAGATAGTGAACACCACCCACAGCCAAATGTTGTTATAATCTTTATTATGAAAATGTGGGATTTACCATCAAAGTATAAAATTCTCCTTATCTGTAATACGTAAAATGTAACATTTAATAGACGCTGATTATTAAGTGAAACCATTTACTGTATTGGAGGTTTTAAAATTTAAGGCAAGGGAAAATATTTTTCAACGAATTTATTAATATACAGCAAGAAATAATTATTCGCGCGATCAGCAGGTCGAACAATAAGGAAATGATTATGGGTACTGCAGTAGGAACGAAGCTTGATAACGTGTTCTAGCTCGAAACGAATTTGGTTGAGAACCTCAAGATTGCTTTAACGTTTCACTTTCTCTGTAGCTGACCATTCAATGAAACGAATTACAAGTATCTAGAAGTATTTCTCTCTACGTGATAGTCAGAAAGTAGCTCACATACAGAAGGTGAGATAGGACACAATACAACCAACCCATTGTCACAATACAACTAACCCATTGACACAATAGATAGTTTCAAAAGCTGAATCCTGTTACAGAAAGTAACATTTGGAGTTGAATTAACATAACCTGTTTTTGCACGTTTCGACTGATGAGTTTCAATATTTTCAAGCAGTCTTTTCAGGTATGAAATGTAGGAAAGAGTAAAACATGTTTTTCTAATGAGTTAGGATAGAAGTAACATTTACAAGTAAGCTAAAAATATGACAAACAATACAGAGATTTCCGTATTGGGTTCTAACCTAGGTTTGACCTCTGACACTTTGTTTATTTTCCTTCCTTTATTGAAACACCCATTTTTTTTCAAACTTTCTTACTTATATAGCTTAAAATATGAAAGTTATGAACATAGACAAATTTGCTGAAAAAAACCCGTTATAATATGGGAATTTTTTTTTTTTTATTATGTGAGTGAATTTCTTCATTGTTAAGAGTTAACGAACGTATCAGTTAGATGTGTACGTAAAGAGAGTAACTGCAAATATCAATAAACACAATATATTATACCCTAGCGAGTTAGGTTACTACTACATTTATTTTAGAACTTTCTCAGTACAGCAGTTAGAGAATGAGAAAGAGTATGCGATTGGTTGAAAACAGCATTCAATCATTTGGGTAAATGCGACATTCATATAAGATCAAATTTCACTGTTGGTTACCGGAACATTAATAAATTTTTGAAGCATAAAATCAAAATCAAAAATTCAACCACGAAAAGGTCGTAATGGATCAAAGTTTTTTTTTTTTTTTTTAAACATCAGCCTTTTCTCATATTTTTATTTTCCGTAAGTAAACGAACATATATCTGGTGAAATAATGTAAACATAAACTAATATACTTTGGTTTTTCGCTATCCTATCACAAAAACGTTTCTACCATCTCCATTGAAATTTGTTTCGTAGATGGGATTATTAAAAACACATGAACTGATCAGTTTTTCGTCTTTCGTCTCAAACAGCTCTAACGGTTCTTTCGACTTTTAACAGAAACAAAGGGACAATTGATTCAAGGGGGGGGGAATTAAAGTTCTGTAGTGAAAACAATTACGATAGAGCCCTAATTTCAGATAGAAAATATTCCACGACTAGAGAAGCTAAGAAACAAAGTCAGAACATCATTGTCTTTCTCTGCAGTAAGATACCAGTTAAACTTTAAAAACACGTATGAACTGGTTGATTAACTAACTGTAGGTTAATCAAGGTCCGTTTTACTGTTCATTTGTTAATGACAGTAACAATTAAGGAAGTATCTTTTTCGTTTCTCAGAATATTCAGTGTGTACTGAAGATATTTAGACGTTCTGATAACAAAATCAAAGAAAAGAAGACATTTTGTTTGCAGATAGTAATGATAAAGCTGTTGTTGTTCTGAATTAATACAAAGCTACACAACGAGCTATCTGTGCTCTAGTTTCTTGTGGTATAAGTCTGCATATATAATACTCTGCCACTGGAAGGCACTGAAAAAGCTGTAAGAGTAAATTCGTTGGCTGAAATAAACAGTTGTTTTTTTTTATTAGTATTAACAAGAGTAAGTGTCGTTTCGTTTCTCTAACGGAGGAGGTATTATTCATTTAATTAATATATCTAAGAAATCCATTTTTTGTCCACTTTTAGTTTTTGTCCAGGTAATAAAGAAATAAAAAATGACTGTGTTAAACAAGAATGCAACAAAGTTGAAATGTTATCACAAACGAACAAAAATTGTTTTTGATATTTTCGGGTTTCAGAAACAGTACTGCTAATTTATTTTAACGGGTATCATAAACAGTATATGGTTAAACATACTTGAAAATATTTTGAGTGCCATATCTATAAAGTGTCATTGTTTAATCAGACTAAAAGAGAAAGAATTATTTTTCTTATTGTGTTAGGTTTAACAAAAAGAGAAAGTCCTCCATTATTATTACGAGGATAATCTTCTGAGACAAGGGTTAAGCGCATCACAGATATATTCACATATATTACAATTCAGCCGATTAATAATTTACATTTAATCTCTTACTTTAATTGTACAGTATGTCTATATATGATTTTAAAAGGGTTGGATACTGACAATAATAATGATGAAGTTTGTATCATAAATAAAATATAAATTCTGAACTACGTATAATTACTAAAGGTACGATATTATGTACAAATATCGAATTTGTTAAACCAAACACATACAACTGATTCTAATCAATATTCGCAACTTTCGGAGCTGTCAACTTATCATTGGTTCGCTGTTTATTATCTTAGTGAAACTGAAACACGTGGCCAGATGCGTATGCGTATCATAAAGAAAGTCAGTGTTCGATATATAACCAATCTTTATTAGTCAACGTCTTTGCGATACATATTTTTCCATTAAATATTTTTAATATCGCAGTAGTATATGAATCCTGATATATTGTATCAAATAAAGATTTTTCTACGTCAAAAAATTAAAAGTTTTTGTCCAGGTAAATGTCGCTCTGATAAAGCATTTTTGAAGTGTATAGAATAGTAGAGTTTTCAGATGAATTTGTGAAAAGTCAGTTCAGAGTTGTAATAAAATTAAAGTTATTTTTTTAGAAAAATACGTAACTACTGTTCCAAGTAAATCTATAACATTATTTTGTATTCAAGTAAATATTGCTCATTAAAGTCAAGATAAAAACATGGTGAAACCTAATCACGATCTCCAAATAAACATTATAGCCAGAACAGAAACTAGAAACCTAACCATGCTCATGATGTAAACGGTATAGTCAGGATAGAAAGAAGGTGAAGCCTAATCACGTCTTATAGGTAAACATTATTTTAAAGACAGAAAGAATGTGAAAGTTATCCACGACTTTCATGTAAATATTATAGCTTTGATAACAATATGGCCTAACTATATCCTCTATATGCACATTGTTGTCACGACAACAAGGTGAAACCTAACCACGACCTTGATGTAAATATTACAGTTAGGACAGAAAGAAGGTGAAATTTAATGATGACCTCAGTGTAAACATTATAGACAGAATAAAACAAGATGAAACATAAACATGGCATCCATGTAATTATTATAGCCAGGACAGAAAGAAGGTTAAATCTAATCACAGCCCATATAAATCTCATATTCAGGAAAATAAGAAGTTGAAAACTAAACACAACTTGTATGTACACATTACAGCTATGACACGTAACAAGAAGAAACCTAGCAATACCCTCTGTGTAAAAATTATAGTCATGAGGGCAGCAAGGCAAAGCCTAGCCACGCCCTCCATGTAAACATTATAATTAGGACAGAAGCTAGGTGATGCCAAATCACGACTTTCATGAAAAAAAATTGTAGTTAAGATAGTAATAAGGTGAAGACTAACCACGTCATCCACCATTAAAGACTGGGCAGCTGGAACCTAACAACGCTCTCCTTATAAGTATTGTAGTCAGGAAAGCACTAAGGTGAAACCTAACCACACTCTCTTTGTAAACAATAATAGTCAGCACAGAAACAATGTGAGGCTTCACTATACCTTCTATGTTTACGTTATAGCAAGGAGAGAAACAACGTAAAACCTAACTACAACCGTGATGTAAACTTTATAACCAGGAGTGAAATAGCGTGAAGCTTCACTACACCATCTGTGTCTAAATTATAGCGAGAACAGAAACAACGTAAAATCTAGTTACAATCGTGAAGTAAACATTATAGCCAGGAGAGAAACAGCGTGGAACATAAACAGGAATTCATGTAAACACGATAGTGTGATCAACAGCAAGATGAAGCCTAGTCATATTTTAAATGTAAACATTACAGGCATCATAATAGTAAGATAACGCCTCATAACGCTTTCCATGTAAACATTATTACCAGCACCTAAGGTGAAATTTAACCATGCCTTCTATATAAACATTATAACAGAACAGTACCAAGGTAAAACCTAATCACACCTTTCACGTAAATATTATAGCCAGAATAGTTACGATGTAAAACCCAATCACGCCTTCCATGAAAACATTATAACCAGGACAGTAACAAGTTGAAAATTAACCATCACCACCGTGTAAGCATTATAGGCAGAAGAGAAACAAGTTGAAATCTAATAACGCCTTCCAAATACATACTATGCCCAGGAGAGTAGAAGGGTGACTGCTAATCACACCCTCTATGTAAAAATTATAGCCCGCACCGTAACAAGAAGAATTCTAACCATCTCATTAATGTATACAATATAGCCAGACAAGAATAAGATGAAGCTTAACCAAGCTGTGCTTGTGTGCGTGAAGACTTGACACTAATGTTAATAAACAATATATTATAAATATCAATTATATTTCAAATAATGGAATCGGAAGAAAGAACCAGAAAACATCCAACTAAATTAAGAAAACCAAATAAAAGAGAAAACCCAGCAAAGACAATATTCCAAAAATAGCTTTCAATATTAATAACAATTTTGCGCGGTAAACAACAATAATTTATTAATTGCATCGTTCACTAACTATCTCTCTCTCATAGTGAAGATACTAGTATGGTATTTACTTACTGAGTGGGTTACGAGATTACAATCTCGTGTGATCATGCATTTTACATGTTTTTTGATACAGTAATAGTATCTGTACACCACCACTATGAAAGCTGGTGTCAGTTTCATCACACATACATATCCATTTAAAAACCAAATTAGCAGCTAGGAGATGAGTTAACGTTTTAATGCAACTAAAAATTAATAAAAACTAAACGATAGACGAAAATACTAAATAAACGATAAACACAACCATAATCATGAAACAACAAAAACATAAATAGTTTTTTTTTTAATTACGCGCAAAGCTACACGAGGGCTAACTGCGCTAGCCATCACTAATTTAGCAGTGTAAGACTAGAGGAAAGGCAGCTAGTCATTAAAACCCACAGTCATCTCTTGGGATACTCTTTTACCGACGAATAGTGGGATTGACCGTTACATTATAATACCTCCACGGCTGAGAGGGCGAGCATGTCTATGAAGCCTGACTAATCTCTACATGTAGACATTATA
The DNA here is from genome assembly GCF_004210375.1 of Tachypleus tridentatus. NCBI lineage: Eukaryota > Metazoa > Arthropoda > Merostomata > Xiphosura > Limulidae > Tachypleus > Tachypleus tridentatus. The sequence goes on from NC_134826.1 coordinate 98,247,017, forward strand.
TTCAAAGGAAAAAAAAAGATGAAACCTGTCCATGACTGAAATATAAACATTGTTAAAGCTTTGACAACAACAAAGTAAGCCTAACCATGTCCTCCATGTAAATGTTATGATCAAGACAGCAAACATGTGAAACTTAACCCCGCCCTCTGTGTACAAATTATAGCTACGATATCAACACTTTTTTGAATGTTTTTGAAAAATTTTAATACATACACAAACATTATCCAAAATTTACAGAAAAAACTACTTAAAGCCATGTTGAACACAAAATACAAAGAACTACATGACTTACAAAAACAAAAAATGAACCTAGACCATCAACTGGCATGCTGCATTAAACCAGAGATTTACGGACTTATACAACGAAACATAAACCAAATCAATACTAAGAACGACAGAAACAAAAAGATCTGCCACAACAAAAAAACTAGAAAAACTAAGAAGCAAACAACAGAAAAGACACCAAAACGACAAACCGTTGACTAACCTCATAATTAACAGATCCGACCGTCAATTAAACACAGACGAGAAACAACTACTTAACAAAGGACTCAACTTCGCAATAGCACCTAGGTACATTCCAACCATAGAAATCAAAACATGTTTAGAAGACCTAGCCAGGAGACTTGTGATACTTTTTTACAGAGAAGAAAAACAAGAAAACAACCAAACACAACCAACAGAAAAAAGACAACTTAGATAATTTTATTGACATCCAACAGCCAAACTTCCCAGGTAAAATTACAAATTTATATTTTCCAGAAACACCTAAAAACAACATCTTAAACGATTTTTTCAAAGAATTTTCTCACAAAACCATCAACATAATTTCACAAAACAGAAAACTAAAAAACAACCTTACAAAAAGAGACATTAATTCCATTAAAAACCTAAAACAAGATAAAAAACATAAAAATTCTAAAAGTAGATAAAGGTAACGCTATAGTCATAATGAACACGAATGAATACATCCAAAAAATGAATAACATCCTATCAGACACGAACAAATTTAAACCAATACACACAAATCCAACAAAGACACACGAGACGCAACTGAACAAATTACTACTACAAATGAAAAAAGCCAATACAATTTCACAAACACTTTATTCCTACCTACGTAAAACCGACTCACGCACACCGCAAATATACGGCATCCCCAAACCTCATAAACCAGATTGTCCATTACGACCAATAATGTCCACATATGAATCGTTTAATTACAATCTTGGTAAATACATAGCATGGGCATTCTCCAAATATGTAACATCAGTCAGCTCATTCATCAAAGACTCTTTTAATTTCAAGTCTAATCTAAATCAACTTAATCATAAAGCCTTAATGGCCAGTTTCGATGTTATATCCCTCTTTACAGAAGTTCCAACCACTGAAGCCTGCAAGATAGCCTTAGAACTCTATATCCGAGACCCTAACCCAACTATAAAAATTCCCAGTAACCAGTTAGCAACCCTCATAGAATTCACCACGATAAAGACAAACTTCATGTTCGACAACCAAAACTATATACAAACAAATTGCCTAAGCATGGGCAACCCAGTATCACCAGTTCTAGCCAATATTTTTATGACACAAGTTGAAACACAAGCAATTAACACAGCATTACATCCACCACTATACTGGTACAGATATGTAGATGACGCGGTTGCGGGATTCAAATCTACAGAACACATACTTAATTTTTTCAATCACATTAACTCTATACATCCCAACATTAACTCCACATGTGAACAGGAAGAAAGCAATCAAATATCATTTCTTAACCTCAAAATTACAAGAACTGACACACAATTCAAAACAGAAATCCACCGAAAAATCACCCATACTGGACTATACATTCCTTGGGACTCAGCACATGAAACAAAACAAAAACTCAACATACTAAGAAACCAAATAAACACAGCCATAAAACTATGCTCACCAGATAAAATTAACGATGAATTAGACAAAATAAAACAATACTTCATCAACATCAATAAGTTTCCTCCACAAACCGTAGAAAACATTATATGCACACACCTAGACAGAAAGCAAAATCAACCAACTAAAGTAAATACAGCTCACGAATCAAAAAACCACGAAACCATATACTGCTGTATACCATATATTCCTGACATAAGCAAACAAATAACCAACATTTGGCAAAAATCAGTAACAAAACATGACATTCCAGTTAATACCAAATTTATTCAAAAACCAGGCACAAAACTGACAAACACCACACCAATATTATTTATAAAATACAATGTGATAACTGCCACGACTTCTATATTGGAGAAACAAGTAGAAAAATTGAAACCAGATTCAAAGAACATAAAAAGTCACCTTCACACGTTTTCGAACACTGCAAGTCAAATAAACACAACATAACCATAGAAAACACTCAAATACTAAATAAAGAAACAAACATAAACAAACGCAAAATTAAAGAAGCCTTACTTATACAACAACTTAAACCCAAAATAAACCAATATAAAGGAACGCCTTTATACCTATATTAATATAATAAAATAAATAAAATTATATATTCAAACATCTAATACCGCCCTCTACATTTCGACACACAGTTACACAACCCTTTTCAAACATGTGGTCAGCTTCCGGTCAGTTACCTCTTTCTTTGTGAACCTGACGATGACCGAAGAAGGTCGAAACGTTGTTCGCTCTTCTATGTAAAATATTTTCTCAACCCAAACGAGCCGTTTTTGCATATAAATTTCTCAAAAAGTGGATTTCTCGACATCACTGTGAAACCTAATTACAAACTCAATGAAAACATTACATCCAAGACAAAAATAAGAAGATGTATAACCGTGGCTACTTTGTAAATATAGCCAAGACAGAAACAAGGTGAAATATAAACACACACTTTATGTAAGCATTAGAACCAGGACAAAAAGGAATAGCTTTACCGTGCTTTCTACGTACATACACCAGTTACATGTAGACATTATAGCCGGAAATGAAAGAAGAAAAAACCTAATTACAATTTTCATGTAAACCTTATACCCGAGATAGCAGCAAAGTGAAACCTATTTGCGACATTCACAGATAAATTATAGCAAAAAAGCAATAAGGTGATACTAGCCACGCCCACCATATTAACATCATAACCAGTACAGCTTCAAGTTGAAGCGTAACACGCCTTTCCTGTAAATATTATAGCTGAGACAACAAGAAGGTGAAACCTAACAATACTCTAGGGATACAAGCTACAGCCATGAGAGAAACAAGGTGAAATCTAACCACGACTTCCATGTAAACATTATAGCCAGGACAGAAACAAGGTGAAATCTAAGACAACCTATAGGTGAGAATTATAAACAGGATAATATAAATGTTAAAAATCTAGTCACGCCATTAATGTACATTTATTACAATATAGTAAGGACAGTGAAAAAGTGAAATTTAGTTATGCCCTCTATATTTATATTACAGCTAGGACAGAAATACCGTAAAAACAAAATATGACCTTGATGTAAACCTTACAGCCAGGAGAGAAAAAGGTGAAACAAAACCACAACTTCCATGCTAACATTATAACCAGGAAAGTAACAAGTTGAGCCCTAACTATAACCTTCATGTCATATTCAGGATAGCAGCAAGATGAACGTTAACCCATCCTTTATGTACGTATTATAGCAATGACAAAAAGAAGGCGAATCGTAAACACAACTTTCGGGTAAATATTGTAGTCACGACAGGGACATTGTGAAGCCTTACCACGACCTCCGTATAAATGTTGTATACAGGATAGATAAAAAATGAAACTTAACCTCTACTTTCATGGACACGTTATATCCAGAACAGTAACAAGAGGATACCTACCATCCATTTCCAATATAGCCATGATGATGTCTAGTCATGCCCTCTGTCTATAAAATTTGTTTCAAGAATGGAAAATGAAATTAAATAAAGCTCCAAAGACTGCAAAAAAAACAACAACGAAATTTCGACGGTATATTTCAATGAACGAAGAACAAATCCAGTTTTTTTTTTTGTTACACTATGATAATGTGTGAACTATAGAAAATTCAAAAACTAGACATTACTTCGATATTGTATTTTTAAATATTGCTACTTGTAATTGTGAACTGTGTGGCTTTCTGGTAGACTTCTTTTATTAATGTATGTCTTACCTGGCTGAGCGATATGTGTGAGGTCTTATAAGGCTAAAAGTCTTTACTTTGTGTTAAACAACAAACTAGCAAATAAATCATATAAGAAAATATAATTCACTTTTAAAGATAGTTTTGACTTTTCAGACAGAGCATAGATTGAAGTCTGGCATGGCCTGGCTGTGAGGGCGTTTCACTAGCACTCTTCTGGTCGCGAGTTCGAGGTTTGGCATCGAGAATGCTCGTTTTTTTTGCTATGAGGGGCTTTGTAATGTGAATTCTAAAACGTTGATGAAAAGTGACCCAATATTTTGGCAGTGGGTAACAGTGATTAACTATTTTTCTCTCTGGTATATGACTTTTTAACGTAAAGATGGTTAGCGTAGGTAACCCTGAAACAGTCTGCACGAATTCAATATCCGAACAATCACAAATGGAGACATGAGAAGATTCGATGTGGAATTTCTTTATATTAAAATGGGCGTTACAATGTCACGGTCAATCCCACTATTCATTGGTAAAAGAGTAGCCCAAGAGTTGGCGGTGGGTGGTGATGACTAGCTGCCTTCCCTCTAGCCTTACACTGCTAAATTAGGGACGGCTAGGTTGTATGCGTTTATGTTTTTCTTATAGCAAAGCCACATTGGGCTATCTGCTGTGTCCACCAAGAGGAATTGAATCCCTGAGTTTAGCGTTGTAAATCCATAGACTTACCGCTGTTCCAGCGGTCTACGATGACTAGCGCAGATAGTCCTCGTGTAGCTTTGCGTGAAAATCCAAAAACCAAACCAAACGGTTCAAACTCTACACAAATTTAATGTTCACCTTGATTTACATAGTGTTTGGTATGTAATGAATCAAAAAATCCGTAAATATACTCTCACTTTACACAGTAATACAAAACACTAAATGTATATTTTATTTCTAAATACATGATGGGTGTTTATTTAAATACTATGTAGTAATTAAAATATACTATTTCATTAGTTTGACTCTTTATTTATAAAATCAAGTGATTATTTCAAAGGTCATCAGTTTTAAGTTGGGGTTATGTGGAGGTAGTGCTAATGGATCAAAATATTCTCCATTTTCGTTTCGACCAAACTAAATATAGATCCAGTGGCTACTATGTTTATGACTCGGATGCAAATTGATAATGTACAACTGTTTTTCTACATTATGAGGTATTTGATCCTTGGCTAACACACCTTCAAACTTCTTTTATAAATGAATCTTGCGAAAGTATCGAATAAATTTCTAATGTATTTATAGCTTCTTGGTTATTAGATATAACATTTCTAGACTGGTCAATTTTCTAAAACTGACTGGAATTCTGCATAAGTTAAGACCTTCATAGTGTTCGATAAAGCACTACGAAAACATATTTTAATTCGTAAATTTTCCTGTTTCACAAAGTTAAAGCGAGAATTTCTGACACATAAATTGGGTGTAAGATCAAAGACAAAGAGTGTTTTTCCTCCTTCGTCATATCTTATTTCAATTCCTTAACACTGAAACTTTTTCTCGTCCTCTTAAATAATGTTTCGTAGCTTCGTGTGTAAAGTTCAGCATCAAAATATGTTTGTAAGGGTCGAATGAGAATTTATTTTTAATCCACAAAATTGATACTATAGTGTTTGCAATTATATTGACTTTCACAAAGATCCGTTAAATGGATCATTATCCAACACATTCTATAAAAGACGTGTAGGTACAAGACCTAAAAACACGTTGTCAGTAGATGCTTGTAAGTTTCGTTTTCTGAAATGCTTTAGCATAGAGAGAATGACCAATGAGCTGATCTTGACTTTTCTAACACAGATAGAAACGTATTATAGCACAATTTTGAATCTCAATTCATCGTTTGCCATGATACAGAATGAATATTTACTTTGTATAAGTCGTAGTTTTAAACTTACACCATTAGGTAAGAACGTGTTTTGTAAAGGATAGCTGAATGTGGACCAGCGATCATGTCGACTGTTTTATTGCCACTTGTATTTATGTGTCGATCTTTCATTTCGTCATTCTCACCATCGCTAAAATCGAGATCATCAAAAACTACCCGCCATGTGTTTTATCCCATGGACAAGTCAAATGATTTTTTAAAACTTTTCCCTTAAAACTTTTAATGGTACAAAGTGAGCTCGCTACTACTATTAGAGCTTAACAACAAAAACACAACTTATTCACAATAAAAACGCTTGGAAATAACTTCAATACAGTTAATAAACAAATGCCTGGCCACGACTTCACACTAATGCTCATAAATAAGTTATCAGAGATATTAATGAATAGGGGGGGGGGAACAACAATAAAAAAGACAAAACCTAATTGCCAAAACAAGTACAGTAATTACAGTACATTTCAATACTAATGACAATATATAGTGACAAACAACAACAGCTTCATCCCACCATATCTATCTCGTGATTTTATCTCGCTTAATAAATCTTCTGGTACGGTATTTATTCACAGAGTACAACATCATGCAGTCACAAGTTCATATATTCTTCTGGTACCTTAATAGTATCTATACATCACCACTAGGAAAGTTGGTGTTAGTGTCATCAGTCACACACACATATATATTTACTCAAAAATACATATAATTATGTAAAAAGAGAATTAGCGTTTTAACGTAATTAAAAACTCATAAATAAAACAACAGAAGGACATTACAAATGAACAATAAACATAGCCATAATCATAAATTAGAATCTGCTATCTCACCAGCTCACTAAAGTTTCCACGAAGGCCTTATATTCGTAAAGATCGTAAGACGAAGAAATGATCTTATCATTCAGGTGTACATCTGCTTGAGAAAGTAGAGAATGGAGAAACAGCTTAACAGTGAAGAAGTACCTTCATCCTTTTTTATGTCCGTACCATCAGACTTGACAATCTTTGCCTTTACATGAAGATATGATTGCGCCGGATCTAAATATTCATTTCATGATTCTGATATAGAAAATTCGATGGGTTCACTGTGGGTCACTGAAGATAGAGGACAATATTCAGTCCACTAATTTTCTCCAATCACTGTTTGCGTGGAAGGGAGGAAAAATAAGTCTAACTCAGATTTTGTACACGGACAGGACTTTTCATGTTGTAGCAGAGTTATGTTTACTTGTCAAAAAAGACTTGAGTCGACGTACTTTGTTATTTAATTCTAGTTGTTCTGAACATGAAAATTTTCTGTTTTCTCTTTTATTATGAGAACATTTCTAGTCATATTCTGGGCTTTGTGTATTGCTCATTGTTTTCCAGCATCTTTGTATCACATCAGATGCTACATCTCTATACATCTTCCAATTCGTATCCCCTTTGCCATTGACTACCAGCATAATAAGGTAAATGTTTCCCATTTGTTAATCATAATAGGCGTCACAGGTTTGTTTGTTTTGAATTTCGTGCAAAGCTGTTCAAGGGCTATCTGCACTAGCTGTCCCTAATATCGCAGTTTAAGACTATATGGAAGGCAGCTAATCATCACCACTCAGCGCCATCTCTTGCGCTACTCTTTTACCAATGAATAGTGGGATTAACCGTCACGATATAACGCTCCCACGGCTGAAAGGGCGAGCATGCTTGGCGCGACGAGGATTCGAATCCGTCACCCTCAGATTACGAGTCGAACGTCTTAACCCACCTGGCCATGCCGGGCCTGAGTGTAAGGAACTGTTATGTTTGCGAAGACGGAGCATTAGATCACTCTTGTTCATTCAAATGAGATTGATCAATCAGTTTTATCCTTTCATTCATCTCTATACTCTGAATTTTGAATTTTTTGTATTGAGGATTTTTAAACGTTTCATGTCTCCATTCTGACCTTGAACTTGAATAATTCATATCAGTGGTACATACACTTCCCGATAATCCTAGGTTATATAATATTTGAGTAAATATAGAGCAAATAAAATCCATCATGCATATTAACAATATTTGGAGCTATAGTGGGCTCTGTTATCGTATGATTTTTGTTAAATCCAGGAATAGCTGATAGTTAAGGATCTAGCGTAATACAGGATCCATCATTTATGTTCACACTTACATTTCGAGTGAACAAATCACAAGTAAATATAAATTATTTGTCTGGTTTAGGATGTGTATCTTCTACTTGGTTTAAGATTCTAATTAAATATTCAGATTCTTTATAATGACCTGGTCTAACATACTTTATTATGGTAGCGGAGTGAGATCCTTAAAAGGAAGACAACCATTCTCTATGTGGATATATTAATTATATAAAGTTCACTTTCCACAAAACTTCAAGGTTGATAGATTTTAGAAGATGAGTGATATAATTTTCCAGAGTATTATTAGCAAAAAACTATCAATAGGTAATGTCACAGACAACTGATCTATGCTGAATATAGATAAATAGAGTTATTCATATTATTTTATGACAGTAGGTAATTCAGACAGTTAAATTTATCAAGATATCCTTTCCATTTTACAAAATCACCGTCACAATAAATATACTCCCCCTTTCAGCCGTGGGGACGTTATAATGTAACGGTCAATTCCACTATTCGTTGGTAGAAGAGTAGCCCAAGAGTTGGCGGTGGGTGGTGATGACTAGCTGCCTTCCCTCTTGTTTTACACTGCTAAATTAGGGACGGCTAGCGCAGATAGCCCTCGTGTAGGTTTGCGCGAAATTCAAAACAAACCAAACCACTCATGTATTTTTTTTTTTACAGTCATCAGGAGACTTCATAACTCTTTGTAGTTCATGTTCATACCATTTAATTATTATCCGATATTGTTTTGGAGTTTATACATATATATTTTCTCCATATATACTATATATATATGGAGTTCTTTCTAATCTCTTGTAAGTCGTAAATATTTAATCTGTCCATCCAGGTGTATAACTTTTTTAAACTGACACTTCATTTTACTAATACGTACTTTATCTCCTACTTTGAACTTAAATTTTACTTTAGTGTGTCGTTTGTAAATTGTTTTTCACAGCACAGGTTGATTACGTAATTCATATAATTATCTATAAAGAGTAATACGTTATGTATCAGTGCTTCATAAATTTTAGGTTGATAAAGAGAATATATCATTTTTTTTTTTAGATTCCAGTTACTTTATCTGTCAAACAATCAAATAATAAAAGTATCTGTGTTATGTGTAATGGTAAAAATCTTTCTTTCGGTATTAGCATATTTCTTTTCTGTTTAACTAACACATCCTCGACAGTAAACTCTCGATAATGATTTGTATCATCCAAGTTTCTGGTTTTTTATGTTTGTCATGGGAATGTTACCCCTTAAAAGATTTAAAGCACACTCACAAATCCTCATGATAAATTCCTTTTCAGCTCCGGCAATTATTTCTTAAATCTGTTTATGTCTTGCTTTAGGCAATGCATGGATCACTCTCTTAATGTTGTTTAAAAACTTAATTGTTATGATGAGTAAATGAAAAGAAGTTGTAAACACGACATATACAAACTGTTTGTTTATACATCCATTTAGATATAACATGCACTTTTTTCACACTACAGAGATAATAATTATTAATATGAAACAGACAGAATAGAGTTAATTTTAGAAGCTGATTAACATTGAAGTAGTCAAATAATTCCAGATTGTAATAAAGTATTTTCAGCAGATTTATTAATATCTTGGACATTATTTCTGCCCTTTGTGTAAACAGTGGTAAACTTCTCACTCAACAGCCCTGCCATAATCCACAGTTAGGGATAGTTGATGTTACTAGTTTTTATGGAATGAGATGAATTTTTAGTATCACCAATTTACACTGTCAACGATCAACAGCTGAAAGATATTTACTTGAAAGTTGTTGTTTAAACGAAAACACACGTGAATATCCTGTGACTAAAAATTTGAATAGAAGTTCTTTAATTACATATGGTCCAGCTTTCAAATAAAAATCCTTCTAGTTATGTTACTGCATTAGTTATGATAATAAATGAAAATATATTCAGTTAAACAATATTTTAAACTTACATTTGTACGTACACTATAACTTTTTCAGGAAAAGTATGGCGTTTGCAGCTTGAAATCAGTAAGTAACCATATGTTTGTCTCGATAATCTTTAAAATACTTGGCACGTATTGAAAACATTTTTCTTGTTAAAACATTCAACTGACATTCTTAAACAAAATATATTAAGAATTGAAACAAATATTACGTATTTCTATACCTCGATGAACTAGTTTCTCTACAATTTAAAACAGAGATAAATTCAAATGGTGATTTCCATGAGTAAAACGTTAAAGCACTTTCACTCATAAGATTGTCAATGATAAAAAACATTTGGTTTATCAATTTCGTAGATAATCATAAGTACTATGAGATAAGAATTTGACAAAGTGAATGTTGGTAATATTTTACATTCATATGGTATAAATTGGTTGAATTATACTATAAAACCATATGATATTGTCAGAAATAGTATAAATATCTTCATGATGATAACTTAACACTTTGCTAACAAACTTGATTTATCACTTCTTGTTGGATCTGACACAAAACACGTAAAAGTGTGTAGTAGATGGTTAACCATCTCAAACTCAAATGAGAAATAAATTAAATGGAACTTTATATGAATCGTATCTGAATCTACTCGGGATCTTTCCTCAAGACCCTGCACATGCCCTATTTTCAGTTCATATATCATGTTGAAAATTCTTTCAATATCTCAATTGTGAAAAATATTAATATAGAATTTATGATTGAATTTGAACAACAGTCTAGGTTATCATTGCTTTAAACCATCTTATTGATATCAAGGTTACGTTCTTAACATTTTCGTTTGGATGTTTGTATCATTTATTACAGGAAGTTTTGGCATAATCTAATGGTGATACCGAAATATTTGCTGAGAGACTATTTTTGATGTGACGCCCTGAATTATCATGAGATTTGTGAAAAATAAATATTATATGAAAACATCAGAGCTAATCAGTCAGTTAGTGAGTCAGTTAGTTGCTAAGTAACAGTGCTTTAAATGTAAAAGTTGCGTGTCAACAAAGTAGAGAGTTTACAAGAAGTGGCTGTTTAGTTTTACTTGTGAGTTGGCCGTAACTTGTTGAACTTTAACAATCTAAGAAATGAATTGATTTTATTATCGTTAAATGTACTGGAATGCATATTATTTTTATTGATTAATATATGGAACCCATCTAACGATATAAACCGTTACACCATTGTTCTGGACATTACTCACATATCAGAGGTTGTTTTTTTGTAAGAAATTTGAAGTAAATTGTGTAAAAGCATTTGTAAATCGAGCTGACACAACTGTAAGCAATTATTTAAACATTCAAAATAAATAACTCGTAATAAAAACGTTTTGTATCCTGGCGAATTTTTTAGTATTTTCACGGATAGGAAAGTCTTGAAGTTGGATGTATTAAAGAAACCAGTTTCAGCAGTCGTATTTAAGACAGCACTTACAACGCACAAAGAATAAGTTAGCTTTAATATTAAGTAGAAGTTGTTCGTAGGTTCAAGTTAGATGCATTTATAGGTATATCGTCCAAATATTTTTTACTTGAAAGTAAATGGTAATTTGTTGTTTTATAAATTTGTAACAATAAGAAGTAATTTGCTGTAGTAAAACAGCTAGGCTCCACCATTATGTGAAAACATATTTATGGGAAAATTCACAGTTCGTCAAGTGTTAGTACATATCACATTTTAAATTGCACAACATATATTATGAGTAAGAATTTTAATATAGTGAATAAAGCTGATGATGCGTAAAAATTTGGAAAAGTTTTATAATTACAAATTTCAAGCTCAAAATTATTTAACAAAATTTCTCGCGCCACTCCTTTTGAAATTACAAGTGAAGATTTATTAGTAATCGAATTCATTTTCAATCTGATAATTCTGTTTAACGTGAAAAATTTCAAATATCGTAGTTTATCATTAAGGTAAAACACTTTATATGAAGTGCATTATCTTTAAATGGTAGAGAGGCCCGGCATGGCCAAGCGTGTTAAGGCGTGCGACTTGTAATCTGAGGGTCGCGGGTTCGCATCCCGGTCGCGCCAAATATGCTTGCCCTTTCAGCCGTGGGGGCGTTATAAGTGACGGTCAATCCAACTATTCGTTGGTAAAAAGAGTAGCCCAAGAGTTGGCGGTGGGTAGTGATGTACACTGTCTAGTCGTACAGTGTTAAATTAGGGACGGCTAGCACAGATAGCCCCCGAGTAGCTTTGTGCGAAATTAAAAAAAAACAAAAGAAACTAAATAACCAGGCTATTCCTTAACGTGAGAAGTTTGCATAAAGTGAATTTATAATGTGGTAGATTAATATGAAATGAGCTCGTCCTCACTTTCGTGACATCTAAAGGATTTCCGACAAAAAAAAATCATAGATCTCATATGTGGATATGTTTCACAACGGATGTGATGAATAGGCTAAAAAGAATGAAATAAGACACAGGTATATGAAAGGAACGAATATGACATGGAAATCTTCACAGTTTACAACGTAAACAACAATGCTCTATCATACAGTACGAGGCAAAATTACAATAATAAAGTTTATATGTCTTGGTTTGTGTGTTCCAAAAGGGGCGAGTTAGAACAATGAAGACTTTATTAGTAAATAATGGTTTTGCTAGTGCATATTCTTCCATTCTGTAATGTAGACTAGCGTATAAAAGAGAAGCACTTGAGGGAGCACTCCTAAATTAAAATGCAGCACAATAAAATTAATATAAATTTAGCCTGTGTGAAAGCAAAGTTCACACTGGGATTTTGCCATTAACAGTAATAATATGTACTTTAAATATAAATCGTTACTCTACTATTTAACGAGTCAAGTTGTATACAGTTAGCTAACTGATGAATGTAAATAATAATCGTTCGGTATTCGAACATTTGAAAATGAAAGCTAACCCTAAAGTTGTTAGAGAACTTGAGGAGTTGTTATAAGTAAAAACTATGTAAAAATAGATAAAACTGCTACCAACCATCGAAAACGAGGACTTTAAGAGTTTTTGTGTCGAAGTTTAACTTACAGAAATACTACAAAAAACTCTTTATACAGCCCAATCAAACTAACTCTGTTACGATCTACGCAAATCTCTTTAAAATTCATGCAAGTAAATATCTGTTTTATAAAATCTGCTGAAAATCTTTCGAAAATATTTCTTTTCAAGCCCCAATACTATTTTAATTATGACAATAAATTATAGAGTTTCTATCACAAGAAAACAGTGATTAATGCATTTTAGACCAGATGGTAGTGAAGGCCGTGATCATATAAGTCCACCTGCAGGTAAAACTCTATTTGCTGACAAGTACAATCCGGCGTGCCAATTAGAAAGCACATCGTTATTACTGTACGAGAATTCGACAGTTCATTTAGTTCTAGGGGAAAGTTAGAGCTTGAAACCCTCTTGAGCATGTTCTAACCTAGAAAACTATGGAGGAAAGAAAAAATATGTAAACTTAATTAAAACGAGTGAAAAATATGTAGTACAAACTAGTAATATACTTTGAAAACTTTATATAAACATTTGAGGTTTACTATTGTGTTGTTTTGTATAATGTAAATTATTTTCAATATGGTTGCTTATTAAGAAGTGAACTCTTTCTTACTTGAGAATTCAATTTTATTATTTATTTCCTAAAGAGCGATATTTCGAGCAAATTTTATTTTCAAAGCCAGAAACAAGCTTGTCGATTAATAAAAGAATACATGAAAATAGAATGCAGTACGAGATAAAAGCACGAGACTGAAACAGTATGATAACGAACATGTAAGAAAGCAGACAAAATAATGATGAGCAGTTGAGTAAGATTAAAAAAAAATAATGTATGATTAAAGTTATAAAATAGGTTAAAATATTTAAAGAAATATTTTGTTACACATTACAGCTTTTGCAGTAAGGAATATTATTTTAAGAACAATTACTAAGTTTCGATCACTGGTACAACCACTTTCAAGCACACAAACTGAAGAAGATTTCAGTATTTAAGTCAATATTCAACGATCTAATAATTTATTCAAATTTTAGAATTGGTAATGGATACTTATGTATATCATACCAATCCGTGTGTTATTCATTTAAGGCTGAAAAAAAAGAGTATATAAATAGAAAAAAATGTAGAATATGCAATGCGAAACATTTGAATAGCATTTATAATGTCTAGAGAATTAACAATTGAAGGACTATAAAGTTGTACCTGCATAATTCTTAATTTTGGGGTTGTTTGATTTTATTAAGACCCCCTGTCACGAAAAAAACAACCTCTCTAAACGTTGCCCCAAACTTTGAAACATTACGTCCAAGAAAGCGCTTATTGGTAGAAATAAACAACTTGTCTGTACTATTCAGAATGTCTTTTTCAGATATGAAATCCATGAAGTATGAAAAAATATACAGCTGTATATAGCAGTAATGGTTTTAGAGGTCTCAGCGTTTCCATCTTCACTAGAATAAATATCATACACCTTGTTTTATTCTAATCTAATTAGATTTTGACCTCTCAGGAACCTGTCCTTCTCATTACTCTTTTTTTCCACTTTCAGCATAATTTCTTTACTTCCAATTCATATGATTTGCTTTACTCGAGCACAAATCTAAATGTAAGCAGCATTTACAAAATGCCAGAGGTGAAACAGTCTCCTTTTTTTCTATATTTATGTTCCTGGCAAAGCATTTTACAAATTTCACTTATGTGTAGATTTTTTTATTCAGAAGCAGATTATTTTTTAGATGGTATTATTGTATTACGGTTACGAAGTCTGACGCCTCCATACACTGACTCCCCCTTCTAATTTGGGTCGGTTTGTCGTGACCGAGGGTGGTCATTATCAACTGATGTTGCTACCTACAACATTTACGCTGTTAAGGGTTAATAAAGCTTCACTGATCTTTATTCCGTTAATGACAGATTCTGTAACATTTGTGTGTTCTTTTTTGTTCATATGGGAAATGTTTTTTGGTAGCTTGTTTGTTTAGAATTAAGCACAAAGCTACGCAATGGGCTATCTATACCCTGCTCACCACGCGTATTGAAACCCGGTTTCTAGCGGTGTGAGTCTGCAGACTTACCACTGTGCCACTAGAAAGCTATAAGAAGATTTTTTTATGTTCTTTTCTACCTGATCTTAAAGTTACGTCTACTTCACCTACATAAAAAACTGAGCAATTGTTACATTTATTTTTAAGTGTTTTATATTTGGGGGATGATAGTAACTGTTTTACCAAAATTAGTCGGTTGTAACCAATTATAAATATTTTATTTTTCATTGTGCCAAAAATGTCGTTTTTTGTATTTTACTCTTAATATAGTAGCACAATGCGCCTGAAAAAATTATCAGGTATTTTAAAATTCATAAAAAGCTGCAAAGTTCATTAATACCGAGAAAACTAATAAAATTTAATCGGAAAATGATTTCTATTTTGATTATGATTTCTTCGTAAATGTTGAAGAACGCATATCTTAGGGCAAGTACTTTAAAGTGTTGAGTGGAACGATCACTTTTTTTAGAGGTCACTTTCGTAGTAACGAACGCTTCTTTTAAACACCTTCATTATTGTTTTTTAAAATTATTTTATTTCATCAATTGTTCTCATATATTTTGATAACTTCAATATTTTTTCAATAACTTAATCTTAATTATTAGGTCATGTTTATTTTTTCAGCTTTCTTATATTGTTATTATTGCATTGTTTGAATTTCGTGTTTGTATGTCGCGTTACGTTCTGTTCTCGTGTACATGTTTCTTTCAGAAAGTCCGGCGTGGCCGAGTGGATAAGGCACGCGACTTGTAATCTGAGGGTCGCGAGTTCGAGTTCCCGTCACACCAAATATGCTCGCCCTTCTAGCTGTGGCGGTATTATAATGTAACAGTTAATACCAATATGGGTTGGTAAAAGAGTAGCAGAAGATTTGGTGGTGGGTGGTGATGAATAGCTATCTTCCCTCTAATCTTACACTGTAAAATTAGGGACATGTAGCTTTGCGCAAAATTCAAAATAGAATAAAAAGAATTCTTTCAGCACGCCTTCCACTGGCACAGGGTATGTCTGCGGATTACAGCTCCAGAATTTGGGTTTCGAAATGGCGTAGCTTTGTACTTGATCACAAACAAACAAATCCTTTTAGAACATTCTGCATAGTTTGTCATTCGCAAACAAACTTTTTTTGTTTGAAAAACAGGGTGTATGCTCTAACTGTTGGTGCCAAGGGAATGAACAAATAAAACTAAAGTTTTTGTCTAGATGATTTATCTGAAACAGTGTAGTTTCTTTAGTTTGTCATCTTCGCATATTTTTCTTTCGCAATTCGCTTAATCTGAAACCTTTGTATTGAATTATTTAGATGAATTATTTTGAATATTCTAGATTAATATGAAGTAAACTGATATATGATAAAATCTATGATTTTTTAATGTAATCGACTGTTTTCTTCAAGAAAAATGTTAAAACGTTACTGTTTTAATAATCAAACTGCTGACTGTTTATACTGTTTATTGTTTGTGGGTCCATATATTACACATTATTTATTTATTTCGAATTTTTTTTGCATGAGTTGTATGTTACTAGGGTCATTTAGTCATCAAAATCATGGAACCCGATGTAAAACGAATAAATACATAAATAAATGAAACATATCTAGAATGCAGAATGGGACCGTAATTCTAGGTTAAGTTAGGATAAGGGATCGAGGATTCTAAGGTTAATAAGAAAAATGAGCTACTAATTCCAGAGTTAATTAGACGAACATATCGACAATTCCAGTGTTATTCAAACGTACGGGTCGAAATTACAATGTTAAACAGATTGGTAAATAATTCCCGGATTGGTATTGTTAAGTTTATAGGTTAATGTTATCTTATTTTCTCGTTTTTATATTGAATAAGGGAAAAAGAAACATTTAATTGTTAAAACTTGCTATAGCTGTATTTTAAATTTCAGTAAATCAAATTGTTTTGTTTCGAAACTTGACAAGTTGCTTAAGACTAAAGTAACTTTTTAAAAATAAACTACCATTGTTTTCATAGAACATTATATTGAAACTCACTATCTATCCCACTTTTAATTCTAAGAACTCATAAATGAGAGCAAAGGAGAATATGTTACAATACGTCAACCACTCCACATATGCCACATCAAGATGTATTTCGTTTTTAAAAAGATCCGGCACGGCCAGGTGGGTTAAGGCGTTCGACTCGCAATCTGAAGGTCGCGGGTTCAATTCCCAGTCACATCAAACATGCTCGCCCTCTCAGCTCTGGGGGCGTTATAATGTGACGGTAAATCCCCCTATTCGTTAGTAAAAGAGTAGCCCAAGAGTTGGCGGTGGGTAGTGATGACTAGCTGTCTTCCTTCTAGTCTTACACTGCTAAATTAGGGTGTGTGTGTTTTCTTATAGTAAAGCCACATTAGGCTATCTGCTGAGTCCACTGAGGGGAATAGAACCCCTGATTTTAGCGTTGTAAATCTGAAGACATATCGCTGTACTAGCGGGGGCGCTTAATTAGGGACGGCTAGCGCAGATAACCCTTGAGTAGCTTTGCGCGAATATAAAAAACAAACAAACAAACGTTTTAAAAAAAAGATACTATCTAGTTTTTTTTAACCAAGAATAGAATTAACTTTGATTAAAATACAAAATGTATTTTGTATGATGAAAACGTTCTACAGAACAGATTAGCATTCAAACAAAATACGTATAACGTTTTATATAATTCATCCATTAAAACAAAATAAATTTGACTTGATAGATAACATCAAATTTTATATTTCGGGCTATTTCAAGTTTTCAGTTCTAAATACTGTGTTAAAGTGACGCCCCCCGCTAATACAGCGCTAAGTCTACGGATTTACAACGCTAAAATCAGGAGTTCGATTCCCCGCGGTGGGCTCAGTAGATAGCCCGATGTAGCTTTTTTATAAGAAAACACACAAACATTAAAGGGACAGAAAATATGTATTTTCATAATTTCTGTACCCTAAGAAGTAGAGCACTGTATATATATACACGTTTGTTATAATCATAATTTTCAAAGCCAAAACAAAACACACTAAAATTAAAAAAATAAACAAAATAGGCTGCATTTTTAGAAACGATCCTAGGGTACAAGCTACAATGTGGGATCATAAAATGTATCCTGTGTTTTGGAGGTGACTGCGGATGTAGGACCCACATTACTAAAATTACTAATAATTATTTTTAGCCAAAAATAAGGTAATTTAAAAACTTGGAACTATTTTATGGAGATATACACCTTGAGCCGCATATAAAAGCACGACAGTCACAGTAAACTTATCATATTGATATGGTTCAATGTCGTGTTAATTTGTGCCTTTACCATATTGGGGCAGGAATGCTAACTTCAAGAAGTAAGTTTAATCTTACCGCTAAATAGTAGTACTTTACTTCCTTATTTTCTTTATTTTTTATGTTTATCTTTTTCTTATTCTTATTTTAACTTGAGTGAGAAGTCATATTCTCACAAATGTCTGCAGGCAGTGAAGGGTGATATAGATGTGGGACGTTGTGGGCTTGAGCACCCCCATCTCGCTCTCTTAATTTTTAGCCAAATTGTGTCTATTTCTTATGTGAGCCTAGCGAACTGGAAGTTAAGATTGACAGACGGTGTATCTCCATCACAATGTGGGCCCTACTTCTTCAGTCACCTCCAAAACCTAGGATACATTTTATAATCCCACGTTGTAACTTGTACCTTACGATATTTTTTTTTTAAATGCAGCGTATTTTGTTTATTTTTTAATTTTAATGTGTTTTGTTTTGGCTTAAAAATATAGTAATAATATAATTATTTAGCACTTCCTCGTGATTTTGTTTACTTATTTAACTTCATAACATTTTAAATTCAGAAATGTGGTATTCCAATCATAGAGTTATGAAAGCCAAACTAAAAATATATTCATTTTCATTAATATTAATTTTTCCAACATTTACAGAACATGTCACATACAATGCATTATTGTTATTATTTGTTAATTTAAAAGATGTTTATAGATTCTCTATTTTATTAAACACTGAATTTATATTATAATTATAGAGGAAAAATAAACCCTCCAAGAATATAAACTGTTGTATGCAAAATTATTATAAAGTAAGAAATATTTACTTCTTTTACCGTAAAGCAACGTTTAAAAATATGAAAAAGTTTAAGAATTGAGGGGACGTGTGAATTGCTAGAAGGAATAGAACAAAGTTCACGTTATTTTTAAAAATTCTAATCACTAATCGAATTTGTATCGAATAAAATGCTACTCACACCTCCAGTCAAGCGTGCTTTCTTTAATCTTTGTTTTAGATTCTACTCTTATTTGGAAGCAGAATAAGCTAGTAATTTATAGCAAGTAATAATTTTGTCATCTTTTCTTCAAAACAAGTTTGACTTCTTTGCTGTAAATTAAAGAAAAATGTCAGCTTTTTAAAATAAGATTTTTTGCCGTATACATCAACCTGAAGATAAATCATCAACAGATTAGTTTCGATACAAACTTTGTAAAATATGTATGAGAAGGTTTTGAGAAAGAAACAGGATTTTATTCTTTGTGTGCCAATCACATTAAGTTACTACCAACATAAGTAGGCCAATGATGCTTGGACGTGGATGATCTTAATTAATCTAGAATTTATGTATCAACCATATCAAATTACCATCAACATCGGATAATGATGCTGAACACGTGAGCAACACATCTAAGTTCTTAAACTACTATTTGTTAAGTACAAGACATTTTCTCAGTCGTTATGTGAAATTAATAACGCTAGTAAACGCAGTAGTGATGTTACAAATCAAACTGTCCACAGATGTTTTACGAATATCCGTTGTACAAAAGTGTTGTTCTAGCAGGCTTTCCTTAAGAATATCAAAAGAACGGAAATCTCAGGGTTATAAATCAAGACTGTATATGCGATAGTTAAAAGTGTTCATTCATCTAAAGTACTCGTTTGCCGTATAGGTTAGTCGTTCGCAGTTCGACTTTAAATCCAGTCACAAATAGGTTTATTTGAAATCTAGGTATACAGTCGACAGTGGAGTACACACATTCACCTACTTGAAGAAGTTTATAGTTAGAATACTGAACGTGACTGAGGGACTAGTATTCAAAACCACAATCAACGCTTTAATTCAATATATTCATATACTCAGCTGCATCGAGATAAACGAAGGTACCTTGAAAAGTTTCATTGCTAAAATTACTAAATTATTCAGTCTGAACTGGTAATTTTCTATCGGTTATACTATTGATAACACTCATTTAGTGTTTTACAATAACCAATATGTTACCAATTAACACATGTGTTCATACATAGTTTACTTTACGAATTCTCCTTAACACTACACAACTAACACCCATTTCCTTACTACGTTAATCGATTCAGAGAGTTAACATTGAGTACTTACATAGAGCTTGAGCAGGAGAAGTTTTTCTATATTCTCCAATATGTACATCTTCATAAACTTTGGAGTAGATGGAGGAATTAGGCTCTATCTGGAACAGGTTAAAAAAGAGATGTCTTGATAGTAAAGATCATTTTCATCAAAACGTAGAAGACAAGCTAGATGCTACGGGCTGTTTATCTTTAAGTATGCAGGCGAAACGTGGACCATCAACAATAATATGTAAGTGAAGCTAACGCATTTGAAATGTGGATATTTACAAAAATCCCGAGAATACCTTCAAAGACAGACTCACCAATGAAAAGGTACTAAGGAGGATCAAAGCTAGAAGAACGTTACTTAATGTATTAAAAAACGAAAAAAATAGTAAGGTCATGAGGTCAGAGAACAGACAATGCAGATAACATTATTGGAGGTCAAGACAAATGGAAAAAGACAAAAGGAGAGACCAAGAAGGAATCGGGTGAAATACATATGTGAATGGGTATAACTGGGCTAGCAGGATGCAATTGTACAGGAAAGGCAGACATGGTACACCATGACATCAAACCTTCTGTAAAAGGATGCCAACTCCAGACCAGACTAGACAAGACCAGAATAGTCAGTTTATTTATGTACATAACACATACCATTGATTTGTATTATAGCCTGGAATGAGTTTTAGTTTATACTAGTCATGTGCATTTCCTTTCTTGGTCAAGCGTCCTTATTTAACTTCTCTTACGCATTCACTAAATGTGCACAGCTTCTCTTCATATTACATGTTTGTATGTCATACAGGAAATTTTATCAGATTAAATTTCTTGCTCCTAGAAGTATGTGAAAATAATGTAAGATTACTCAAAATGTCGCAAATGCTTCACCCCTCTCTGTTGTATGCTAATTCTAACATTCCCAGGTTGCAGGAGAACATCTCCTGTATTGGATCACAAAGCTTCTGGTATATGGAGCGGTATGTGTATGCAAACACCATTTCTTTTTTAAAAACTTGATAGCAGTTTTTACTCGTAACAGATGACACAAGCAGTTGTCAATATTTAATTATTTTTACAGATATCTATTGTAAGAACAGAAAATGAATCAGCAGCAGCAACTAACTTTTAATTAGCGTATGGGTCTGTCAGTCGGTTTGATGACACCTGGAATTGAAGAAAGTCCTCGTTGTATCTTAAGGTGGCTGGTATGAGTATTAAAACGTTTATTAAAATAGAGAACAACGTTTCAACTTTCTTAGGTCATCTTCAGGTTAGCAAAGAAGTTCGAAACGTTGTTCTCTACTTTATTTTAATAAAAGTTTTAATATCCATAGCAGCCGTCTTAAGATACAGTTTTACTTTAAATGGGTTTCTCGTTAGCACAAAAGTCCATTGACATCAGATATGGTAGATATAACGTGGTTGACATATTATTATATACTAGCTGAAATAGCCGTCCCCTTACATACTGAAGTTAGGTAAATTCGTGATTGATGAAAGATTATCTTAGTACATGAAAAAAAATTTCCCTTACATGCAATTGTAAAAAAAACACACCAAAAACCAAAACGCTAATAAAACCTGCAACACACAAAGTCTAAAACCACATCTTGGTATGTATCTTCTCATGGACTGAAGAAATATTAATGCTGAATTTGGTGAAGATCCATCAACGGGGTGAAAAGTAATAGCAAGAAAAGTCCATAAAATCCGCAAAACGCAAAATACAAAACTTAAAATTTGTATGTACCTCCCTTTAACCTCCGTAACAATTTTGTTGAATATCTATCTATCCACACACTGGGAAGTAGTTATATGGAAATACTACAGACAGTACTGTTATATTTATATAGATTATTCTATACTTTCACTCATAAATTTTTAAAATTTGTAAATCCCTTTTTAATTACACAAGATTTTTGATACAATGACACTTAAACTCTTTATTAGATGTTTCAGTTTAAATTCGAAGCATGGCTGTCGGCCATCCTTCTTATTCAAAGGACTGTTTACTTTAAAGTGTGACTGTCAGCCATCCTTTTTATGCAAAAGACTGCTTATTTTAAAGTGTTGCTTTCGGCCATCCTTCTTATGCAAAGGACTGTTTACTTTAAAGTGTGACTGTCAGCCATTTTTCTCATGCCAACAATTTTTGATTTCGAAGTGTGGCTATCGATTATCTTTTTTATTTTCTGTAATTTCAGTTTCATAGTTCATGTTACATACCATATTGTGTCTCTATGCTTATTTATTTGATCAAATGCAGCTTAAAATATGAAGGATTTATCTTGGCCAGAACGTGATCTAATGGTGAGGTGTTTGTTTGTTTGTTTGTTTTTGATTTCGCTCAAAGCTACACGAGGGATATCTGCGCTAGCCGTCCCTAATTTTGCAATGTAAAACTAGAGAGAAGGCAACTAGTCATCACCATTCACTGCCAATTCTTGGGCTATTATTTTACCAACAAATAGTGGGATTGACCATAATTTATAACGTACCTGCGGCTGAAAGGACGAGCACGTTTGATGTGTTAGAGATTCGAACCCGCGACCCTCAGATTACGAGTAAAGCGCCCTAATCACCTGGCCATGTTAGGCCGTGGGGCGCTTTCCTGGTTAGCATAGTGTAGACGGTAGGGTACTTATCCATTTTATTGTACAGTTAAGTGGGACAGCAAGCTGTTCAGTGCATTTGAATATACTATGGTTGTGCTAAGGATATTTTATTTTGTCGTTAACCTGCAAGCAGATATGACAGCTTGTGGAATTAAGATTTGTGATCAAAAGAGGTTTCGTTGGCACTCTCGAACCTTCCATAACGACGGTTCTAAGACAGCACTTATTTCATGGTGCGTGTACAATTTGGAATTACAAAGAAGTTAAAGTTTAAAACATAGAAATGACGATACAGCTATGTTCTCGTTATAATATATCTACATTAAATAAATCTTTATTTTATACATATTGTAAAGCTAATTCTAAAAGTGAATGACAAAGTATCTTTTTGCTAATTTTCCAATTAAAGTTTATGCATTCTTTGTTTAGGCTTATAACATCACTAAAGCCTATTTATTTAGTTTGTTTTTACGAGTTGCACTTTACTAGTCCCTTGGTGGGACAGCGGTAAGTTTTCGGATTTACAACGTTAAAATTAGGGCTTCGATTCCCCACCAGTGGACACAGATAGCCCGATGTGGTTTTGCTACAAGAAAACACACACGCACACATACACAAACACTACTAACTAATTTTCCTCCTGTTTTGGCTGACAATCTGCTACCGCTTTCAAGAGCTGAAGAGGGGAACTATTAAATATTTTCTAGTGGTAGGGACTTGATCTTTGACCTCCTTGATAAACAGACTGATAGCTACTTGCCCGTTTTCTACTATTCTCTGAAATTTGTTCGAAATCTAAATAACATTTTATTGTTTGTTGATAAAAGTCACGTTAACTGCAGATGTTTTTTTTTTTAAATATCTTACTACGTGTATGAATGGTGTTTCAGAGAACCGTATGCTTATCACCATCCTGCCAATCTGACGAATTCTCGTATTGAACAAAAATAAGCCTCCGGGAGACAAAAATAAATCTCAAATGCTGTTTTTTCACGTCTGTGATCTTGAATTTGCAATGGGCAGGTTGAAATAAGTGTGGTCAAAATCTTCTGTATTTAACGTGATTTTCATAACAATACTTAACCCTATTATTATTTTTTAACTATTCGCCATATTTCCTCGTATTGTTTTAAAGTTCATGTTTTGTTTGGCTGTTATGAAGTTCTAACTACACATTAAGCTATCTGTGCTTCGCTAACTACGGATATCAAAACCGGACTTTCAGTGTCGTAAGCCTATAAGACTTGCTGTTACTACTGAGCCAATGTGTATGTATGTGTCCAAATACACGCTCAAAATTAAATGGTCCTGCACTTTGGAAAGAATATACACTTGCTCAAAATTGACACGTTGTATTTGTAAAATATTATAGAATAAACTCGTTCTTTGCAAACAGTTTATGAAGTAAAATTATATGACTACTGAAACACGGTTAAGCAAAATAATGAAATTAATGAATATAAAAGGGATTAAATTCTAGACCTACAAATAAAGCGTGTGTTGGGCTATATGCGCTAAAACCTAAAGACTTCTTAACATATTGCAGGATTGTTAATTGAAATACTATACATATGAGAAGGGCGTACGTTTTAAATGGATAAATCCCTTAAAGAATGCTGTTGTTGTATTGTGTCGTTGAACATGAATGAAAGAAACTCAGCTGCATTGAGATAGTTGGAAACATATAATAGTTATATAATAGTAAAGTTTTAAAATTACGGCATCAAGAAAAATAAAAATCAACTGACGTCATGTATTTGTTTTCTTTCTTTCTTTTTTAAGGTTGTTGTGTATTTACGTGTCTAATTTGCATTTGTATATTATCTGAAATCTGTAATTATTTTCTTTCGGGCAATGGTTTAGCTATAACGCTTCGGGTAAGGGCGCTCCACTTGCAATCTGTGGTTTGCAAATTCGAATCCACTTCTCACCAAACATGCCCGATTTTTTAAACGCGGGGCGTTATAATGTTAAAAGCAATCCTACTATTCGTTGGTAAAAAATAACCAAGAGTTGGCAGATTCAAACCCCTTTCTCACCAACTATTCATTGGTAAAATAGTAGCCCAAGAGTTGACGGTGAGTGATGATGAACAGCTGTCTTCCCTCTAGTCTTACACTGCTAAATTTCGGGCGGCTAGTGCAGTTAGCCCTCATTTAACTTTGCACGAAATTCGAAAAATGAATAAACAAATAAGCATTGAAAATTATAAAGTGTGGTGGCGACCATTAAGAGTAATTGCTTTATGACATTGATTGTTATACACTTGCTCAGCACACAAATACTGTTTAAGTTATAATGAATATTGTATTTCTGTGATTTCAAATATTCATTCTTCACTCAGAGCATTTTAAGCCATACTCTTATGAAAACACTGAGCGTTTCGTACAGTCTATATATTTAAATACTTATTACTACATTATAAAGAACATTTGTTTGTTGTTTGTTTTTTGGAATTTCGCACAAAGCTACTCGAGGGCTATCTGTGCTAGCCGTCCCTAATTTAGCAGTGTAAGACTAGAGGGAAGGCAGCTAATGATCACCACCCACCGCCAACTCTTGGGCTACTCTTTTACCAACGAATTGTGGGATTGACCGTAACATTATACACCCCCACGGCTGGGAGGGCGAGCATCTTTAGCGCGACGCGGGCGCGAACCCGCGAATTACGAGTCGCACGCCTTACGCGCTTGGCCATGCCAGGCCCAAGAACATTTGTATTAAATAAGGTTTACGGAGATTTATGCCGTATAATGCTCTTATAACTGATATATCAAAATGTGTGTTACATCCCAAAGTCTCAGAACTAGATTTGGAAATGTTAACCTTAATGGAAAATTATATACGCACGAGATATCCTAAGTTTCAGACATGACCACCTCTTATTCCGATGACGGAAAGGTGGTAGCTTTGCCATCAAAAGGGCTTTGTCCAACTTTTTGAATAAATAATGAGATTAACCTTATCTGAAAGTCGGACTACACTCAGCAGCGTTACGTCTTAAAATCTTTACCCACGATCCGCTAGACACTAAAACACGCCCGGCCTCAGATATCGGTAAATTCTGTACATACTAACAAACTGTCATAAATCCGTTTCATACCTTTTAAACACTACTATATTTCTGTAAAATTAATAATTGATAAAAGTTGTTTGTTTGTTGGAGCAATCTGAAGAGTATAGGTAGTTAGTTAACATCAACGACCGCTACACTTATCGGATTGAACTGTGATATTTGACCATCATTCTTTTACGCTAACTACTAGGCCGCGATCGATCCTTAGATTAAGGGTGTTAATAGTAGAATATGAGGAAATGAAGATTATTTTGCAGCGATATTTAACGTGAAACAGTTATTTAGCCTTCTAATAGCTGACCACATGTTTGAAGACGGTTGTGTAGTTGAGTGTATGAATGTAGAGGGCGTGGTTAGATTTTGGATTATATTTATTAATACAGGTATAAAGGTGTTTCTTTGTATTGGTTTATACATGCTCCAACAGTATTCAACATAATCAAGAAGTATCTTTATCTATAAGTGCGCTAAAAACTGATTTTATGAAAAATTGAAAACACTATATATATTATGAAAAGCCTCTAGGAAGGAGTGATGTGTTTTGGACATGACAATCTTACGCTAGAACCTTTTTTAATGTAAGCTACGCTGCAAAACCATTGCCAAGATAGACAGTTGTCAAACTGAACAAGACCGGATATTATAATATAGGTTAAAATGACCCAACGAGGCTCCAAAATCGTTTTAATATAACGTAAACAATATCTGTACTTATAATAGTAACATGAGTTTAAGCCAATCCTACACAACAACGGCTAGCATTACTAAACACATCCAAACAACTTGGGAATTGGGTTATAATAAAATCTACAATTTTTAATCGCGTGTCAGCAAGCATGAGCATTGTGGCAAACAGTAAACTATGTATAAGAACATGAGCTTAAAACTTTATTCAAAACAAATAAAAAGATGAAATAAAATACAACTTACGGCAATGCAAAAAGCATTAGTAAAAAAACCAACTTTATAAATTTGATTAATAAAAAGTGATGCAATAATGAAATATGTTTAAATAAAATTGATGTGCCAATATTAAACTGCGTAATAATAACAAGAGAGATGCAAACTTAAACGTGCGTTAAATTTGTGGTTATAATGTAATTTGTCTTTCAATAAACTTCGAATAACTTTTAATTAAAATACATTCTTATTTACATAGAATATACTTAGCACCTCTGAACTGTGTGATGTTTACTTGATTTAATAACTATTAATTATTAATGAGCCACATAATTTATTTTGACGTAATCACGATTGGCATGAGCCAATAAATTTCCGAGATATGAGTCCCTTGGGCTGTGGTTGTGAGTCCGATGCACACGTCGCTGAGATCGATAATACGGATTACTTCTCTGGGGATAATGTTATAGAACTGAGCTAGCGTGTTTTGTCGATATATCCACATTCTATCTTTATTTGGATGTGGGCTGAAATGCCTATTCTAGTGAAAAGTCTTCAAAGGAACTTGGTACTCTAGCCACGATAAAAACAAATAGCTTTAAACATTCTGTAGTGGCAAGTTTAAAAGTTGATGAAACAAAACTAAATCACATGTGTAGCATTTATAGCCAATTTATTTCAATATCAATTTATAAGTTAATTAGGTGTCTCTATTAAACTTCTATTTTTAAGTTTTATACTTTATAAACATTCCTAAACTAGATTATTTGAAATAAAGTGAAAGACTGTTTGTTTTTTTTGAATTTCGCACAAAGCTACATGAGGGCTATCTGCGCAAGCCGTCTCTAATCTAGCAGTGTAAGACAAGAGGAAAAGCAGCTAGTCATCACCACCCACAGCCAACTCTTGGACTACACTTTTACCAACGAATAGTGAGATTGACCGTCACTTTAAAAGGCCCCCACGACTGAAACGGTGTGCATGTTTGGTGCAATAGGGATTCGGACCTGCAACCCTAAGATTACGAGTCGATCGCTTTATCCACCTGGTCATGTCGGGTCAGATAAAAAAGTAGCTCGAGAGTTGGCGGTGGGTAGGGATGGCTAAGTACCCTCCCTCTGAAGAGAGGTTTAAAATTTAGTTTAATACAGTGCCATGTTATTGTTGCGCCTTTGATGTTACAATATTTATGACACGGCTGCAACTGATTATTTGCCCTTTCTATTCAGCATAGTACTTTACTGTTTTGATTAACAGACTTCGATAATAATGGCTAGTAAATGCGTTTCATAAGTAGAAAACGTGGAAGTCTGTGTGCGAAAACTTTCAATAAAGTACAGGTATTATATAGGCTTACAAACCTAGCTGTCACTTTGCTATAATTTTCCAGTTTTCCCATTATGCAATAGCTTCTATTCTTTATTTAATATACTATATAACACCTAAGACGTATCAAGTAACAACATTTGTTTCTGAAATTTGGTTTTGTTTAATATTTTGAAATACTAAAAACGCGTTTTCTGGTTAACATGAATATACAGTTAAAGTGTTTTTTTAATCCAATTATATTCATTCAAGAAATTGTGGTTTTGATTGTGTACGTCCCTTAGTAGGGCTCACCGTAATGAACATCCCTTGGTAAGGTTCATCAAATATTACATTCCTTCGTAAGGGTTGGCCCGGCATGGCCAGGTGGTTAAGGCGTTCGACTAGTAATCCGAAGGTCGCGGGTTCGAATTCTCGTCACACCAAACATGCTCGCCCTTTTAGCCGTGGGGGCGTTATAATGCGACAGTCAATCCCCCTATTCCTTGGTAAAAGAGTAGCCCAAGCGTTGGCGGGGGGTGGTGATGACTAGTTGCTTTCCCTCTAATTTTACACTGCTAAATTAAAAACGGCCAGCGCAGATAGCTACGCAGCGAGTAGCTTTGCGTGAAATTCAAAAGAAACCAAACAAACCAATCCTTCGTAAGGCTCAGAGTATATGTCTCTTGGTAAGATTCATCATATTGTTCATCCCTTGATAAAATTCATCATGTTGAACATTCTTTGGTAAGGTTCATCATATTGTTCATCTCTTGGTAAGGATGGCTGTGAAAAATGGCCGCGAAAGCATATTTGATCAAATTTAGATATGTTATGTTATGTAAGCAATTATCTCTAATACTTTAGGATAACTATAATAGCATATTTGGTCAAAATTAGATACATAACCTTATGTAGAAGACCAATTCTTATACAATAGAATAACTCCAATAGCGTATTTCATGAGACTTAAATGTGTGAAAACCAACTTTAAAACCTTTTTAATACCAACTTTAAGTGAATAACGAATTCGTCAAACTTATATATAATATGTAGACAACGTACTTCTATACTTTTGGATAGCTAAGTAGTGTATGTGACCATAGGTAGATAGGTAATGCAATGTAATGTAGACAACAAATATGAATACCGTAGAATAGGCGCAGAACCGTATGTAATCACACTTAGATATGAATTGTCACGTAGAATACCAAATACGATAATTTAAAAGAGTTGCAATAGCGTATTTGTGAAATATAGATGTGTAACGTTATGTAGAAGATGAATATCAATACATTAGGATAACTGCAATAGCGTATTTGATCAAAATTACGCGTGTAATGTTATTCAGACAACCAACTTCAAAGCTTGGGATAGATGCAATATTAGATTTGTCAAAGTTAGATAACAAATCTTACGTAAGCAACCCACTACAATACCTTAGAATAAATGGAATAATGCATTTGAACAAAGATAATTGTGTAGTGTTATGAAGACAATCCAGTTTAATGTATCTCATGACGGCTGGTATGGATATTAATACTGTAACTAATATAGCAGAGAACAACGTTTCGACCTTGTTATGTCATTTTTAGGTTAACAACAACCAGAAAGAAGACAATTTTGACAACAATTTCATCGACAACCAACAACCTAACTTTTCAGGTTGAATTGAAAATATCTATTTCCTCGAAACACTTCAAAATAGTATCTTAAACAACTTTTTCAAAGAACTTTCACGTAAAACTATCAACATAATTTCATAAAAAAGAAAACTAAAAACACAGCCTCACGCGAAAAAGATAGTATTTCTGAAAACAATCTAATACAAGACAATAACATAAAAATTCTAAAAGCAGATAAAGGCAATGCTATAGTTATAAATAACATAAATAAATACATGAAAAATGAACATCTTATTAGATACAAACAAATTTAAATTAATACACACAAATTCACCAAAACACATGAAAACCAATTAAACAAAATACTACTACAAATAAAAAAAACACCTCATTGTTAACCTGAAGATGACCTAAGAAGGTCGACACGTTGTTTTTTTGCTACATGAGTAAAAGTGTTAGTACCTATACCAGCCGTCTTGAGATACATTTTTACTTCAAATGGGTTTTTCGTCATCACGAATGCAGTTTAATAATTTGGAATAGATACAATAGTGGATTTGACAAAGTTATGTATATAACTTAGAGAACAAACTCCAATAGCTTGGGATAGCTGCAGTAGCGTATTTGACCAAAGTTAAATGGGCAACATTATGTGGACAACCAACCTGAGTACCCTAGAATAGATGCAAAAGAGTATTTGAACAAATTTAAATATGAAATGTTATTTAGATAGCCAATTTCAATACCATATAAGGTAGTTGCAAGAATGGACTTTATGAATATCAAATACGTAATACTATGTAGAGAACGAGCTCTAATATCCTAGAATTGCTTTCGTAAATATCTCAACTTTTCATAATTTTAGCTACATTTTGTCATAAAAGGTGATGTACACCTGCTGTAGTTTCTTATATCTTTTTATTTCAGTTAGCTACAAAATGATTAAACAAGTTTCCCTGCAATAATCGAGCGTAAAAATGGACGTTAAAATAACACAAACCAGTTTCACAAGTTAATATTTATTCAGCATTTCCTTGGTTTTCAGTACTGGTTCACATCGACGTGGCATGCCTTATATGATTTTGTGCAGATATTCTTGAGTGATTAACTGCCATCTTTCTTCGAGTACTTCAAAAAGTTCATCTTCTATGTTTGGCTTGCGATATTTTGGTAATTGGCTCAACTCAGCTCATAAATTTTCAATTGGTTTGATATCAAGTGATTAATCTTGCAATTCCATAACATCAATTCTCATATTTCTAAGATATCTTTTAATGACTCCACAATTGCAGATAAACTTTTTGATCCTTTACAGGCTAACTGGAAGAAGAGGATCTAAAAAAATAAAACAGGTGCACAACACTTTTTATGAGAAAATGTAATAAAATCATGAAAAGTTTAGGTATTTACAAAAGCCAGTGTTAAAATTAGGATGTGAGATCGTATTTGAACAGATTTCGTCAAGTGCATTGTAAAAATATACAGTTTTACACATTTTTCTGTTATTTAATAAAAGATATAATGAATTAACATTTTCAAGGGGTAGCAGTTCTTTTGTCCACCACCTGTATATGTATGCAATGTAAAAAACCAACTTCAGTTCTTTAAGGTTTTTTGCAAAAGCGTATTTGATCAAGTAGAGACAATCAGCTTTAATACTCTTAATTGGATGTATTAGCGTATTTGTTTATATAATATATAAATTACTTTTGTATCAAGATATTTCTGTTATCAATTCTGTATACGAATTGAATTCCTGGTTCACACGCTATATTAAGGTAATATTATTTTTGTATACGGACTAGATATAAACATTATTACCCATCTTTAGCTACGCTTAAAATAGGTGAAAGACCATCACAGTTATACTAGATATTGTTTAACATATGACATGTGAGTAGCTGTCACAGTATTTCACAGACGGAAGTTACGTCATGCAATCACAACTGAAGGCGGAAGTTGAAGAGGGTATGATTACGTAACAGATGAAACGATAATAGTTCCGATTTTTGACGCAATAATACCTTATAATAATTGCAAAAGTATATTGATCAACGTCTGATATGTATTGTTATATAGACAACCAGCTTCAATACCTTAGGAGAGCTGCAATATTAGATTTGTGAAACAATGATATGTCATTATATGTATACAACCAACTGTAATTAGTCAGAACACCAGCAAAAGCGTAGTTGACCAAACTTAAATGTTGAAATTTATTTAGACATCCAAGGTCAATACCTAAGGACAGCTGCAATATTGTATTTGTCCAACTTAAATCATTACTCTTATGTAGACACCCATCTCCTATATCACAAGATAACTATTATACCGTCTTTGACCAAAGCTAGATATGTAATGTTATGTAGACAACTAACTGTAATACTTCAGATAGTGGAAACAGTGTATTTGAGAAAATACTTTTAATAGACTTTTAATGTTATTTTGACATCCAACCTAAATACCTTAGAATAACTGCAATATTGAATTTATCAAACTTATGCAACGCCAGAATTCGAATTTCGATACCCGTTGTAGGCAAAGCACTGATAGCCCCTTGTGTAGCTTTGTGCTGAACTTCAAATAAATCTTAGAATTGCTGGAATAATGTATGTGAAAAAGGTACATGTGTAATATTATGTAGGACACTAACTTCAGCATCTTAGAATAGCTGAACTAGTGTATATAAACAAATTTAGTTATGAGATGTTATGTACACAACCAATTTCTATATCTTAAGATAGCTGCAAAGTTGGATCAAAGTTGTATATGTAATGGAGACAACCAATCTGAATATTTGAGAATGATTGTAAAGGTGCATTTGAACAAAGTTGGATATCTAATGTTATGTAAAGAACAAGCACTGATAATTTAGGCCAGAGTAACAGCGGATTCTTCAAACTTACGTTCATAACGTAAACAAATAACTTTATTACTTTAAGTTAGTTGTAAAAGCATACGTAATTAGAGCGTATTTAATCAAATGTAGATATGTAATGTTATATAGACAATAGACTTTCAAGCTTTAGAGTAATTACAGAAGCTTGTTTATTTATATAATATGCGCATAAGTAAAAGTTACTTTTATATGAACTAATTTCAGTTATTAGATTTGTATATGAATTGAACTCCTGGTTTAAACTTTATGTTAAAGTAGAACGATGCTCATACACTGACAAGTTATAAACAGTATAACCCATTCTATATAGGTGTAAAAAAAGAGAAGAAAACCATTACATCTACGTTAGGTATTGTTTAATATATTATACATGTCAGTTCCACCTTGATCAAAACCTTTAATGTTTTGACATATTAACAACAACGTTGATAACAGAGTATCAATGTTTGATGTGTAATGTTATGTAGACAACCAACACTGAAACCTTGAGATAGCTGCAATAGCGCATTTGAACAATGGCAAATGTGTAGTGTTATATAGAGAACTATCTTTAATGTCCTAAGATAGGTACAATAGTATATTTGTCAAATTTATATGTGTAATGTTACGACGACAATCAATTCCATTACCTTAGAGTAGGTGAATGTGATCAACACTGGACATTTAAGCAATCTATTTACATTGGTATTATGGACTTTAAAGTAAGCCTTTGAAACTCAAATTGAAGATCTTAAAAGCTTTAGCTTAAATTATGATATTAAAAGAACGACAATGAAGAAAATAAAGTGCCATAGTTTCAAAGGTCATCGAAAATTTTGTTTAGTAGAAATTTTGAATTATATTCATAAATAAGATAATTTACAAAATTAATATAAATATTAACCTTTTAGTAAATCTGTGAAAGCATTGATAAGTTTTTAAATAATTATATACATCTAAGTTAGAGAAACCGTGATTACATGTATCACTTGTTAATTTTTGTACATTTTCTGAAAACGTAACTAAATACTTGTCAGACCTAGAGGTAAAAACACAAGCCCGACATGGCCAGGTGGTTAAGGCGCTCGACTCGTAATCCTAGGGTCTCAGGTTCGAATCCCCCAAACATGATCGCATTTTCAGTCGTGGGGGCGATATAATGTGATGGTGATCGCATTTTCAGTCGTGGGGGCGATATAATGTGATGGTAAATCCCGCTATTCGTTGGTGAAAGAGTAAGCCAAGAGTTGGCAGTGGGTGGTGATGACTAGGTGCCTTTCCTTTAGCCTTACACTCCTAAATTAGGGACGGCTAGAATAGATAGTCCTCGCGCAGCTTTGCGCGAAATTCACAGTAAACCAAATCAAAGGTCAAAACATTCACATTCACTAAACAAACGGAGAAAACCTATGGTTTATAAGTGTACCGTTACGACTGAGGGTAATGAAATACGGATCTCACTCGGAACTTCTATCAGATGAAGAAAATGTAGCTGTAAAGGATATTATATGTTTTAAACAAAGGAAATCCAGTATCCTTCATCATACTCTTTCCTGGTTTTTATTTTATGGCCAGCTTCGCTCCTGGCCATGGTTTTGTGAAAGTACGCAAGCAATTCCAACTGTCTCATTGCCACTGAAGGCTTGCTGCTAACAAGCTTCTTTCTCTAAAAGATATCAGTACTATTTTATTTTAGTTATTACAGGAAGTCACACTTTATAACAAAATGAAATAAAAAAAAAGCTATTTTCTTTCCGAGCGAACCTGACAATAGTGACAAACTGTTTTATATATATATATATATTGTAACTCATTTCCTTAAATGCTAATTAGCAGTAAACAGAATAAATATTTTGCAAAGTTTCCTCGTTAATTGAGAATTAACTTTCTGTTTTAACATTTACTATAAACTTTAATTTCTTTCATTCTTATATTATTTTTAGCTCATTGTGGAATCGATTCATATTTTAATAAGGTGAGAAACTGGTGCTTCAATCATAACTTGGTGAGAACATATAATATAAAACCGAGAGAATTTATGAAAACGCATATTTCGTTAACCTGAAGTACATTTGTAGGTTGAATGAAGCTCAGGAAAATGCAGAAGTAAGAGTTAATAATACAGTTACTACATTCGTTATTTCAGTTGCAACTAATAGTATAACATCACACAGAGTTGGGAGAAAAGACGCGAACTTCACTACAATTGTAACATTAGGCAGGAAGACGCTTTGAGAGAAAAAAAAATCCAATGGCGAAGAAAAATTAATAATGACCAATTCAAGATTGTTTTGAAGAACGTAATGTTTATGTAAATTAAAATTTGTCTCTGTTTATTAGAAATCTGTTTCATAAGGTAAACCAAATGATAAAAAGGGGTTAAAATATAAATTATTATCAGTTAAGAATGGTACAATCAATTTAAAGTAGGAGTAATCAATGAAAAATACAATTGTAAGAAGTGAAAATAATATTGTATTATATGATGATCAATAACCTAAGCAGCTTTGATGAAAATAAAGCTCCCCGCTAGTGCAGCGGTAAGTCTAAGGATT
Organism: Tachypleus tridentatus; assembly: GCF_004210375.1. Lineage (NCBI taxonomy): Eukaryota > Metazoa > Arthropoda > Merostomata > Xiphosura > Limulidae > Tachypleus > Tachypleus tridentatus. Next base: position 98,282,478 of record NC_134826.1, read on the forward strand.
TACAACGCTAAAATCAGGAGTTCGATTCCCCTCCGTGGGCTCAGAAGATAGCTTAATGTAGCTTTGCTATAAGAAAACACACACACTATTGATCAAACTAAAATAGATCTTGATAGAATGAGTGATATTGGTTAAATTACATATAAGATAGATAACTTATGGAGTTGTGAATATAATATGATGATTATCTCACGAATTGTTTTCATCTACAATGTTTATTAATAAAGGGCGCAGGGCCCATCCAACTGATGGGAAAAGTGCTACCTTCCACACCTTAATTTCAGGGTATAACTTAAACTCACATTTAATAACTAACTGAAATTAAATAAATTTTGTAAACTTAATCTTGACCAAAAAAGAGGCAGAACAGTGCAGTCGAGGCAGTAAAACTTGAGTAAATTATTTCGCGAGCCAATCAAATTAAGATCAGTTATGAAATGAATTCCTGACGTATTCATAAAATTATTGGTTTGTGTGTAGTAAAGCCCAAAGAGCTGTCTATACTCTGCCCATCACGGGTATAAGAAAACCGGGTTTTAGCGTTGTAAATTCGCAGATCTAATGCTGTCCTACTATTGATAAAACAACTTCCATTATGTAAAAAAACTAGTGCGTTTTGACAACAAAATTCATTTCGAGGCAGGCTTATATATAGGTTATATTTAAATAGGTTTTATTACATAGAAACAAATCCTGAAATATTCTGTTTATTTGTAATTAAGCACATAGATATACATAATTGGCTCTCTATGCTATTCCCACCACTTTTATTGAGACCCAGTTTCCAGTATTAAGAGTGTGAAGACCCCTGTGTTCTTTGGAGCAATCGTGACACAGTAGGTGACAATTGATATTGTTGAAATTGAAGAAACAATAAGTAATTTTCTGGTTTTTCAATATATTATATACCTTCCCATTATATGAAGTGTTTTTAGTTAAGAATTTCGCGCAAAGCTACACGAGGGCTATTTGCACTAACCATCTCTAAAATAGAAGTGAACGACTAGAGGCAAGACAGCTAGTTATCATCACCCATTGCCAACTCTTGGGTTACTCTTTTACCAAAGAGTAGTAGAACTGACCTTTATATAATAACGTACTTACGGATAAAAAGGCGAGCATTTTGATGAGACAGAGATTCAAACCCGCGATTCATAGATTGCGAGTCGAGTACCCTAAATACCTGGCCATACCAGGCTTGTCAAACAAATTACAACATACGTTTGGTATAAGTATTGAATATGAAAAAATTACCGTTTCTACAAAATAGGTCAAAAGTATACTGATATAACAAAAACGTTAACGAATTACAAAATGAGTAATTACAAACCAATAGCTATGTTGAATGTATTTTTTAATAGTTTAGATAAATTAATTTATGATAAAATATGTGACTTTATGAGAAATACAGTCTATTATTTGAACATCAGGTCGACCTTCACAAAGATATAATCACCCAATATGCTTTCGAGAAGTATACGAATACATTATAAAAATACAAGCAAAAGTTAACCTAAAATAGGTTCCTGCACCCATCGACAAAAAAATATTTAAATCTGTCAATTACAATTATTTCGCAGACTTTAAAAATATTAATCGTGTTACACTGTCGGTTTCACTCTTACCCAACATTCTAAGCTACTCAGACAACCCATCGTGAGAAGTAGCAGTTGAGCGCTGTAGTCACGCTAAGAGGCGCTTTACAGTAACATACGGTAATCTTAACTTTTTTCTGAAAGCTAAGAAAATATAGGTCAGATTTCATTTGCTTATGATGTATTAATTATATGCATTATTATAATAATAATGGTTTAAAATTATCAGAAGAAACAGTTAATCTACCACTTGATTAGTTAAACGTTTGGCTTACTGACAATGGCTGATGTGTGAATCTTGATAAGATTAATTTAATTATACCTTAAAATTTATATACAGTCTTGGTCAAATATTTGCATATCTTGCACCAAATAATATCATTATTGTTAAGTTAGAATACAAATATACTTCGCTCTGTCAAAATGAGAAATGCATGTCATATTAAACATCTATGTATGTAATTTGTTTCATGAGACATGTTCTATGTGTGTCATGAATGATTTATTAGAACAGGAAACAATTTTATCAGACATTTGTATAAATCTGTATATTTCAGCATTTCTTATCCCAATAAAACCTTATTAAACACATATGATGACAACATACAGTTTCAAATTTTTGATTATATAATAGCGTCCGCAATTTTATATAAATTAATATATATTTTAAACATTCAGTACTTGGTTTGTTTTCCGTGTACTCTAATAACCTTTGCAAGACGACGTAGAATGCTGTTGATGTGGTTATTGATTTCATTCCAGGTTGTCACTAAAAGACATTGCAACGCAACTACAATAGCCGGTTGAGGGTCGTGGTTAGCATTTTCTCCGGCTCAGTTCTGCTCAACAGCTCTTAATGGGATTGCAATCTGGACACTTTATTGGTCAAGATGATCTTGTAAACGTCTTCCTGGTCGAGATAATCGTGTAAAATATGTGCACTGTGATCAGTGACTTTTCATTCTAGAACTCAAAGTTATTGCCAAACCTTGTCCTAGCATATGAAAAAAAACAACATCGTTCCATGTGATGTCTATAGGAGGTGCCATTGATGCTTCCATGGAGGATGTTAAAAGCAGTTTTTCCAACGTGAAAAATGGCTGCACTAACATTTTCTGCGTCACCTCCTGTGTGTTTATTGTGAGAAAAACAGTCTTCCATTATCTATTCTTCAGGAAAACGACGAATCCTACCATCAGCTTTAACAAGACGGAAACAAGACTCATTCGAAAAGACGACCCGTCGTCAGTTTCTTAACTGTAAGTTGGTATCCTGTCTTGCCCAAGAAATACGGCGACAGTGGTGAATTCTGGTTAATATTGGTTTGCGTACACCCCTTGTTGCAAACTAACTTTGTTTAGTCACTCTTCTCTTCATAGTTTTTATTCTGGATACCTTGGAATGAATGTGTCCATGACACTTCTATCATAAGGTGTTGCAAGACTTCTTTCGACCTCGACATATTAACCTGATCATCGGCCAGTACTTTTTTTTCGGCGTCTACTGGTAGACATTTTTGAAACAATGTTTTATGTAACACAATAATATTTTAGGATTCTGGATACATTACACTGAGGGTAAGCTAATGTTCTGGCAACGTCTGTGTCCAGACACTCGAACAATTTGACGCCCTTTAACTTCTGGCACGTGACGAGACATCTTTAAACCAAGTATAGGTTTATAACAAAAGCACAATCTTTTGTACATAAGAGGTGAAGAGGTGTGTATGTATATTTTGACTAAAAAATGCCTCGAACAACTTACACAGACCAGAATAACAATTCGCACGTGTTTGTCCGATTGTACACTACTCTCTTTGTCACTACTCGGGAATTTGCTCGATAACTACTCGAAGTATGTATATATATCTGCAGTACAGAACTGTGTGCAAGCATTTTGGCGAAAAATGTACCAGGTGTTTTAAATCTATGTGTAAATGTCAAACCACAAATAACTTATTTTGTACAAATTTAAATAGTACTATTGATAATCGAAAGTGTTTGGATAAATTATACATTTTTAAATCAAAAACTGAGAGTTCAAGTATCAGTTATACTTTTTAAAACTTGTTATGTAGGATATACACATTTTATAAGCAATTTGTTTTGTTTTTAATGTGTCTTTTTTCACATTCTTGATTATTTATTGACGTACAGTTACGACAGAAAGTGTTCGTTCCCCTGCGTCATGAGTAGTTTTTTCCTTATAACTTAAAAAATATCACGATTAGGATAATGAAATTAAAGTATATTATAAATATTATACTAACACACATCTACATCAATATTTATGTAAATTGAACGACAACTAAACTGTTTATAAACAAATAACCAAACATAGGAGGGGCAGAAAGTGTTCGTGCGTCTACTTTAATGGTCAGTTGTGTAGCCAAACGTTTTCAATTGGGTTGAGATCGGGTGACTACGATGGCCACTCCAGAACGTTTATATGGTTCCTCTGCAACCAGGATTGCATATATTTCGATGTGTGCTTAGGGTCATTGTCGTGCTGGAAGATTTAATGACGCCCAAGCCGCAAGTTCCGAGCATCATTCTTGATATAAGTGCCTAATATATCAACGTACTCTTCTTTTTTCATGACTCCGTTGACGCGGTGAAGGCTGCCTACACCAGAAGAGCTGAAGGAACACCATAGCATGATTGCGCCACCTCCGTGTTTAACTGTAGGGACGGTGTTCTTTGGAAGATTTCGTTCCCCCTTCTTACGGAAAATATTGCGAATATCATTGTGGCCGAAAAGCTCGATTTTAGTCTCGTCTGACCAAAGAATACTCTTCCAATAGGTAAAGGGTTTATCTACATGCTTTCTTGCATATCTCAATCGTTTTCCAAATGAACAGGCTTTAAATATGGAGTTCTACGAGGACGGCATGCTTTGAACCCAGAAGAGCGTAACATGTTCGTAACTGTAGAGGTGCTTACTTCGACCCCAGTTTCCCTTATTAGTTTCTTGGTAGGTAGGGCGTCTGGAACGAAGGAGGTTAGCAGTTGGTCCTGTAAGCTTAAACTTGGCAATTATGCTTTGAACAGTAGATTTCGGCACATTACGTTGTGTAGCGATACCGGAAAGAGACACACGAGACTTGTATTTTACAATAATTCGTATTTAAAAAACCGAACAGTTGTTTCCTGTTCACCATGATGACCAAGCAAATAATGACGGAGATGGCACTAAATTGCCGGAAGTACATTTTTGCTGGCTAAATTCCAATAATTATGAACCCAGTGTCTAGTTCTGGAATGGTATAATGTAGTTTATTCGCCAAACTAAACAAAAGTTTTACGAAAATATCAGTTTTTTTCAGACGTTCTGAAATGTACGAACACTTTCTGCTCCTTCTATTTTTGGTGATTTGTTTATAAAAAGTTTATTTGCAGTTCAATTTACATAAAAAGTTATGTAGATGTGTGTTAGTATATTTTTTATAATACATTATACTTCTATTAGCCTACTCGTGATATTTTTAAGTTATGAGCAAAAAACCTCTCGGGACGCAGGGGTACAACACTTTCGTAACTGTAGGTTTTTCATTCGTACTTTGTTGCAAATGAAGAAAAGTTTGATAATTCTTTATTCAGGTTATATAAAAACTTTTGTAGTCGCTTATTTTAGAAATATAAATTTAAGAAATTATGTTGGTGCGTATTGCAATAATATGAAAAGCTGGTAAGAATACATAAAGTAAGATGCTAAGGAGTTGATATAAATTAATAACACTATGTAACAAAATTTTTACTTTTTTTGTTACAGAGCAGAAAGTGTTATTTCCCAATTGCTTATGCCTAAAGTTAATGGAAAAAACTTATTTTTCTCTTCAAATTTTGCTTTTGTAACCTGGATAATGAAATTTTCAAATTTACCCATTTTACAGAACATTTCAGATGGATTCAGTGCTAAGTATCTGATAGAGAATTTTCTCGAACTTTCTAGAGTGTTGTAGAACTTATGAGAATTTTCAAGAACCTTTAAGAATTTTCTAGAACTTTCCATAGTAATATATATACAGAGGCTCACCACTCACCACTTCAGTTTAGTTCTAGTTGCCTAAGAGAGCACATAGATCTATCTGATTTTATCAGAGATCGCATCAAGAAGGTGCAAGCATTCTGCTATGTATGTAGCCAATTTATCAAGACAAGAACAAAAAAGTATTCTGTGATAGCATCTGCTAAAATATGTGAAGTTTATAAGGCATATTTCGACATGCCTGATGGGGAACAAGACAAACCCTGGGCACCTCATTTTATCTGCGAGCACTACAAAAGAATTCTAGAAGGTAAGACAGACAATTTTTTCTTGCTTGAATAGTAAGATATTATATTATACAAACTTTGGAACTTTTAAAATTTAAATATCTTTTAATTTATTTTTAATTTCCAATAGTAGAGAAAAATATCACATGAACCTCTTACACATTAGTTGTGGATGAAATAAATTTATTCTTCATAATAATAATTTTATTTTGTTCTTGTGCAGGATGATACAGAGGGGAAAAGAAAGCCATGAAGTTTGCTATTCTAAGAATTTGGCGCTAACCCACTAACCACTCAAGCAATTGCTACTTCTGCATGATGGACCCTTCCAAACGTCGGGCTGGCAAGAATACATCTGCTATCATGTACTCGGACCTTCCATCACCCATCGCTCCAGTGACACACTGCCCTGAGCTCCCTGTACTCACTCTGCCAGAGAGAAATAAACCATCCTCAGAAGAGAGCAGCAAATTAGACGAGGATGCAGACGTTGAAGATCCATATTACAATTTCAGAGGTACAGCTGGTAAGGGAAACCCATACTACCCCAACCAAAGAGACTTCAATGACTTGATTAGAGATTTTGATCTAACAAAGTCGAATGCCGAGCTTTTGACATATAGGATCAAGGAGTGGGATTTGTTAGATGAAAGTGTGCAAGTCACAGGAAGAGTCACCGACATTTTTCAAGCTTCTTCACTCGTCAAATGGGCTCTGCTTCTGTCACAATGTATCCGGTCTGTGCGAGGCAATTGAAAGTGCCTGTAACCCGAACGAATGGCGCCTCTTCATTGATGGCTCATCCGGAAGAATCAAAGCTGTGCTACTCCCCAACGGAATAAGTATCCGTCTCTTCCCCTGGCTCATACAATGCACCTCAAAGAGCAAGGCGAGCGCTTCCGCCAAGATATACTGGACTTTGAACGTTGCTATCAAGGAGTGTATAACGATAACATGATGGGAGACTATCTTTGGGGGCTGATACGTGAAAGTGATTTACATAACAGTCGCAAATCTCGAAAAAATACTCACTTCTAAACATTGCTGTTCATTTTTGTATAACGTTACTATAAATACATATAAATCTTGATTCATATGTTGTTTTATTCAGACTTTATGTAAATGAAAATGTACAAATTTGTTCGTTTTTACATATAAAATAGGTTAATTTCTAAATTTAATTATCCAGGTCACAAAAGCAAAGTTTGAAGCAAATAATGGCAATTTTTTGTACTTTTACATCATAAGCAATTAAGAAATAACACATACTATTCAGGAACAAAATTTGTGTTACATAGTGTAATCTGTGGACTAATGTGTTCAGGAATTACGTGGGTACATGTTGCAGTAATCTAAATAATGGTTAAGCTTGTGTAGTTTAGTAATTAAAAGAGTTGATATGATTACATAATGTACTACCACAAGAAATTTATGCGAATTCATATCATGGTGCTTTGAGGAGTTGATCTTGCTAATGTGACGAGTTGTGGAATCATAACCTGGTAATCGCAGAAGAAGTTAACATAGTAATCGAAGGAATTGATGTAGGGCAGTAATATTGCAATCGATGTATCTAAGCGTTGATGTAAAATTAGAAATCTTGCTTTGGGTCAAGACACGGTGACAGAGACGATAGTTGGCTCGCGTGATTTCATCTGTTTATTAACAAAGCTTTGCAAATAGTGACAACATAAAACATTATTATAATAGATCGCATACTGTATGAAAAGTAAGTTGAAAACCATAAAAAGTATTGCTTACATATTTCATCAAGAACATTGGATGATGAATTTGATAAATTATCATTCATATAAATTCCGAGAAAAGAAAAATCAGTAGATGTACGAAGTAATAAAGAAGTGACGATTATTCGTTTATGGTTCTTAGAAAGTTCAGTTTTGCACATCAAGTGATATAAATGACTGATGCAGTCTCATATTCAAGCAAAATAAACAGTTGATGTATATGTATGTTAATTTAATATAAGACGTTTATGTAATACATGTTGAAATGATATGAAGAATTGGTAAGGATACATAAAGTAACAATCTAAAGAATTGATGTCGACTCATAATAACATAACATAATGATTAGGAACAACACGAGATCTATTGGTCTGATCTTCTAAAATAAACTAAAACTACCAAACAAACACATTAAAAGACATAAATAAAATAAAAATCTTAAAGTCCTTATTATTTATTTAGTAATTAAGCTTTCTATTAAACTCATTTAAATTTGCTGCTTCCATAACATCTGAAGATTACTCATTTCAGAAGTCAATCACCCAGTTAAAAAATAAAACTGTTTTAGCTGAAAATGATTCCTACTCTGCCTAAATTTATATTTGGGTCTCCTAGTCTTACTATTTTCACTGCTAAGTATGGTGTTTGTGTGTTTTTCTTACAGCAAAGCCACATCGGGCTATCTGCTCAGCCCACCGAGGGAAATTGAGCCCCTGATTTTAGCGTTGTAAATCCGGAGACATACCGCTGTACTAGCGGGGGGCGCTAAGTGTGGAAAAATATGATGCCCCAACACTATAAATTCCCTTTACAATCTTAAACATGTCAATCATAGTCCCCTAACTCTTGTTTTTTCAAGAGAAAACAATATGAGAGATTTCATCCTCTTCTAGTATGAAAACTCCGCCACCCAAGGCAGCATTCTAGTAACTATTATTTGAACCATTTCCAACAATTCAATGTTTTCAAAGTAAGGATCCCAAGACTAAACACCATATTATTCAAATATAGTCTACCCAGTGACATATATAATGAAATTATAACCTCTGTAGCTCTTTTTTTTTCAATATTACTGTAGATATAATCTAAAATCCCATTTATCCTGTAACTAGTAACAGCACATTGCTTGGATGGCTTAAGAGACTGATCAACTATTGTACTAAGATTCCTTTTTGCATGACATTGTTAATGTTATTTCCAACAAAATTAAACTTATAATATAAATAATAACAACCCACTTAGATCATCTTGCATTTATTATAATTAAAACCCATTTACCATATATTTGCCTAATTTGCTGAATGATTTAATTACTTTTGTAAATCAGCAGCATACTCTTTACAAATAGTAGCACACAAGACCTTAATATCATCAACACATTATATTATTGACCATTCTTCCATCTATGCCATTGATGTAAATAAAAAGAACAAGAGTCTTAAGACTGTGTCCTGAAGTACATTACTTGTGACATTAATTTGTGTACAAATATCTTAAAAAGTTACATAGGCACATACTGCACACCTAAACTTGTCATGTCTGTTTCTGGATCGGGTCGAATAATATATGAAGAGAAAGCATTGATGATCCAGTATGTAGATTAGAGCTTTTCAATATGTAGAATATTATCTTTCAGCATAAGACTAGTGCCTTTCCAAACATAGGTTTGGTTTGGTTTGTTTTGAATTTTGCGCAAAGCTATGCGAGGGCTATCTGCGCTAGCCGTTCCTAATTTATCAGTGTAAGACTAGAGGGAAGGCAGCTAGTAATCACCAGCCACCACCAGCTCTTAGACTACTCTTTCAACTAATAGTATGATTGACCGTCACATTATAACGCTCCCACGGCTGAAAGGGGCTAGCCTTTGATCGTGCATTTAACAATCTATCTGTCTATATAAAAACGGCATTATATGTTTGTCTGTCCACTAACTCTTCCAACACTATATGACCAATCACCACAAACCTGACATGGTGACTCCTACGATCTCTAGGATTAACATGATGAGGCAAATTTCCCACCGGATTTCCTAGCAAAAAGTAATTTTTGGCTTACAATCCAATTGGTGTCTTTGTGTCACTCTCCTTTGGGTAATACTCAACCCTATACATCGTCTCTCAGCAAGAAAACGATCATTATATTGTTGTTAGGCTAATATCATGATATCAATACGTATTGTACATGTTAATTTATAGTTTATTTTTATTTTCTCTGTTTTTAACAATTTGTGATATAAAAACAAATTGTTTAATTCAGAAACTTCTTCTTAAGTTAGTGCTGGAAAGTTTCCAACCAATGAATCATATAACCACATTATTATTCTAGACAAATGTGGTAACTTCGTTAAGGTTACAGAAGAGCTAAAGGGAAAGCTTTATTAATGACTGTGTAAAAGATTAGTTCTTTTACCTCGAAATGATACTGGTCTTCACATAAATGATCAATTATTGCTATAGGAATTCACCTACAGCTCAACTGTCAGTGTTACAGTTGACGCTGTTAATTACCCAACTGAATTTCTAAATTCTCTTGAATGACCAGAGATGTCAGGCCACATTCTGAAACTAAAGGAATGCTCAACGCTAATGTTCTCGAGAAATCTTGATGCTTCAAAATTATTTAATGTTACAAGTTCAGTTGATAAAACTTTACTGTTTCCTGTTATTGAACCACATGGTCATGTCAAAGGTGAATTATCTTCATTTCAAGAATTCCTTTGCTACGAAGTGATTACCTCTTTGAATTTAGATGGCTCCAAATTCCAATCATAATTTGTTTTGCAATGACAATTAATAAGACATAAGGCTAATGTTTAGATTTTGCTGGTTTATTCCTAAAGCAGCCTTGCTTTTCACATGGTCAACTCTACGTAAGATGTTCATCTCATCAAAACTTGTTTATTTGGTCAGAAGAAGAAATAAAAACCAATGAGGTTTATTAAGAACCTTTAATTTAGATTTTGTAATTTTTGTTTTGAAAATCAAAGATTTAAATAAAAATTGAAATGTTAAGGAAATTGAATATTTTAAATAAATTTTCTTAAAAGTAATTTTATTGTATTTCAGATAAGTTGGACACCTGTTTAGGAAGGGGTGATTCAGTTATTATCGTATATATATCACGAGCTGTGGTGTATGTCCAAACATTCGTTTATCCCCTCTTTGTAAACCTGAGCACACGGGCAAAGCTCAACTTTCACTTTTGAGACGACTGGAGAACAGAAATGAATAATGTTGATGACAGGTTTTATTTTGCGAGTAGGATATTGTACACTACATTTTAGGAATTAAGCACACTAGCATTCACGTATCAAAGTGTGACGTAACATGAAGAATAAATGTGTAGATATACCATATGTTATTGCTGAGCGGGCTCTGAGCATGACAGAAATGCTCAACAATTACTGTTTTTTTGCGGTGGGCAGTATATACGTAAGTAGCTCAGAAATATGGCTCTTAGTGAAACCAAAAGAGCAACAGAATTAACATTTTTAATATCCATGAAGTAATTTAAATTGATAGATTAACTTAAACTTTTCTCTTTACTGGGGACGGGTAGTTTTGCTTGTAATTTATAAATTTGGTTATTTGTCTACAGTTTAGTTAACCTGACTGGTGCAGTTAACAAAATAGTTTATCAGTATGTTTTTGTCTGCAGTTTAATTAACTTAAATGTCTCAGTTAACAATATGTATAGTTAAATACTTTAACTTTAGACTTCATTTCACTAAGTTTATAAAACTAAGCATTTAATTTTGAGTTTTCTTTATTAACTAAATTTTAATTACCCTGAGTACTGTAATGAAGTGGAGGTCAACTAATTTCGTTACGGGTTAACTTTAATTATTTTGACCGTTTCAGTTAAAATTTTAGTTTAACTAATCTGATCCGATCATTTAACTACAGTTTGATTAATTTGAGTTTACTTTATTTTTGTGTTGCATCTACTTACAGCTAATTTTATTTGAGTGTTACAGTTACCTAAAGCTTACTTTATTTTTGTGTTACAGTTACTTAAAGCTAATTTTATTTGAGTGTTACAGTTACCTAAAGCTTACTTTATTTGTGTGTCGTAGTTAACTAGAAAATGCATAATTTGATTATTGCAGTTAGTTACAGTTTACTTAATTTTGAGGGTTGCAATCAACTATAGTTTACTTTATTTGAATGTTGCAGTTAGCTAGAGATTACGTAGTTCGAGCGTTTCAATCAGTTAGCAATAAGCAAATTATAGAACTACAGTCAACTAGAGTTCAATTGCTTTGAGTGTATTATAGTTTCAGTTGAGTGGTACAATTAACTAGAGTTTATAAATAACTTGAGCATTTCAGTTAGCTAGAATTTAATAAGAGTCAGTTAATTAAATATTAATTAATTAATATTTCATTTAACTAGTGATTAATTGCTTAGTTTTTCAGTTAATTAGTTTAATTACTTTTAGTATGGGTTACAATGAATTTGAGTTTAATTAAAATGAGTATTTTATCTACAAAATTTATTAAATTATCAATTCATGATATTGTAAAAATAATTCGCCATTTCTTAGTTTAGTTTTACTTATATTCATCCGCCCTAAAACAGTGGTTATAAACATGTACACTTTCTAATATAACGAAATAGGTAGAAAAAACCTTTTGCTGAGCACCCAAAGCCAAAACAGCTTACAGCAAAATCTACCCTTTCGTCTTCTGTAAACTAAAAAAAAATATTTCTAAGTAACACCAGCTTCATACGCTTGTTAGACCTTGCCTCGAGAAATACTCATCTAACACAAACCATTCAATGAAGGAGAAAGAAGTTCATAGACACACACACACAGTTCACGAACCGTCTGTGCAGCAAGACTGTATAACTGAAAAAAATAATAGTGAACGGATTACAGATTTTGAAGTAAATGTCGAATTATTATTGTTATTTAAACCCGCATTTTTCGTGCTCGTTATTAACTGTTATAAATCTTCTTAAGTTTTTCCATAGTTAGTTAAAATGCTATAGGAATTGCGAAAAAAAAAAAAAAACCTTAGGGATCGTTCTTACTAAAGAAAGACCAAAGGTTTTAAAAAGGTTATATTTTTATCACGGCAGTTCTTAACATTCACTTCATGGGGGTTTGTGTGTGTGTTTTCATATAGCAAAGCCACATCGGGCTATCTGCTGAGTCCACCGAACGGAATCGAACACCTGAGTTTAGTATCGTAAATCCGTAGATTTACCGCTGTACCATTGGGAGACTCATGGGGGCTCTTACTGTATATATACATTTGCTTTTGTCATTACTCAATATTGTTTCAGTAATTTTTTTATAATTAAATTTTCTTATAATGTCCATTATTTTCAAGCATGTAAGCAACTGTTCAACCACGGTCTTAAGTTCAAAATATGCCCATAAAACATCTTGTAAGATTTCCTGTCCTCAACAGAGGAGTTTTAACACTCACTACATACTATTTTTTAATTACGAAAAACGAATTTCCAGTCTGACAGATACTCAATGTGGCTCAGTGGTAAGCGTAATGGCTTAATAAGCGTATAACATTAAAAATCTGGTTTCAATATCATCGAGTAGCAGAGCATAGATGACTCGTTGAGTAACTTTGAGCTTAACAACAAACACACTTGAACGGGTACAATACGCACACTGAGATAAACTGATAGAGACTACCAGGGCTCAGGTATAAATGTTCCTGATTTTGAACAACTGAACAGTCAACCAACCAGCGGCACCCCCGAACTAGGGCTTTGTCTTTGGACCAAATAACAAGATTGGATAGTATTTCCATAAAGCAACCACGGCTCATATTAGAAAAATTTTCGTGGCTAAAACTCTGGATTCTTCAATATGCAGGAAATCATTAGACCACGCACGGGTTTATAAATCAATAATATAAATTTGGAGAATACATGATGTGCTAAAATTACGTATTATAATAATCTAATATGGCAAAAGGCAAAAGACTTACGAAATATCTACTATAATATGTTCATTATATAGTCACCAATACATTACTACAAGTCGAAAATATAGTTGCCACTCATTAACTCCGGAGTTAATTCAACATGGATACTTTGCCCAAACTGGCTGTCAAAAGAAATCCTGTCAGGCATTTTTGCAAGTCTGTTAAAAAAGAATATATTGAAAATATTTAAAACTACACATAGGAAGACAAAACTGGATTTGCAGATCGAAACATAAAATGTAATTTATATTTTATATTTTGTGTTTTGTTGTCTTTTATTTACCACAGTGAATTTAAATTATATAGATTTTGAAGAATTGTACAATTTATGCTACTAATTTATTATTTCTAAATTATTCGGAAGACAAATATTGTTTAACATACAAAAAATAAATACGAAGCTCAATATATCATTGGATTCACCATTTGTCACTGAGTTATACCGGTTTCGGAGAATTCCATCAGTACCTCGGGACAAAGACAAATCGAAACAAGAAAGAATCTCAATAGTCAAAACATTTGAAATTCTTTTAGGTAAGATTGGAGTTATATAAGCTATGAGACCTTTTCCACTTATTATTCCCTATGTTTATGCGCAATACTAAACATAGTGTGCACGTATATCTGATTCGATTTTATTATTTATCAAGTTCTCCATCAGTCTACTCTCAAATTGAATCACTTAATAATTTTTGCCCGCGCTAGTACAGCGGTATGTCTCCGGATTTACAATGCCAAAATCAGGGGTTCGATTCCCATCAGTGGGCTCAGCAGATAGCCGTATGTGGCTTTGCTGTAAGAAAACACACACACGCTCAAATTGAAATTATTTTAGAAAGGATTGGAGTAAGTTAATCTATGAGATCTCTTGAGTTACAAATTGTAATTCGATCTCAAATCGGCCAAGAGATGACGGAGCTACGAGCTAAAAGTTTGCACTTGAAGATTCTCCCAAAAATACCTTAAGGGCGTTCTATGAGCCTCTATGCTGCAGCTATAAAGAACAAGACTAGGCTTCTTGCAGCGGTGAACTGCATATTAATTGCACAATATTTTTAATCGTATTTAATCAACACATTGAACCTATATCTAAATAGTATTTTAAGTACAGGTAGCGCATTTGATACTTATTCATCTTGTTTGTAATTATCGCATTTTACGACTTGAAAGACGCTACATAGTGGAAAACACACCTTACTTTTGGAAAGACAGTTCTATGAAAATAATATTTTGAGTCAGCAACTAATACCTTGATGTAGCCTTGACTTTTCTTCAATCTACTGAGTAAATACAGTTTAATACTTCATATTATTCAAAGTATATCGACAATATTAGATAAAGTAACTGTTTTGTAGACTTGAAAATACTCGCAATTGGTAAGTAATGAGATTGCGATCTGTATGAGGGCCGTTTTAAATAGATTCTAAGCTAACCTCTTGCCTTAACCCATCATTTTTGTCTTGGAAGTCGCTTGAGGACTTTTCAAGGTATTTTTAAAGAAATAAGTGCGTCTTACAAGGCGTAAAATATGGTAATCACAAAGGTACACAATGAGCTATTTGTGCTGTTTCATCGCGCGTATCGAAAAATGTTTTCTAGCGCTATAAAATAGATTTTTCACTGTGCTATTGAGAGGTTAATACTTTATTATTCTGAATTATTCAACATGTCGGGCCATACTAAAAATGAAAAACGATAGAAAAAAAAGGCAGTACTCAAGCTGCTTGTTATTTGTTAAGCACACAACTACACAATGGGCTGGCTATCTGTGCTTTGTCCATCACGAGTATCAAACATTGGCTTCTAGCGTTATAAATTCACAGACATGTTGCTGTGCTACAGAGGGCGGCCCGGCATGGCCAGGAGGTTAAGGCACTCGACTCATAATCCGAGGGTTGTGGGTTCGAATCCCTGTCACACCAAACATGCTAGTTCTTTCAGCCGTTGGGGCGTTATAAAGTGACGATCAATCCCACTATTAGTTGGTAAAAGAGTAGCCCAAGAGATGGCGGTGGGTGGCGATGACTAACTGCCTTCCCTTTACTCTTACACTGCTAAATTAGGGACGGAAGTAATGAGATGGCTAGCGCAGATATCCCTTTGTAGCTTTGCGCGAAATTCACAACAAACCAAACCAACCACCGAGAGCCAGTATTTAAGAATGTGTTTTTACTATCATCTGCCATTCAGAAGCAATTAGAGCGGAAATAAACAGCAAGAAAAATATACACGCGAGGAATATGAGATGAACATGAAAAGAGAGATGTAGCTTTTAGGTAAACACAACAGGAAGCAAGAGAAAACCAGCCAGACAAGAAAACACAATAAAGTATTTAGTTCCCATGAATGACAATACATATGACAAGAAGAAAAACAATGCACGAAAAGCGCGATCTATTTTAACTCTCTTTGTGGTGCTTTTTCCCAGCCCGCTATAAGAAACATAAGAAAGAGACAGCCTAACAACAAATTGTGAACTAGACAATATTTTAAAGACAACTGGTTATTTCTTATGGAAATATATTACGCTAAGAAGCTAATTTAAGTTATTTATAAAATAACTCTGACAGTCATAAATAAGACAGATTTTTAAATATGAGAGAAGATATATATATATTGATATAAGTTAAGTGTTTTAACCTTAACAACCCTTATGCATACATGGGATAAACAGCTAGATCAATAACGACTAACATTCATATATACAATTCCAATTTTAACCTGCTGAACAGGTTCTTTAGTAAAAGAATAGACCAAGAGTTGACAGTGGGTGGTGATGACTAGCTGTCGTTCCTCTTGTCTTATACTGCTAAATAAAGAACGGCTAGTACATATAGCTTTGAGAGAAATTTAAAACAAACAGAAAAGAACACTTTGCTGCTGCTGGTGATATTCTTTTAAGTCTCAAATCATTTTTCATTAATCATTTCCAAGCAATCTCGAGAGGCAAACAAAAATAAAGGTAAAATTCAATTTTGTAGATTCGACGGTAAGCTTTTAATCACTCACGTGGAAATTTAAAGCAATCTAGCAAATGTTCCGTAAAATATGTGTGAACAACCAACAAAAAGTAAGATAATTTTCTTATTGTTTACTTATCTCTTGAACAGATAATTTATATATCTTTTGCTTGTTTATTTTCTGATATTCGCTCAAAGTTACACAAGAGTTATTTGTTTATAGCCGTCAGTAATTGTAAATTAATAAACAAGAAGAAAGGCAATAAACCAACAGCGTTTGTCGCCAAATTTTTAGATACTGTTATTTCATGGAATGTTTATATTTGACGGTATATTATGATCACCTACGATCCCAAAAGTTCGCTACGCATTTTTATGGCAATGGAAAGCATACAGTGAATTTTTGGACGTTAATTACTAGGCTATGCTAGGTCCTTTTCAAATTACCCAATGTACATTCTTTCAGTTAAAGAAATAATTACGTAATTTTTTGATGCGACTAAGTATTTCTATCATTTTATCAGATTTAAATGAATGATAGCATTGGGTGAAGATGGAGATATCTTTTATATATGTAAAAACGGCTCGTTTGGGTTGAGAAAATATTTTACGTAGAGGCGCGAACAACGTTTCGACCTTTTTACGTCATCGTCTACGTAAAATATTTTCTCAACCCAAACGAGCCGTTTTTACATAAATATTTCTCTATATATCACAGTAACTTTAAAAGACAACTAATAAGAAGTTTAACACACATCTTGAAGTACATTTATGATGTATAAGAAATAAACTGAGCTCATAAAAAAAGTTAACATATATATATTTCCAGGAGTATCACAGTGATATCACTGATATATTCCTGGGAAGCAAGCGTGGTTCACTGATTAACGTGCCATGTCATGGATACGCAGGTCAAACGTTTGCGTCTCGTGGCCTTAGAGCACAAAACACCAAGAGAGAGAGAGGAAAGATATTGCCTTATGACTGTGGGCCTCTGGATGCGTTATAAGGGTGAAGATCAACTGCCATCATTCAGCCAGATAAGGGTTGCTCACATTTAAAAGAAACTTTATGCAAATATACGAAAAACAAAACACAAAAAATTATTCATGCTGTAGGGCTCCAAAACAGAACAAATGGAGTTCTGTTTGCGTGTTGATGAGAACTTTGGGCAAATGCTATGGTGGAAGACTGACAGTTTTTGATCTTTCCTCTCTTTTATAGAAATGTACAGAAAAAGTTACCACCGACTAAAGCATAGAAAAATGTTACAAGACAACCATTTTAAAATGAAGATCACTGTCAAATTTTAGTCTTTTCTAGAATATTTCCATTCGAAACCGCTGGGTTGGATAGAGAATCTGAGAAAAAGGGTGTGGGTAATTGATGAAAATTGTGGATAAGGTGGCTATAATAAAAACGAAAAAATACAGGATTTTTTAATTAGTTGGACAGACATCAGTCGGTGGTAGCACTGCCTATGTAGGGACTATTCATCTAAAATGGTATTTTAAAAATCTCCTCAGTAGGTTGTTTGACCTTTACACAGTGTTTCCTTTTATAACAATATCTATGTAATGACTGAGTCACAAGTTTTGGAACGTCTGTAAATATCATAGGAAAGCGTTTAAAGTTCTTGTTATATTTTTGTTTTGCTTCTTTTTTATTACACGGTAACTCATTTATAGGTATTAGTAATAAGTAGAGGTGGTTAAAATATATCATAATTCTATTGCTTGTAGTGTAAAAAATTCATAAGTTTATAACGGTAACAGTTCACTTGACATTGAAGTAAAATCATACTGGTATTTCTTTTTGTTTGGTTTGTTTTGAATTTCGCGCAAAGCTACACGAGAGCTATCTGCGCTATCCGTCCCTAATTTAACAGTGTAAGACTAGAGGGAAGGCAGCTATTCGTCATCTCCCAGAGCCAGTTCTTGGGATATTCTTTTAACAACGAATAGTGGGATTGGCCGTTACATTATAATGCTCCTACGGCTGAAAGGGCGAGCATGTTTGACGCGACGGGGATTCGAATCCGCGAATTTTATTGTGAACAACGTTATCATTACTCCCAAGAGCTAGCATTTTTACAGAAACTTAGTGTTTCTCCAAAAAACTTAAGTACAGGGCGAAACAGGAATTACTTGTCAATAATAGCAAGTAATAAATACTAGCTGAAATATTCGTCCTCTAGACATAAGTTATGTAAATTCGTGATTATGAAATATTATACTTGAACATGAAAACTTGCTTCACTTATATGTAACTGTAAAAATCTCAAACACTCACATATAAACTATAAAACACAATATGTGAAAACACAAACTTTCAAGTATCTTCCCATAAATCCATTGAACTTCCATATCAAATTTGGTAAATATCCATCTACAGGGTACTACGTAGCGATACAAAATGTACACAAATTCCCATAATAACCATAAAATAAAAATTAAAAAGTATGTACTCTTGCACTAACTTAAAGAACCCCATACCAATTTTGATGAATATACATCCACACCCTGCGAAGTAATTACATGAGTACACAACAGACAACAAATTGTAATATTATATTTATATAGATTACAGCTGGAACGTCACTGCATTTTAGAACCTGGTTATAAATATAACTTGCCTGCTCTAGGAAATAAGGAAAGATGTGAGGAGAAAACCTTTTTAAAAAAGCAAATAAATGTAGGGATAGCTAACATCAATCTTCCAAAAAGAATTGAGACAAAATTGTGATAATGTCTTTTCGATTTCATGTAATTATAGTAAAATATATAAATCAACCCACTTCTAAATAAAATTATGGTAATTTAAGAACTGATGGAAGTATATTGAAATTCTCTAATTAACAAAAACAACAGCAAATAAGCTATTAACTTTTTTTCGTCTTTCAAGAAAATATCTTTAATTTTTTTCTTCAATTTCGTTGAATATTTTGGTAACACGTATAAAGGAAAACGTAGCAGTTCAAAAAGAGGTTTTATTTTTTATGTGTAAAAAACAAACAACGATATACAAAAGGAGAGTACTTTATATCAAAACAATTAATATAACCATGCCATGTCCTTATAGTTCATATCGCTACGCCTGGTCCTGTTCTATGACAGCCGTGAACATTGTCATCACCATTACAGTGCAATTTCTAGTTTCCTTTTCGAAGGGCTCTCTTGTAAGGCTGTCATGTCCAAAATATAATATAACCATGCCATGTCCTTATAGTTCATATCGCTACGTCTGGTCCTGTTCTATGACAGCCGTGAACATTGTCATCACCATTACAGTGCAATTTCTAGTTTCCTTTTCGAAGGGCTCTCTTGTAAGGCTGTCATGTCCAAAATAACCATTCCTTCGAACATGCTATTCATAATCCGTTAAGTGTACAAAATCGACCCTGTATGGGGTAGTATGAAAACCAGTTTCTTTCTCTAGTTGCCTTACTATGCGACTGTTAAACCAAATGTATGAATGGAAACCTCATCTTGGAACCATGTTTTGTTGGCCTTTTTCTCAGCGTAAATCCCTCCTGACTATGCCCCGTACACTTGCGTGAGAGATGTGGATGGTTTTCGCCACTGACCTTTGTGTTTGTAAAACTTTTATCTGTTAAAATACGTCGAAGACACGGAGGGGGACAATGAACCACTGCTAATTTAGCTTGAAAATTGTTGTAATTCTGCTATTTCCTTCTTTTGACATGTAGTCTCTGCACAAATGTGAATTTTTTTATTTTCACAGTCTGAGTACATCTTCAAACAGGAGGCTAAACATCGAAAGCTGGAGGAAAGTTTCGATGTTTTAAATTATTATATCTAAAATAAATTCTAATAAGATTGTATCAATAGATAATGTGGAATTTCAACATATGAAGAATAATTATATTTTAATTTGTCAGGAATTCATCAGGTACTGGTATTTCATTCGTTCAAACATCTGCCACAAAAAAGTTTGCTCCCTCACTTTTGTAGTATTTCTGGTGTCGATGTTTTTCTCTTCATGACTGGAGTACAATTTGTTGCTGGACGGCCAGACATGACCGGTGGTTAGGGTACTTGACTAGTAATCTTAGAGTTACAAGCTATAATCCCCGTCTCACCCAACATACTTGTTCTTTCAGCCGTGGAAGCATAATACTGTCCCGTCGTTCCACTATTCGTTGGTAAAAGAATATCCCAAGAGTTGGCGGTGGGCTGAGTTGGCTATACGTCTTCCCTCCAATCTTTCACTGCTAAATTAAGAACAGTTAGCCTAGATAGCTCTCGTGTAGTTTTGCACGAACTTCAAAACAGGTAACCTCTTTATGAATAATTCTAGTGTTCCATCCCAGATTTGTAAACATCTTTATAATTTAAGTGTATGAACATTTTGGGGCTATTACTCACATTTCACAAAAATGATGAATGTTTGGTAGTATCACATTATCCATAATATGCAGTTTTAATATATGCCGTTCCACTACTGTCTTTAATTGGTTTTGGTTATTGTATAGCTTTCTGATTTGCATATGCAAAATGGTTTTAATATAATATAACCTACCATCTTTATACATTACACCTATCTTCTTTCAAAGAAAAGTAAAGCTATTATGTTTTACAGAAGGTCACTTGGGGCTATCTGCTTATGTGTACTGCGGGAAATAAAACTCCGGATTTCAGCGTTGTAAGTCCGTAAACTGCTGACCCACTGATATAGCTATGTTGTTTCTCTTTAAATAAATTGAAATCACTTACTGAGTAAATTTAGGAATTATAATGGTCCTAATCTATAATTTGTTTTTAAATAACAGATACCATAAAGACTCACTCTTGTAATGTAATAACTTTTAGTGATGAATGTCCAATTAAAACTAATTTGTATAAAGGAAGGATGATATGAAAGCAGTCCAGATTGGGTGGGTTGAATTCATAAAATTCTTAAGTTACTATAAGTGCTGAACTTTAGTTGAAGTTTAGTGTTGTATTGCAGAAGGTCCTTGAAATTTCTGCAATCAACTGACACAACGTACCTAGGCCCGGCATGGCCAGGTGATTAAGGCACTCGACTCGTAACTTGAAGGTCGCGGGTTCGAATCCCCGTCACACCAAACATGCTCGCCCTTTCAGCCGTGGGGGCGTTATAAAGTGCCGATCAGTCCCACTATTTGTTGGTAAAAGAGTAGCCCAAGAGCTGGCGGTGTGTGGTGATGACTAACTGCCTTTCCTCTAGTCTTACACTGCTAAATTAGGGACTGCTAGTGCAGATAGCTCTCGGGTAGCTTTGTTTGGAATTCAAAGTAAATCAAACCAACGTACCTGTACGCAATAGAATAATCTCACAACTAAAAGCAGGTTAACCAGCCTCATTTTATATCTTAGGTTTTATGTAAAATCACCACCTAGTTCAGTTTACATGTAAAGTTTGGTTTGTCAGCTAGCTCTGTTTACATGTAATGTTTGGGTAAACGAGCCTTACCGTATTGCGCAGTTGAAAGTAAAATAAGGTTAAGCTAACTTCTCTGTATATATAAGTTTACATGAAAAATTAAGGTAAGCTGGCTTTGCCTCTTATATTTCTTTATACGTATGCTAACCACATCTCGTGGCTCAACCTAAGTGTAAAATTAAGAAAACTTAGTCTCACTACAGAGCACACTTTACTTGTAAAACGACGGTTAGCTAGCATCACTGCGTAATTTATATATAAATTATGGTTCTTTAATCCCACTGCGTAATTTGTAATTTATATGTAAACTTATGGTTAGCTACCTTCACTGTGTAATTTATATGTACAATTATGCTAAACGAAACTTCCTGCGGAACTGCTTTCCGCGTACAATGAGTGAGTATATGTTGGCCCCACCATATATAAACCAAACTATAACTTTCGAGAGTTTGCCAGTTTCTTCATTAGTTAACCACTGATTTTTTTTTAATACAGCAGTATCAGTAGGAACAAAGAAACAAATTGACTATTAACATAAAATAAAAAATAAAAAAGAGTAAATTATTCTAATAGAATTTTCTCCGAATTTAATAAATGTACCACAGATGAGGTACTTCATACACGCTCATATCTTCACTCTAACCATGTAAAAAGTAGCCATTAACAATATACATATACATACACATCTAGTCCATCTGGGCTTTAAAGAAGGAAACTTATAGTCATTTCCATAGGTATATAAATACGCATAAACGTTATACATATATTAATACCATACGTTTTAGTTAATATCGTTTACTCATGTTGTGCAATAATAATAAATAACCAGATGAATTACATACCTCTTGTTAAGATAATAAACAATCGAGACCGAAACTGATAGTCCAGAAATCAGAGTGTTTGTTTGTTTTGCATGTTCCAAACATATTTTAAATGATATCGAGTAATTTTGTGTTTTTGCCTATTTCGTCACAGAACAGAAAGAACTAACAAAAAATTGTGTTAAACAATATTTATGTAAAGTACATAGAGGTTCTATCAGTAGTTAGTGCGAAGTGCTGCAATATTGCTAGTATTTTTTATTACATTTTTCGTTTATGACCCTTATTTTATCATTTATACTATAACTAAGAAAGTCATGGACCCACTAACGTCTTCGTTTAAAACCATTCTTGAGCACTCTAGTTGCACAGGGGCATGTCTGCTGACTCTCATGACTAAAATCTGATTTTCGATAACCGTGGTAAGCATAGCACAGAGAACCCATGGTGTAGCTTTGTGCTTAATTCCAAAGAAACAAACTAACTAATTTAGAGAAATGTATTTACAAATCGATGGGGATCATGAAACCATCATAAGAAATTTTAGAATTAACACGTCTTCATTTGTTACAGATACGAATGTCAAATAAATAGTTTCATGTACGTTCCCTTAAGAAAAAGAGACTATTTTTAACCGACAGTTTACTAACTGATGCTATTGAGACAGAGAGACTATTTATTAACCGATGATAAACTTTGGAAGCTATAACTGTGATTAATATAACGCTTATTATTCAAGATCTTCAAATATTTGATCAGGAATGTTTATAGATTTCTAACATTACAAACCAGCGGATTCACACCAGACAATAGTATTTGTATGAAAACATTATATAACATCAGCGGTGGAAAACTCGACGTGTGATCAACAAAGAATGCAGAGCTAACTAGATCCCAATTAAATTTGCTCATCGTGAACCCTCGATAAAATATTAAGGAAGATCCAGACTAGGTAGAAAACTCGGTATTGTTTGGAAGTTTGTAAAACTTCTGTAAATATATCATTCATTATGTGTAATAACCGTTATTGTAAATTGTATTATTTTTTGTATATTAAAATATATTTGTATTAAAAAAAGAAAACTGTGTTTGTCAGTCCTGTTGGCAAAAATGATAAATTAGATACATATCAACATTTATTGAATTTTAAAATCTAAATTAACATTTAACTCATACACTATGTTTAACACTGCCTGGAGGCTGGCATGGTCTTTTGCCAGGACTTCCATATCATCGGCATATCCTGGGGTTGAGACTGGTTTCAGTTTCTTAATTAGTAATATTTCTCGGCCTTCCTCTTCTAGTTTTCGTAGAAGAGGGTCCAGGGTAATATTAAACAGTATAGGAGACATTGGGCCCCCTTGTTTGAGACCTATGAGTAGGTTTATTGGGTTGGTATTTTGAGTACCTACTCAAAAGGTTGTTTTACTGCCGTTATGCATGTTCTCCACAATCTGAATGAAATGTGGATGAACCTCAAATCTGGGAAGGCTGGCGAAGAGTTTTTTGTAGCCAACCATATCAAATGCTTTGCACAGGTCTAAGAAAGCCATAGCCAAAGCCCCATATTGTTTCGCTTTCCTCATGATAGACTGAAGCAGAAATATGTTATTTCTACAACCAGCCTGAGGAATAAATCCGCGCTCTCCGGGATTTATCTGAATTACCTGCTAGAGGCAGTGAGCCATTATCTTGGAATATAGCTGAAGCACAATGGACGAAATTGTGATCAGCTTCCAGTTTTGACATCATGCAGATTACTCTTTCCTTTCGGAATAAGCACCGACTTATTGACTTTCATACATTCAGGAGTACGACCTGTAAATTGCCAGAGATTAAACATATTTGTCAAGGAAACATCTATAACCATACGTGAGACGTTTGAGTAGGAGCTGTATCAGGACCTGTAGCCCCTTTCTTCATACCTTGAAGTGCTGCCCTCACTTTCTCCGGTGTTATGGATTCCAGAATATCAGTGTTGTTTGCCCTGGGTGGTAGTGGGCATCCGTCAAAATTGACGTTATCATTTACAACATCGTAGATTTGATCGTAGTGATCTTTCACCTGATCTTTGCTGAGGCTACATCGAACAGCATCCTGGCCAGCTAATATCTCCTCAGCGAAGTGTTTGCTTTCAATATCGAACAATGTCTGGAACCTTTTAAAAGGTTCCACTCGCTGGAGACGTATTTGTATGGTTTTCGGGCAGGTTTAAGGTTTTTAATCACCTACTTCGAAATTCTTTCATTTTTACAAGACGCTTGAGAATGGGAAAGCTCGTGAACCCATTGTTTAGTCACTCTTTCAACTTCCTGCCATGCTGCTTCATCGAGTTGCTTCTAATCTCTCAGTTGATTTAGGTACGAACAGAATTTAGAACTTTGTTCAGGGAGAAGTATCCCTTCTCAGTTTAGTTCCTCAAACTGTACGACATCAACAGGATCTCCACGACTCATGGTGTTATTTGAATTAATCTGGACGGGCGGTTGTGCTTTATTAAGGTCGCGGTCCTTATCTGAGAGTTGCTTAGGAGTCTTTTCGGGTAGATGTTCTGCACAGTGAACATTGATGTTCTTTCGACCCGAGTATACTACTTCCAATCTCGGAGGGTTTTTATTCCTTCCTCAGACAACACTATTCGGCGGGTCCTGACTCCTTGAAATAGTATGTGCTCGAAAATTATATATGTAAAAACGGCTGGTATGAGTAGTTCACTGACGGTGATTGAAGAAGGTCCAAACGTTGTTCACTCTTCTTCATAATGCTTTCTTCACTAATACCAGCCGTTTTTACAGATATAATTTTCTCTACAAGTGGGTTTTCTCGTCATCACGGAGTAAGCACTCGGCGTTTCTGATGGTAGGATGCCAATGTCTCTTATACTGAGATAAGCCCGACCTAGTATTAAATTTCATTTCACAAATCTCGCAGCCAAAGCTGTAGGAATCTGCTGCGAACATCAAAATTCGCCGATAGGGACATTTTGGAACATGACAAGCGATAGCGTGATGGTTGCTACCGTATTTTCCACTGAATGGGCAAGCACAACAGTGTTTGTGAACCTACCCATAAGAAAATTGGCATGTGACTTGTCTCCACATGACCCCACGGACGCCAAACCATAGCTTTTATCAATTATACGACTTTTCATATTTATAAAAATGATCTGCTCTGATATAGGGTCGATCAGGTCCCTATAAAATGCTGATACAGGGTAGGGCTGCAACCCCCTACCGTGTACCCAAATAGCTGATGAATGCGGTAAGTCCTCACTACGAGTTGAAGGGTTACCGTCCCTAGCCTGAGGTTTACTTCCCCTGCCTTTGAACATGTGGTGAGGGCCAATTCACCACGTGGGTTTTTGGTGTTCTTCTTCACGTGCGGAGGTTTAGTTACGGGCTGTCCTGTATCCAGCCATACCACGAGGATATGCCTCCTGAGGAGGGCACTTTGCAATGTTCTGTGAACTTAAGAGAATCAAAGCTACTCCCGCCGTTTACCTGCGCTTGGTTGAATTTCTTCACTTTGACATTCAGAGCACTGGGCAGAAATCACATTGCATCAGCACCGTTCAAGTTCTAAGGCTTTGACTAATTTTTACTTCTGTTGGCTTGCCCAAAAAAATTCAGTCTGATCAAATCTGATCAGAGATCAATTTTTTTTTTTGGATTTGTTTAAACAAGTTGTTTATCAGTTTGGTACTAAATAGAACAAAATTAGCCTGTATCATTTAGATTTGGAATTGCTCTTGAGAGATTACATTCTAGCTTAAATTGACCAGTAACAATCCTTGTAAGAATATTATTCAGATACATGTGATGTATTTTGGTTTTACTAAGAATATATCTTTCCATTAGCGGTAAATTAATAGCATCAATATTATCCGTTGCCACTTCAATATCTAACTGATCATAATCAGTTAATTTAAAAACATTTCCAGGTGTACTTGAAGGACACTGAGGTGCTTTGTTTATAGATTACCATACGGAAACAAAAGCTCATTTATTACCATTAAAAGATTCTCATACTTTCAAAACTGTTATTATAAACATTAATTAGTCTTTTTTGTTTCCAATGAACAAGAATAAAAATATATAAGATTTTGCTGAAGCTTTCCTAAGTTGCCAGAAGAATTCAATATTCAATTCACCAGAGTCTTATAGAACTGATGGTTCGAAACGTCGAAAAATATTACTGGGTACAATCTTCCATGACTAATGTAGCTTATTAAATATTTATATTAAATATAAATATTCTCTATTTATCAATAGAGAAACTACCGGTTTCTCTATTGATATTATTTAACCAAAATCATAGAAAGCTTGAATAATGTGTGGAATAATCCCACTTTCTACCTTTACGCGAAATATTGTTGTCTTCAGTAGGATATTTATCATTATTTATTCTCACTGACGTTCTTAATATACCATGTCACGTATTACAATTTATCTTGGACGGGTCTTCAATATATTACATTACGTAGAAAATTTCAAATAACCTGAAATTCTAATTTTGATATAGAAGTTAAGTGAATGTCGATATGCATTAAATTAATTATGCTTGTTAACAGGACTGATACACGCAATTTTCTTTCTCAACATAAATATATTTTGATATACAAAAAACAATACAATTTACAATAACTGTCATTACAAATAGTTATTACAAATCATGATTTATATATAAAAGTTTAACAAATTTGCAAAAAAACACTGAGTCTTCTATTTTTTCTGGAATTCAATATTTTATCGACGGTACGGTTCACGATGAGCGAATGATCTTCGAGTTGATATCGATATGGTTCACTTAGTGGGTACCTAGGTATTCCTAGCTGCTCCATCGTAAGTTTTCACGTAATGTTCTCGTAAAAATACTAACGTACGAAGTTAATTCACTCAAGTTAAACGGTTTGTAATGTTCGAAATATATAAGTGTTCGTGGTCAAATGTTTGTACTTTCCATATTAATAAGCATTAATCAAAATTATAGCTTCCGAGACTTTTAGTATACTAACAATATAAAATTACCTCTTTGCGCGTCGATTTATAAACTTATAGAGTAAGATTTTCGAAAGGTCAGTTGGCAACATCATTCGAAAAAGTGCTAGTTTATTTTTAAACACGTTAAACAAACTAAAAACTAAAGACTTATTGGTTAATTTTGACGTTGTTTCACTTTTCTCCTACGTTCTTGTTAAGGAAGCTTGTAATATTGCACTTGACCTATGTTATGACCTCAATTCTTTAATTTACATCCACAGTACACTTTTTATTTCCCTCTTAAAATTCGCAGCAAGAAAAAAACAACTCCACTTTCAGTAAAAAACAAAAAACTTTCTTGAAACAGATGGTTTAAACATGGGCGACATTTTATCACCTGTTATCGCCAATATATTTACGGCCTAGATCGAAATATAAATCATACAATCCGAGCTTTACCCCCTTTATACTGGAATAAAGATGCAGACGACACGTTTTCTCGTTTCACTTCCACCGAACATATACACACATTCTTTGAACATATAAGCTCAATTCATTCTAACATTAAATTCATCATTGAATGCGAAAATAACAAGTAGTTATCTTTGGTTTGAATTTCGCGCAAAGCTATACGAGTGTTATCTGCGCTAGCCGTCCATAATTTAACAGTGTAACACTAGAGGGAAGGCAGCTAGTCATCACCATACACTGCCAACTCTTTTACCAATGAATAGTGGGATTGACTTTTAACACTCCCACGGCTGAAAGAGTGAGCATGTTCGGTGTGACGCGGGTTCGAGCCCACGACTCTCGGATTACGAGTCGAATGCCTTAACCACCTAGCCATGCCGGGCCGCAAGTGGTTATCTTTTTTAATCTCGACATTATTAGATCCAATACAAATTCAGAACCACGATTTACCACAAAATAGTTTACATTGGCCTGTACACCCAAAGAAATTCCGTCCTTAAGTCCAAGCAAAAATGAATATACTAAAAAAACCTTATAAACAAGATTTTAATACTTTGCTCAAGTGAATACATAGATGAAGAAATCAACTTTATAAAGTATTCCTTCGTTCATACTCATAAGTTTCCATCAACAGCTGTCAAAACATGTCCACATAACCAGGAGAAGAAAGAACCGCTTAAGAATCAACTCATAAAAATATTGACATCAAACACAACACAACAATCACTTTGAAGATACTCAACACTTAGAGAAACTTGCCATTAAACATAAAATTCTGTGGACTTCAAATTTACCCCCAAATCCGACTTTAGACTAATATTATTACTAACTACAAATTATATAGATCCACACAATATAAACATAATTTATAAAACAACATGCAATGAATGTCTTCCTTTCTACATTGGAGAAACTAGAAAAATATTGCAACCAGATTCATATCGTACCTATATAAAACACTAATTGGATAGCATAGTGTCTTAATGGAAGAAAACAGGTTTTTTTTTTTTAATGGAGTTCAATTGAACTGGATTTATGTTGCAAATGGTGTATCTCAGTGTTTAGTCTTAAAACCATTGCTTTATTTGATTTACATTGATGATATAGATTAAGGAATGGCCAATAAATTGCTTTCCTTTGCTGATGATGTCAAGCTCTTCAGTGTTGGTGGCTGTGAAGAGAATGCTGCTGCTTCACAAAAGGATTTAGGCTATTTAGTGAGTTGAGCAAGGAAAAGGCAGTTGTGTTTTAATTATAATAAAAGCAAGATAATAAATGTGGGTTATTATAATTTGAATGGAAATAACCTTGAAATTGTGAAGAAAGAAAACGATCTTGGTGTAATGGTTGATCAGTCTCTTAAGCTATCCAAGCAGTGTGCTGCTACTTGTTGCAGGACAAATAGGATTTTAGATTGCATGTACAGAAATATTGAATCTAATTCTAAAGAGGTTAGAATTTTATTATATAGGTCACTGGTCAGGCAACATTTGGAGTATTGCGTTCAATCTTGGGTTCCTTTTTGAATTGTTAAAAAGGATTCAGAAGATAGTTACTAAAATAATACCTGGGCTGTTATATGAGGAGAGATTAAGATCCCTCAATTTTTTTTTAAAAAGAAGTTATAGATGATCTGATTGAAGTGTGTAAGATACTAAAAGGAACTAATAATGATAACGCATCATCATTTTTCATACTTAATAACTAGAATTATAGAACCAGGGAACACAAACACATATCTAGGCAAGGTAAAAGTTGTCTTCAGCTAAGACAATTTTATTTTTCAAAGAGGATGGTTTCCTATGAAATGGGTTGTCTTCGAGTGTAAAGGTGAGTGAGTTTAGAAAAAAGCTTGGTATATATATATATATATATATATATGAATTATAAGGGTTGGCTTTAATTTTTTTTATAGTTTTAGTTTGGCTTAGAGGATGGAACATCCGATATGGACCAAGAGGTTCCTTGTTACCTTTAAACATTGTGTTGTCTTATCTTTACTAACCAATTAAGTAATCTCCAGGCGTGTGACTTTTTTTCTTATTATATATATATTCCTGTGTTATGTAAACATTTGTACTTGAAGATAACACAATCTTGTAGAAGCGTTGAACATTTAATATATAGTTTTCTTCATTATACTTTCAATCTGTCTCCAAACTTTTATAACATTAATATATTGTTTCTCACTGTAGATTAATGAAACAATATTATAATGATGGCTTAAAACTGTTACACTAAAATACTGATTCTTAAGTTTACGAAATAGTAACAGACGTTCTCTATAAGAATGTAAAAGGACAGGTAAGTTTGTTTGACACTTCATTTATCCAATAGACAATTTTTATAGCATATCATAAGTAAACAAGTCTTAGGAAAAGTGAAAGATAAGAGCGATGGAAAAATAGTGACTTAATTTTAGGACTTCGTTTTGTGATATATACTTTAAAAATATAAATGATAAAATTTGTAAAAAGCCTAAAAATGTAAAAAATATAATTCATTTGATGTGTGTGTGTGTTTTCTTATAGCAAAGCCACAGCGGGCTATCTGCTGAGCCAACCGAAAGAAATCGAACCCCTGATTTTAGCGTTGTAAATTCGTAGACTTACCACTGTACTAGCGGGAGGCAATTCATTTGATGAATACATGTTTATTTAATCAAAAATATATATTAATCTACGAGTTTAATAAGAAATAAAAATTATGAAATACATTCTGTTCAAACTAACAGAAAAGCATCAAGTTTAAATAATTACAAAAAATGTGTATTATCAGTTTGTTTAAAATTAAGCACAAAGCTACACAAAGGGCTAACTGTGTTCTGCCTACCACGGCTATCGAAATCCGGTTTCTAGTGTTGTAAGTCTACAGACATACCGCTGTGCCTCTGGTTTATTATCTGATTTATTATCAGATAATTTTAAAAATATGTAGTTAGTGTTTTAGATAAATGATCTTACTTTTATATAAAATGGAAGATATGATATGATCAGCATACATATATCACTGAATACAAGATCATGGACACAAACATAGTTTAAGTAGTGATAACGCTGCAGTTGAAGAATAGTTATATTGAACTCACTAATGGTTTTACACAAATTAATACAAAAACAAACAAACAAGAACGATATGCCCTAATGTAAAGACAGTTAAAAAGATGTTAGTATATAATTGAGCTATTTTAATTTAACATGTAGAATCTGAACAATTATTTTGACATTTCTTATATTTGGGACAATGTTTCGATATTTTTGACGATTTTGACCTTCAAAGTAGAGTTGTGTTTTAAAAGGGCAAGTCTTTGACTGTCCCCTTATATTCATTATATATGTTTCATTTTTGAATTATTTTGGTGTAGAAACCCAATGTCTCCCAACTGACGCAGAAACTCCATACCGGTGGCATAGGTGAGATAGCTAAAGGCAGGACAACGAAATTAATTTCATTTTCGATGCATTTTTAAAACAATTTCGAAATGTTTGTGATGGATTTTGGCTATTGTTGATGATTTTAGGTTATTTTTCGCATTTTTAGAATTTTTTTAACATCTTGTTCATGTGAATTCGTTGATCTTCATCGCACACTACTAGTGAATATTGTAATAACCATATTATAGAACTATACTCAGCATGATATGAATCCAGACAGTGTATAGTCAGATGGCCTACTGAGAATGACCAGAGTAATTAAAATGACATATGTCGGAAAAATCAAGATAGAGAGTTAGATAGTGGAGTCAATAAACGTATTATACTTAACAGATGTGAATAATTTTATTACTAGCAGAGAAAAACCTTGTCAAATAAGATAACAATAAGTAAACCTTCAAATGTGAGTGTCTACCAGTGATAAAATATATTTATTTCTGGTTCATTAATACACTGACTGAGATAACCATGCGGGGAGGATCGACACACCCCAAGACAAACGCTTATTGGTTAAATCTTTCTTACCCACCTTTCGGTGAACTGTTATCAAGATATTTGACTTTCAATATTTTCAGAAAATACGTGGGATGAACTCAACTTTAGCGAAAAATGCAGTGAAACATATATACCTTGGATTACCACTTAGAATGGTCCGTTGGACTTGAAACTTTTTATTGCTTCAACACATAATATATATATAATGTTTTAAGCAGCGTCAGGATAATTTAAAACATTTCTATTATTTCTGAATCATCTTATGGTTCTTATAATGATGTTAAGATTATATTAAGAAAAGGACAAACAGGTTGCACCGAGCGATTATTTATTCCAAATTTCCGTTTTGAGAAATAGAAGTTTGTTAGTGGTTGTTTTAATGTTCTAAAAGATTGTTTGTTTGTTTATTTTTGAATTTCGCGCAAAGCTATCTGCGCTAGCCATTCCTAATTTAGCAGAGTAAGAGTAGAGGGAAGGCAGCTAGTCATCACCACCCACCGTCAACTCTTGGGCTACTCTTTTACCAACGAATAGTGCAATTGACCGTTACATTATAATACCCCCACGGTTGAGAGGGCAAGCATGTTTGGTGAGACGGGAATTCGAACCCGCGACCCTTGGATTACGAGTCGAGCGTCTTAACCATCTAGTCATGCCATGGTTGGCATATATAACGTAATAAAAACATTAACATGAACGATTAAATTTTTGTAGCCTACCAAATTTAAAAAAATAACAGTGTAAAGGTAACATTGTTTATTAATTTATATCCCTCAACATAATATATTTATCAACAATAAGAGCCTAATTAAACCTATATCCTTTAACAGAATTATTGGGAATTCCATAAAAAACAATCAGTCCTAAGTGCTTGCATTAAATTATTAAAATAATCACTTGTATGAAAGTGATATGCTTTCATTTTACAAACTAGAAACTTTGTCTGTTATGACTGTATCAGTGCCAACAAAAAAAAGCATGTAAAAACACTTTCTATTTCTACAAAGGCTTTTTAAGGTATGTGGTCCATTCAGGCTACAATAAAGCAAAACGAGAGTTTACAATCAGAAAAGGTGGACACAGAATAGAAAAAAAATATAGGAAGTTGGAAGTCAGTAAATCGTCATATTGTATGTTTGGCACTGCCACATGAAAAATCCTAATTTACTTGGCACCAATATATCGTGCTAAATCCTATTCTATTTGATACTCCTGTGAGCCAAAAAACATTCTGCTTGGTGTCACTATGTGAAATCGTGTCCTGCTTAGTACCACTGTATGTCATATCGTATTCTACTTGACATTGCTATGTGTCATTTGTTATTCTACTTGACACTGTTATGCACTATGCACCATGTACTGTCTTACTTGATTCGCAATGTGCAAACCCTGTCTAATCTGACACTCACTGTGTGCTATATCCTGTCATATTTGACACCGTTATCTGTCAGATCCTATCCATTTTCTTCCTAATTCTAAATGCAAGAAGATTAAATGAACGATCTGTTCTATCCGCCAAATTGAACTAAAGGATAGAGCACTCGCTTTAGAATAAATTTTGTAGGCCTGTGTTGTGCTTTTAGAACACCGAACGTTTAGGGTGTGTTTAATAACACGCATGCGAATTATAGTCAAAGAGGCAGAATTTAAACAAATGACAGCACACTGGTACACTTAGAAGGAATTAAAAGTTAGATAAAGTGTTGAATTATAAAAATATTTTATATATTAGTAAAGATATATTTATGTTGTAATAGAAGTAAATGAAATACTTGTCAATTTTCCCATAGAGTCTTCATCCATACATAAATGATGGGTTGAGGAAAATTATTATCTGAAGTAATTGTTTTGTAAAGCAAAATAATACGATTTTTTCTCATTTTAGATGATGTAGTGCTCAGTTAAAAAGTTTTAACGTAACCCACAAAATAAAGCACAACAACAACACAAACAAAAAACATGTACACAAAAAAACAACACTTATTTAAGCCACATTAATTCGTTACTAATTGAACTCATACCAACATTCTTGTCATTAACCAAATTCGAGACAACATTACTCGATACAAACAGAATTCAATATAATATTATTGTTAGCAAAAAAAAACTCAAGACAACATTGCTTGTTAACAGAATTCAAAATAGCGTTACTTTTCCTAACTGAAATCAGAAAAGCATTACTTATTATCAACCGAATTCAAGATAGCATTACTTATTACCAGCAAAATTGAAGGCAGCATTACTTTCTACCAACATAGTTCAAGATAGCACTATTTGTTACTAAGGGAACTAAAAAACAGCATTACCTTTTACGAACAGAGTTAGAAACTACATTATGTAATACTAATAGACATCAGAGTATTACTTGTTGCCAGCATTACTTGTTACAAACAGAACTTAAGGCAGATTTCTTTTCTATCAACAGAACTGAATACAACATTACTTATTACCAACAAGGTTGAAGCCAATATCAACTGTTACCAACTGAATTTAAGATAACATTACTTGTTACTAAATTAAATTAACACAGGAATACTTGTGACTAAAGTAACTATAGACAGTATTACTCTTTACGAATATTTTGTTGTACAGATTCGTCACAGACCACTTCATCCAATACTACAGTATTCTAGAGGTAAAAAATAAAAAACATGAGAGATTAAATAATATCTATATTATTTTAATAGAAAGTCCGACTAAGAAGAAATTTAATCCGCTCATAGCTGTGTGTTTATTTTTGCTGTTTTCGCCTAGCTATTCTCTGTTTTAGATATAAATTGTCCAATCAAGTTTCATTTAGAATGCTAATTTAAGTTTGAAATTAGTTTCGTAACAAAAATACAGAAAAGCTACCTTTTTATATTAATTTTTCTTAAGATATTTTGAATAACTGATAAGAAT
This sequence comes from Tachypleus tridentatus, assembly GCF_004210375.1. NCBI lineage: Eukaryota > Metazoa > Arthropoda > Merostomata > Xiphosura > Limulidae > Tachypleus > Tachypleus tridentatus. The sequence continues at coordinate 98,317,536 of NC_134826.1, forward strand.
ACCAGGATAACTGTTATGAAAAGCTGATGAGAGAGACAAGCTTATTTTAGGGATAATTTACATACTCTCCATAAATTCTCCATTGTATGTAAAGTACCTTCGCATCGGTATTTCAGAAATTAATGCAACAATCAAATGTTGCCTGAGGATACGATATTTGTTGATGTCCAATGAATAATCACACCACCTCAGGCCAATTATTGAAACCTCATGATTAAGAAGTTTTCATGCCTTAAGTTTTCACTTTTGTAAAGCTCGGAGAATGACACAAAGTCTATTGTTAAGTCGAAGTTTTAAAATGAGGTTAAGTTTTCCTCATGAATAATGCGCACTCAGAATTCTTATAGCGCCTTCTTAATATTTTGTGGAAAAAATATTTATATAAGGCTTCGACTGAAATATGTCGAATGTATTTGTTAGTTTAAGTGATATACAGCCTGAAATCGTTTGTAACTATTTCTCTACATATACTATTGAAAATGGCTTACTGCGCGAAAATCTTAACACTAAGATCTCTTTTAGTTTATATATGTTAATATGTCAGTTTTCAATCAGAACGGCACCTTATACAACAAAGGGTTAAATAGTCAGATCAGAAATCTTAGTCCTAGCTGTTCTTAAATTAGATTAATATCAGGAGTAGAGTAAATAGTTAGTACCATCTGCCTCTTCCATGGTTTTTTTTTGGTTTTCTTAAACGAATAGCGAGATTGATCGTCGTTTTTATCACTGTCTTAGCTAAATGTCTAATTGCTCGTACAAATTTAAAGAGGTTGAGGTTAGATTATTTAATACTTTGGCCAGTCATAAATCTTTTGTACTATTTGACCCTGAGGTGAAAGAGAAACAGGCTTAGGAACAGTTTTTGCTCTAAGAGATGTGTAAAACTGATAAATCAAATCTACAAGCGTGAGAGTGGAACTTTGGATAACATACTCTTCAAGAATGACCTATAACAGAACCAGTGGTCTACTTGGCATTAGGAAGAAGAGACGAGAAATTATACGAACCTGAATTGTCCGGTTATTATACGGGGATACTCCACGTGGAATGATGAATTCATTCACACACAATCCATTCATAAGTGCCATGAAAGATGAGGATCTTTGAACTAAGCTAAAGCAAAATAGATGTGTATTGTTAAAGGAACTTGTCCAGATGGTGATTAAATATCTGAATCAATAGTATGAAAATTTCAGCAGTCCCTTCTGATGGTAGTCTATAAGACATCAATGGATTTATGAAACAACTAATCATTCAGAATTGAAGAAATAAACCAGAGGGCAGTGGGTGATTCAACTCTAACTTAAAATGGCATGTTGCTAGGAGCTGTAGAAAAGTCTATAGGATATAAAGGTAAAAAAGTATGTAAAGAAAGTGGAGTGATTATAAGTCTGCGAAACATGGATATTACAGCCAACTGTATGAGGAATCAACATATGATAATAAACCAGGAAACCAAGGATGAGATCCATGACCCAACCAGATTAAAGGAACAACACATAACTAGCCACATATGAGAAAGGAAGGAATCGTATGAATTTAACTCTATCATGCCCAGAAGGATGCATTCCAACCTACAGGTCAAAATTACACACTTGAATTAAAGAAAATTAGATTATAGACTTATAGTCATTTTTACACATATCAAAAGAAAGAAAGAAACAAAAAACATTTTGGAGTTGAAATACACTCCAGTGATTCAGCAGTAAATCAGCAGGGTATAACTCTAAAAATCGGGCTTCAGTGCCCATAGTGGACAGAGCAGAGATATTTAATTATGTATTTGTTTGTTTATGAAAACTCAAAGTAAATTTTAGAGCTAAAAATTATTTAATAAAATAGTTAAATACCGCAAGATGTGATGCTGGATTGATTTCAGCAAGCTTGTATGAAATTATTAGGGTTTGCGAATGTTATAAAAAATGCAGTTAGTGTAATATGACACCTACAGTCGCTAGAAGTAAATGGGTAATGTATTTGAACGAAATAACGCCAATATGAACTTAAAAATGAATAAAGATGTAGATTTATTGACTTTTATTCAATCAGTTTCAAGAAGTCATAGGTTAGTAATAAAATATGTACAAATGTTAGCTTTTCTGTAATTTTCATTCATGTAAGCCAATACGACTTGCACTCTAGAGGAGATTGGCATAGATGTAGGAATAAAGTGAAAAATTGTTTTTTTAGTTTTGTTTAGTTAAATTTTGGGCAAAGCTTCTCGAAGGCTGTTTGCATTAGTTGTCCCTAATTTTAAAGGTACAGACAAAAGGGGAGGCATATAATCCATAACCTCAACTCATGGGACAAAGTAAGTGAATTGTGGAATTTGACTATTGTTTTCGTTGCACATCCAAGGCCTCAAAGTGCAAATTTGAATTTTTGGATGGTAATGAGATACGAACTACAGAACCATTGATTCAGAGTGCGGCATATTAAACTCTGTGTTATGATCAACCGACAGAGGGATAAGGACTTAGTCTGATGATATGTCATGGATTCAAAGATAAAGATATCATCATCAGGGTCATGAGAGCAACAGACCACAAGATTTAATTCAAATCTAGACAAACATAAGCAACATGGAATGATATAAAGTAATACTTTCTTATAAAAAACACCAGAAGTAGTCTCTATTAAAACAATATTTAGGAAGACTGTTATTAAGTATTGCTAGTCCTTAGGCGTTCTCTAGTGTAATTGTGAATAAAAAGGTGAATCCACAAAGTTTTGTTTGGACAACCAGAAGATGAAAGAAATTAAGCAAGGAAAGGTGGTTACTTATTGCTCAGAATTGATTCTATATTAAGTACTTTATAAGGGCAAAAAAGGCTTTAAATATTATATTCGAAGAACAGATAAAAGGAAGTGCAAGTCCACAAAGTAGGCAAGGAAAAAGATTGCCCTTACTGAAAGAAAGGGTTATAGTAAGTTATTGTGTAACTATTTGTCTATGTAATGTGCATGCTAAATTTGAACACTTAAGGAAAATTGTTTTGTCTGGACTTTCCTGGAATATTGTACCCATGAACTAGATGAATAAGCACACATAGAATATACAGATACAGATGGCTGGGATTTTGAAGTGGAAGCAGTGTTATCCACACTTACAGAAGGGGAGAGAACATGTAATTGGCTATTGTAGTAAGGTGATGAAAGCTGTAGAAAAAGTTTCTCAGTTTATTTAGGTGGTCTTCACATTTGATTATGAGGGTCAGAACATTATTTACATAATATTCAATATTGGTGGTTATCTGCAGCATCTTTATTTTCGTGTGTTTGAATGTTTCTGCCAAGATGACTAACCCAAATGACATCCTCTTGAAATATTAACATCTGTATGTGTCACAAAGCTTGTTTTCTTTTTATATCCTCCCTTCATCAGAATCTAACAACAGCCTTTACTGAGGTTCATCTTGGTTTAAATTTGGTCCCATCTAGTTTCACCATAATAGCCTATGGGTTGCCCATAGGTTTGGAGTTGAACTTTATCACAAGTGTCAGCTTCATGCAAATATATGCAGAAGCTTCTAACATTACCTGGAGTGTTGCTTGATAAGGAGTCCCATAGAGTAGAGAATTTGAGAGATGTTGATTGTATCTCTGGTCATGGTCTCTTTTTTGTGTTGCACAAAGTCTGACTTGCTTGGCTTATCTGTGAAAACATCTGCATACAGGAACAGTAGATCTTGAGGCTCTTTTTTCTACTTGCTAGTCAGTTCTTCACTGGTGCTGACGTCTTTGTATGTCTCATCTCTACCTAGTAGTCTTAGTTTCCTTTCCTATTGAAGTACCTCTTTCACCTTATACTCTCTTCTTTTGATCATTTCCTACACTTCAAAATACCATTTACATTGCAGGGTAAGTTTGTTGTTGTCTGTGACTAGTAGAATCAAGACAATATTTTCAACCTTGGGATGTCAGTTATTGGTCTTCTTGTCATAGAAGTGCTTCTGACTGCCTTGAGATGCATATAAACTTTCTCAAGTGAGTTGACAGGTTTTCTCCAGTCAGCTTCTGACGTTTAACACATACCAGTACGTGTTCCTAACTTTTCACATTTCTTGTCCTATTCACTGTTATTTCAATATATACATTGGATTTCGTATGTTTTTATACAGTAATACTGAGGGCTAAACTCCTGTACTCACTTATGAGACTTCTAAGTGAACAAATAATGCTCTTGTAGGTACCTGTCCCAGTCATGTGTTCTCTGCAAACAAATATTTTTCAGCATACTTTTTAAGACTCCATAGATTTTCTCACAAGGTCCATTACATCTGGACATATACAGGATGGTAAATACTTGCTTATTGCTGATGAGTTTGCAAATCTCTTGCCTCTTTTATTCAAGACTTTTTTTAGAAAATATAATTTAAATAACACTTCCAATATAGTTTCTGCTACTTTATTTATTTCTATTTTCAGCAGTACTATGGCTTATGACTACAGTGTTATATAGTTAACTACTGTCTAAACATGGTGGTTGTCCTTGTCAGACACAGGTACTAGTGGTCTAATGAAGTTCACAGCTACTCTGTCAATAGGCCTTTCTATAAAAAGCATTTCAGAGCGTGAAATCTTGGCTACCTTATCTCTGGGTATTGTGCTTTGAAAAATGTAACATAGCATCTAGAATCTGGTCACATCTTCAATGAACCTTAGTTAACAGAGGTTGCTGGTTATTCTATCTTCTGTCTTTTTCATTTCTAGGTCTTTTTCCATAACTGAATCATAAGGCAACTTTATCACTTGAGTCTGATATTCTGTTTGTATTATGATCTGCTTAACTTCCTCAATAAAACTGCTTTGATTATAGATCTGATACAATATTATATGCTAGTCATGTATTCTATTACTTTCCTTCCCCTTTGCCTTGCATTCGGCTTTCTCTTGTGCAATGTCCAAAGTTACTGCAGTGAAAGGTATTTCTACTACACTTACTTCATTTCATGAAGACCTAAATTTGGATTGACACTTTTCTAAATTTACAGGAACTTAATTCTTGTTTTTGTGGCGATAGGAAATGCTTCATATGTCTCCTTTCTGCTTTTTTTTCTCCGAACTTCTACTGTCCTGTATATTGCCAATTACCAAGTTGTAAA